>NC_134140.1:76814732-77120309 GCF_033958435.1 Carettochelys insculpta
AAATGATTAATTTCTGATGGAAGTGAGAGATGATGTCCACACACCACTAGCCATTAGATGTTTGTGACCGAGATTTGGAAGTGGGATTCATTCTCATATTTGTAAGCAGATGCATATAGCTTGACTGTATTGACTGTGGGGTGAGATCTGAAAGAATGTGAGCCAGACCAAATACAAAAAGGGAAGACGAAGACAAATGAAAAGACGACAAATAACCAGAATTCCAAGAGAGGTCTGTTTCTAGAATGTTTATGCATATACATGTGTGTCAGGAAGTCAGGGTCATAGTGGTTCTTACTGGCCTTAAAAAATCTCACGATGAGAGTAAAAATTAGTTATATTTTCTCAGCAGTTTCCACTTTCATGTGTTATAAAATGCTTTGAGGACTTACAAATCTTTTTGTGGTCTTCTCATCCATAGTGCAAATGGTTTAGTTAAAGATTTTCTTCTTTTTTCATTATAAATTAGTCCCACACATTGGCTATGTCTACACCGTGTGCTGCTGCCTGCAGGGTCATACAAACAAGGGCACTTGGACAATACACTGAGGTGCTCATTTACAAATCATGCACCTCATTTGCATACTCTCATGTGATCACTGTCCTGGCAGAGGCTTCTGTCACCACAGAACCAGCTGTGCAGACAGGGTTCTGTCAACCAAAATCCCCCTTGTCAACAGCTCCTTATCCCTGACAAAAGGGATGCCTCATATGCATTGTCAAGTGCATGACCCTGCCAGCAGCAGCACACTGTGTAGACATAGCCTTTATGTATACCTAACACAAGAACCAAACTAAAGGCTCAATCTGAAAGGATTACTAGAGTAAAACCAAAAGAAAAATGTGCTCTCAAACTTACCAAACAAGTTGGTTTTCACAGTGATAGATAAATGAGTATTATTTCTAAGAATTTCCATGGCTTTTGACAGCTGAATGTTTTCAAAGTTTTGACCATTCACTTCCAGTATCTAAAAAATGTAAAGACAACAACTTACTATTTTTATTTAATGAAACACAGATAACATTAGACTCTCTCAACAAACAAAGAGAGAAGCAGCAAATTAGACTATGGATTTACATGAGAGCACTGATGGCGGTGAAAAAGGAATAAAATAGCTCAAATTCAAATATATTTAAATTTCAAGAATACCACTTGATAAACTTTCAAATTAGGTACCTGGTCACCCCGTTTCAAGCCTGCTTCTGTGGCTTTGCTACCAAAATCCACACTGTCAACAAATATTCCAAAGCCCTTTTCAGACCCTCCCAGCAAGATAAAAGGCAAAGGGGCTTCTCGAGATGGCTTCGTCAATGTTATCAATCTTCGTTTAGCTTTAGCAGCACATGCAATATTTAATAACCTCAGATGTCCACCCATTTTCTGAAGGGGAAAACAGAAATGGCATAATGAAATAATACACACAAATACTCAATAGCCTGAAACTTCTGCTTCCCAAATTCTTTTCCTTACAGAACCCCATTATTTTACCTCTCTTTCCAAATTGTTCTCAAATTCCTCTAGAAATCGAGTCATAGCAGGATCTCCTTCAAAATCATTGAAGTGATTGTTCACCCACAGCAATACTACCCGTGTAACCTGAAAGGCAATTAATAATGGAAAATTTTATCCTGGTACAAACTCAGAAAAGAAATTCAATTTTTAAAGCTTTTAAACATGTTGTTTTCCAAGTTCCATGTATTTTAGTTGTGAAAACTGAACATTTTGTTCAATGAAAACTCCACTAACATAACATTTTACCAGCAGACCAATAAGGAGATATAAAATGAGCAAAGGCCTAAAACTGTGCTTAAAAAGTTCACACTTATTTAAAATGGTAATTCTGGCTACATCAAACTTGCCAGAAAATGGAAAATTACATCCCCAGAACTAGAGCATTTACATAGTTCGCTGTAATTCCTGAAGCATACACAAACAAGTATTGGTACCAAAGACCTTCTATACTCATGTTGTGGCAGTTGTTAGTCAATGCACTACAAGTTTTCTTGTATTTTAAGAGAATTACATCTTCCACAAGGAAGCAGGGTTTGCTTTGCTCTATTTTAAATTCTTCAGTATTTTATTCTCTAGCTTTAGGAAAGCTATCAACTTCAATAGGTGTCTTCCTCTGCAAGAGAAAGTAAAAAGTCTTTACACAAGGCAAAAGATATACATTAGTTTTACTAGTGGATTAATTTATTCTTGTCACCTTTAGACTAGGGGTTGGTTTGCTTTCTTACTTTACCTTTCTGCCACCCATTTTGATCAGTGGTTTAGGAAAAATCCTTTTGTTTCTTCCCTTATTTTAAAGATACAATTAAGGACTTATACCACAGTGAAAGACTCTTTTTGGCAGTACCTCTATAGCTAAACATCTGTCAGCATTTCAAGCACATCATCATCAACAACCCTGGGCTGAGCGTCTATTGGTGTCTGATGCCTCCCTCACTATATTTCCTTCCATCTTCCCCTGTCCAGTGTGAAGTGGCTTCATTTGTGTAAACTAGCTCTGCACCAATCTACTATGTCATTGACCCATTCTCTGCACGGTCTGTCTCTCCTATTTGAACCATACATTATGCCAAATACTAGGGTCTTGACTTTTTGCTCATTAGTGTATGCTGCAGATATGCCTGAATAGCTGTAACTTCCATTAAAGCAAAAAAGCAGTCCAGTAGCACTTTAAAGACTAACAAAATAATTTATTAGGTGATGAGCTTTTGTGGGATAGGCCCACTTCTTCAGACCAGTCTGTTCTGGTATGGCTATGGTCTGAAGAAGTGGGCCTATACCACAAAAGCTCATCACCTAATAAATTATTTTGTTAGTCTTTAAAGTGCTACTGGACTGCTTTTTTGTTTTGATAGAATATAGACTAACACAGCTATCTCTTTGTTACTATGTAACTTCGGTTGTATAACTTTCTGCAGTAGGTTCTCTTTTGGCTGTATCTTCCTATATAATTCATAGCTGGTGATCCTCTGAATCCATCCTATAAGAACTTCTCTCGAACGCCAATATCTTTCTCTTTGAATCTGTTATCACCCAGGTCTTACATCCATACCACATGTTGATGAGTACAGGTTTTCAAGACACTCAACTTCATTTCTAAGCTAATTGTTTTGCCTTTCCAGATTTTAATCACAATACAGCTACTTGTAATTTTCTGCTCCAGCTTGCAACTTCAGTCAGCAGCATTTTCATCCCATCGGTTTAAAATTAGATTTAGTTCAATCAACATACAGATTGAACCTCTCTGATCTGGAACCTGTGGTCTGGCAGGACCATGGATGTTGCTGGACCAGGGAGCCCATAGACCAGAGATCCCATGTGCCAAAGAGCATGGAGTTGGGGTGGACAGAGCACAGCCCAGCTGGTGGGCCAGGAGTGAAGTCCCACAAGTGGGCTGCAAGGCAAGGAGTCCTGCAAGCAGCTCTGTGGTGGGGAGTTGGGCCTCACTGACTGGAAGTGGAGCCACCCAATCCCGGCAACCTAAGGGGCAGGAAGCAGGGATGGTGGCCAAGAAGAGAGCCTGGAGGCTTACCCCTTACAGTCCAACAAATTCCCTCATTCAAATCCTAAGCGTGCCAGACCAGGAAGGTCCAACCTGTATTTATGTTTTTAAAATGCAGAACAGTAACCCACCATGTTTGCAAAGCGAGTTACTGAGAAAAAAATACTAAGCATCACCAACAGGTGCTTTTCATTAACAAAGCTTGTGCAGAATTTAATCATGTGATGACAATACAACTGCCACTTGAATGCACTTACACAATACCAAAGCCATTACAGTCTTTTGCGCCAATGATCTGAGACTGAAGCATCCACAACCCAATCTTGACATGAATTGTAGCTGCAATGGTTTACTATATTATGGATTCTCAGAGTTCTCAAGTACATTCCTGCTTACCTACAAAAGCAAGCTAATTTAGAGTAATTCCTCAGATTCATACCACTGAGACTAATTAATTATTTTAGGCTGTCTGCCTATTTAAAGGGTTCCTAACAATGAGAATTTCACATGTGCGCTGCAGCTCCTAAGCAAATGATGTCAGATAAAGATAGCATTGTTGCCTTAACAATCCACAGCCATGTTTTGAGATTTGTTATTAAAATAAGTCACCCACTACTACGTGGCTTCAATCTTTCTGCAATTTTATGGATACAAAATATTGTTGTTCTAACTGAACAAAACTTGTCACATCTAAGTTGTAAATACAAGTAGCCACAGAATCTGTTTTTTTTAAATTTGAAAATTATTATACAAAATAGCAAAAAACACTGTCAGAAATTTAATAAAAACCAACAAACCAAAAGCATATAAGAAACAGTTTTACAAAATCTTTTAGAACATTCAGCTCAATTATAGTGGTTTGATTCATGTTTTGTTCCATGTAGCAGAGGTGGGAGAGAGGAAGAATACAGAATCTGTTGAACTGAAGATATCACAGCTTTCCTTTCTGAATTATTTTTCTATCCTAGAATCAAAATTCATCCCAAGGTTTGGAATTAAAATGTTTTAAAAATCCTCCCAAAGCGTAAAACAAGCGTAAAATCTTTTACTGCATCATGAGCCACCATTGAATCTCACATTTGAACAGATTTATACAGCAACTTCAGGTCAACATAAACTGCATGGTTTAGTTTATTTTGGGTGGGGAGAAGAAGGTCTTTCCATTAAATGTTTTATATTTGAAATGGCTGCTTAACTTTTTAAAATCTATGTTATATGAGGTTAGATGGGAGAAATTTTACATTGCTTTCTTGACATTAAGCAGTAGGAAACTAATCTATTATTAGAGAAGAATGGACAAGTTTACAATTAGAAAGTTAATTTCACCTGAACAGTTAGGCTACCTACACTAGAAGCATCTGTCTACAGAAGTTACTGTTGGAAGAGCAGTTCTAACAAAATTTTTGTCGACAGATCATGTCTACACATAAAAGCAGATCGATCTTTTGACCTGCTCTGATGACAAAAGCCCAGCTCTTCCCCCAAATGTCTACATGGCTTTTTGGTCAACAGTTTCTGTTGACAAAATGTATTTTGTGTACATGCTCTGTGAAGTTTGTTGACAAAACTCTACTATAGATGCAGCCTTACATTTTGGCGAAGTTATAAACAACTGGTAACAGGATTTTAAAAATGCAGTGCTGAGAAACTTAATAGTGGGCAGCAGCAACAGTCCCATCTATAATTGGATACAGGGGATCTGATTTTCCTCTTCCTCCAATTTCCATATTCTTGATTTCAATGGCGCTAACACCAATTTTGCACCATGTGAAGTGAGGGGAGAATAAAGCCTGGTGTCTTTTCCCTTTTATTCATATTTTAAACAGTCATTAGCATTAAATTATTATTTTGTGAAGAAGACAAGGAAATATTTCCTGACACATATATAGACCCCAATTTACCACTAAGCTATACTGGACTATAATACACTGAAATGCTGATGACTTTTTTTAAAAGGCTGATTGATACTTCTACAACCAGTTACTTAATATACAGAGTTGACTGATAATTGATAAACATGCCTCCAACACCCCCTAGTTAGTATTTAAAGGTAGTTGTCTTATATTTTTTAAATACCTATTTGCCTGATTTAACAAATTTTCTACAACCAGCATTTCCTCATGTACTATCTAGTTAGTGGTTCAACTGAATCTAGGAATCTTGCTTCAAAGATGAAAATATTTAACTAAATAAAAACACAAGTGAGTTCATAATCAGAAGTTTTAGATCTTTTTTTTTGTTTCCCAACCTTATCCCTGAGGCTAGGGTCATTGAACCACTCCAACAATTTCTTGCCCACTTCCATTGGGCTGGAAAGAAAGGTCCTGTAGGTCAAAAGGAAGTCCTCTATAAATGTTGGATCAACCACTGAGTGCTCTTCCACCAAATGCATTGTTAACCTTTCTGATGTTCCCTATAACAAATAAAAGTTTGATGGTTAAACTAGCATGAATAGTTTCGTAATTTTCATTTAACATCTTGATGAAATACTGAACATAGTATCATTATTTATCCAGTCATCAATGCATTAAACAGCTTGACCATTGTAATAAGATTTATAAGCTTTAAAACATAACCAAAAATTCCCCAAAGAGCAGCAAATTTTAAGGAAAAGAGATAAAAAGTTACAGAATGCATTTCAAATGCATAGCTCGACTAATTCCGGACTTCACTCACTCAGGGAGATCTCATACAAATCTATGAAGTGCCTGTTTTCCTCTTTCTTTCTTTTTTTGTTACCTTGATGACAATGTGACCCTTTCTTGTTCCAGTGCGATCAAGTTCCCTGTGCTCCTTCACCATAACAATCTCCCCCTCCTCTTCTACCTTCTGCATGTTTTTTTCCACTTGATTGAGGATGCGGCAGTAATCTTGTTGGGCTATGCACACAAACTGGAAAGAATAATCAAGCATACCCATTAAAAGGCACAGAACACTGAGACTTTAGAAAAATTGCCTGGACTTGAATTTTAAGTGTTCTACAATTGTTGAAGATACGTTAACTTCTCAAGCCATGGATGGTCAAAACTCTATAACTGTACTGCAGTAAACAGCTGAATGAGCAAGCATGATACATTCCACCATAATTTTTGCCTCAAGGCAATGGAAGATAAATTGAATCTCAATGATGTAGTATCTCCATATAATATTTGTATTGTTGAATTTTCTTCTCCAAAAGAAGGAAACACCACTTGCAAAATTTTCTTCCTTTTCAGGACCATTAAAAAAGGGAATCAATGGAAGTAAAGCCATATCTATAATTATAGCACCATGACTACAGCTTTCACTTTTATTCTCTGAGTAATGACAAATACATCAAGCAAGCCATAAAGAGAATGCTACCATTTTATTTTATGAGTAGCATAAATACCCAGTAAATAATGACTTTCAGATGAAAATATTTACTTTCCAAGGTAGACCATTCTCCTTCTGCTTAAGACACCTGTTTAATGTACAACATTCTAACAGAAATTGCCACTTATGAAGGAAATCAAAAGAATCTCTCAACTTATATTTGAGGCACCAACAAAAATGCTATAGAAATATATTAATATATTAACACCACTTGGATAATTTAGGTATAAAGAGACATTACATTAGGCTAGGCAAAATATCGTACTGTGTTCACTAGACAGCTGGTATTTATGGGAAAATGCACTACACGTAAAATAATTTGATAAATGGTCCAAAATGAACCTTTTCCTTTTAGATACTGATGTTTTTCTCTTGGGCTTTGCCCACGTAAATCCATTCATGCAGAGGGGATATGAATTGCGAATCTGAACTGGAATAAGTTTGTAATTACCAAAAACTGAACTGGCATTTCATTTGAAATCATATTTACCAAACAAAAGGGTAGTAATACATTATGCTGCTTTTTCTTAACGGATCCACTGACATTATGTATTTGAGACTTCTGATGAATTCATGTATTATCTTTATATTTTCTCTCAAAATAATTCAAAATTAATTTATTTTTTCTAAGGCTATTTTCTATTTAATGTCACATTTCAAGCACTCAGCACTAAACAGAATATGTAGTCTACTTCACCTTTACCAAAGAACCTATTAGAAATATGCGCAAAACCCACCCCAACTAAGAACAAAATCATTCTTGCATTTAAAATGAAAAAAGCGGTGACTTGATTTTAGAATAAAATTTATTGGAGAGAAAATGTCCATTAAAATTACTCTATGGAACGATTCCAAGGCCTCTCTCTGTAGCTTTTCTGGTAGACTTAATGTATATTCTGTCACAAGCATTTTTAAAATGCAGGGAACACTTGTAAGGACAGTAACATATATATTATATGTTTTATTTATGTTTTGCAAATATATATGGAGTAAAATACTCTACCTGGCAGTCATCCACCTTGGTTCTCATCACTCCTTTCATGTATTCCTTGTCCATGGAAGGGGAAACACCAAAACTATTTCCCATACATAGTATCTCTGTTCTTCCATCTGGATATGTCACTTCCACAGAACCATTCAATATAACTGACCATGAGTCCAGCTAGAAATTGAACGGTGCAGGATAGGTGAAAAGAACCACCACCTACTCAGTTAACATTTTAGCATGGTGCTTCCTGCATAAACACCACAAATTTTTAAAACGTTCATTTATTTTTAGCAACTATTTATGGAAACAAAAAAGGAGGAGGAATTAGTTTGCCTAAAAAATTACAATTCCTTCTATCTCCCTAAGGGCTCTAGTATTAACTTTTCATGAAGACTTAGAATTACAAAACATTTTACAATTCCTAAAAACCACGGCTATATTTAAATCACACTTAAACTTCAACAATAAAAAGCATTTAAAATCAGTTCTGGTCATCAATAATGCATATGTTTGTATAGCCTTTATTAAGAACATTTTTAAGTTATATTGCACCTGTTTTGCAAGATGATCTGGGTGTTTGGAAAATCCTTTGCAAATTGAAGTGAAAAAAACCCACCATCTACACAAAACAGGCATACAAATGATTTACTTGCTAATGATACTTTTTAGCAGATATAAATGAATGCCCAAATGTCAAGCAAAAAAAAAGTTTCCAGGTTCTACAATGTTTGCACAAAAAGTAGATTTAATGCAAATAATTCTACTGACCTCTTCCCCATCATTTAGTACTATGGTTCCTGCCCTCTCCACAACTGCAAATACCATCACAGCACAAAGTTCTCTCCTCACTGACATTGTCATGTTCGCAAAAGCTGGCAACTGATGCATGAATTCCAATAGTTGTTCTGAAAAATGAAAAAAAAGCCCAATGAGTAACATGAGTCAAAACAAAAGATAAGTAAAGATAGCTCTTCAGAAAAAAAAATTAAATATATTAATACTGTATTTATCCCCCTCAAACTCACACATTCTTTTTCAAACAAGCACACGGAAGAATCCAAACTTGTAGAGTTTCCATGTGTCTGGTTTTCGATTGGACTGTCCATTGGAAAGGAGGTCTGTCCAGTGTTCGGTCAAATATACCAATTGGACAAGGAACAGTCTGGTTACCATGGACAGCGAGGCACAGGCTCATCAACCTGTTCAACCTACTGAGCCAGAACTGCCTCCTACTTGCATCTTGTGGGCACACAGACTCCATGTCAGGGGCTGCAGTTCCCATCCTACCTCAAGAGAACAGGGAGCCCATCTGGATGGGGAGTAAGGAATTTGAAAAGATTAAGCAGTGAGAAAGGGGGAAAGCAGCAAGTTATGAGAAAATAGGGAGAGGGAAGCAAACAGGAGCAAAGTTTTAGAAGGAAGAAAGAGAGTGCGTGCGGAGTCTAGTTTTATGACATTAGAAAGTTGTAAACCTTATAAATTTGGGAACCGATAGATTTAAAAAAATACTTCAACAAATTCAAGAAATCTATTTATCTTGTTGAAGTAGAATATCTTAAATCATATTTTGTTATTTTCATAACTTTGTGCTACAACTGAATATTTGCATTCTTTCAGGTTAATTGAATATTTTGTAACATTGATCTGCAACCTAAAATCTGTACCCTACCACTGGAGTATTTAGTATAAAATAAAAATTGAATTGCTTAATTTTGCTTTCAGCTTATCATCTATTATTTTATACCATTATTTGTTCTAATTATCCAAATGTAACCTGTGAAACCAATCATTTGGTATTTAAACCAATTAATTATTTCATAAGAAGTTGGATATTTGTTACACAGACCGACTCTAAGTTTTGTGTTAGTTTTGGGAAGTAAGTTAGAGAAAGGTCCTGAGGCTCAATTTCCCATTTTCTCTCGATACTTTTCGTATCAACTTACCAATGTCATCATCTGTCCTGTCTATTGGGTCTTTTTCCAGGCAGTCTCTAACAATATCCCTGCTCATCAGAGGGTCTGATGCCCTCTCAATGTCTTCTTCATCGTCGTCATCCTCAGAATCCACTGCAGTCTCTGGTAATCCACTTAGATCCATATCACCAGCCTCACTTTCTGTGGCCTAAATACACACACAAATATTTAAAATAAAAACATTCAGATGAGTCCTCTAAAGCCATTCTTTCCCACTTACGAATAGATTAATGAAAGACAGGTTACTCACCGTAGTAACGGTGGTTCTTCGAGATGTGTCCCCGTGAGTGCTCCACATTAGGTGTCGGGATCGCCCGGCACCGCAGATCGGATCCTCCAAGCAGTTTCTGCCGGACCGCGCATGCGCTGGTGCGCGCCGCTCCCTTGCGCGCTCCTGGCCACGTGCGCGATCCGGTCCCCGCCAGTTCCTTGACCAACCGCCTCGGATGCTCCTGAAAAACACTAAACAGAGATCCGAAGAGGGGAGGATGGGCGGGTGGTGGAGCACCCACGGGGACACATCTCGAAGAACCACCGTTACTACGGTGAGTAACCTTTCTTTCTTCTTCGAGTGTCCCCGTGGGTGCTCCACATTAGGTGACTCCCCAGCAGTAACCCAAGATAGGAGGTGGGTAATCGGATTACGTGCAGCTTGTCCCCGAGAGGACCGCTGTTGAGAGACGGGTATCCTCTTGGAATACCCTGTGAAGGGCGTAGTGCTTGGCGAAGGTGTCATAGGATGACCAGGTCGCCGCTCTGCAAATGTCTTTTAGCGCAACGCCCTTGAAAAAGGCTGTTGATGCCACCACCGCCCTAGTGGAATGAGCCCTGGGAGTGGCCAGTAAAGGAGTCTTTTTGAGTTCGTACCACATTTTTATGCAGGATACGATGTGCTTTGAGATTCTCTGCGGAGAGAGACCTTCTCCTTTCGATTTGGGAGCGAGAGAGACGAGGAGTCTATCCGTTTTCCCGGAAGGACTTGGTCCTGTCTATATAGAAGACTATCGCCCGCCTCACGTCCAGGAGGTGTAGGCGTGCCTCTGTGTTAGAGTTATGAGGCTTTGGATAAAACGAGGGTAAGACAATAGGTTCGTTAATGTGAAACTCAGAAGAAACTTTGGGAACAAAGGCTGGATGCAGCCGTATGGTTACCGCCTCCTTGGAAAAAACAGTGCAGGGTGGCGTTGCCATAACTGCCGCAAGCTTGCTCACCCTGCGAGCTGACGTGATTGCGAGAAGAAAGGTCGTCTTTATCGTAAGGAGGCGGAGGGAAACCGTGGCCAAGAGCTCGAACGGTGGTCCCGTTAGCACATTAAGCACCAGGTCCAAGTTCCACGAAGGTGGAAGCGGTTTCCGAGGGCGGTATAGGTTTACCAACCCTTTGAGGAACCTGGTAACCATGGGATGGGCGAACACCGTGTGCCCTTCCTCTTCGTGTCTGAACGCCGAAATGGCGGCAAGGTGGAACTTTAACGAGGATAGTGAGAGTCCTCCTCTCTTGAGGTCCAGTAAATACTCTAATATCACAGGTATAGACACCGAAAGGGGGGCTAGCTGTTTGGTAGAACACCATGCCGTGAAGCGAGTCCATTTCTGCTTGTAGGTCTTCCTGGTGGAAGTCCTCCTGCTACTTTCTAGGACTTGCTGCACTTCCTCCGTACATGTGCTCTCTAGGGAGCTGAGCCATGGATTAACCATGCTTGTAGTCGCAGGCCTTGGGGGTGCGGATGCACTATGGACCCCTGAGCTTGCGTGAGCAGATCCGGCGCCACCAGAAGGGGGATCGGTGGACGGTCCGACATGCGCAGGAGTAGGGGGAACCATTGCTGTCGATCCCACGTTGGGACTATCAGGATCATTCGGGCTCCTTGCCTCCTGGCTTTCTGCAAGACTTTGTGGATCAGCACTGTGGGACGAAAAGCGTAAAGCAGGGGGCCCCTCCACGAGATCGCGAATGCGTCCCCCAGGGACCCCCGTCCCAGTCCTGCCCTGGAGCAGAATCGTGGGCACTTCTTGTTGTGTTGAGTGGCAAACAGGTCTATCTGGGGAAAGCCACATGCGTGAAAAATCGGTCGTAGCAGATCGGGACGGATCTGCCACTTGTGCGTGAGTGCAAAACGCCTGCTCAGCTGGTCTGCCTTCACATTGTGGGCGCCTGGTAAGTATGAGGCTTTCAAGATTATAATGTTGGCGATGCACCAGTTCCACAACCGGACTGCTTCCGCACATAAGGCACGGGACCGAGCTCCTCCTTGCCGATTTATACAAAACATGGTGGAGGTATTGTCTGTACTGATCCCGACTACTTTATTTTGTATATGGTCTCGAAAGTGTCTGCAGGTGTTGAACACCCCTCTGAGCTCCAGTATATCTATGTGCAGTGACTGTTCCATGGAGGACCACAGTTCTTGCGTCACTTCTTCGCCAATGTGTGCTCCCCACCCTATGTGGGAGGCATCTGTAGTAGGAAAAACCGATACTTGTGGTTGGTGGAAGGGTACCCCTGTTAGCATGTTCTTGGGGTTTACCCACCATTGCAGGGATTTGTGCACCTCTGTCGCGGGCGACACCACCCTATGAACGGTGTGTGCTGCCGGTTTGTGTATGCTCGCCAGCCAGTGCTGCATGCTGCGCATGTGAAACCTGGCGTTCTGTACTACGAACGTCGCTGCTGCCATGTGGCCCAGCAGCTGTAAGCACGTCAGGACTGGCACCGTAGGGCTGAAGGTGATGACTTGCACGAGGGAGCCGATGGCCCGAAAGCGTGTCTCTGGTAGATACACTCTCGCTGTAATAGAATTTATGCGTGCCCCTGTGAACTCTATGTCCTGTGTGGGGTCTATCTTTGATTTTGCCAGATTGATAACCAGGCCGAGCGAAGAGAACGTGCCTGCTGTGATGCGTATCTTGCGCAGTACCTTCTCCTTCGAGGCCCCTTTGAGTAGGCAGTCGTCCAGACACAGGAATATAAATACCCCCTGTCTGTGCAGGTAGGCTGACACCACTGCCAAGGTCTTGGTGAAGACTCTGGGGGCCGAGGAGAGGCCGAACGGTAGGACCTTGTATTGAAAATATTCTTTGCCTACCATGAACCGGAGGAATCGTCGGTGAGCCGGATGGATAGTTATGTGAAAATACGAGTCTTGTAAGTCGAGGGCTGCGAACCAATCTCCATTGTCCAGTGCCGTAAGGATGGAGGCGATTGTGATCATCCGAAAGCGTTGCTTGAGCAGGTACCGGTTGAGGCCTCGAAGATCTAAGATGGGCCTCCAGCCTCCTGTCTTTTTCCCCGAGAGGAAGTACCTGGAGTAGAACCCTTTCCCTTGCAGTTGCTCCGGCACTCTTTCCACTGCCCCTATGAGCATAAGATGGTCTACCTCCTGCTTCAGTCTCGCTTCGTGGGAGGCCTCCTGGAGGTGGGGCCTGGGTGGAGGTCGTGGCGGTGGGAGCGACTAGAAGGGGATCGCGTACCCCGTGGCTATGATCTCCAGCACCCATTTGTCTGTGGTGATCCTTTGCCACTGGTCGTAGAATGGTCGGAGGCAATGGTGGAATAACAGCTTCGGATGACCTTGTGCGATTGTAGTGATGGCGCAGCCCTGGATCTGTGTGTCAAACTTGTGGCCTTTGGCCCTGCCCCGAGGACGCACGGCTCTGTAGGGAACGTCGCCTGGGAGTTCTATATTGTTGATGCTGTTGATGTCGCCCTTGCTCGTAACCCCTGTGGTACTGGGGACACTGTGGCTCTTGAGTCTTTACTGGAATGAAGGATCGAGTCAGTTGATTCAGCAAACAACTTCTGCGTGTCGAAGGGGACATCGACGATCTTCACCTGCAGATCCCTTGGTATACCCGATGTTTGGAGCCAGGACTCCCTTCGCATTACCACGGCTGTAGATGTTGAGCGTGCTGCTGTGTCCGCAACATCCAGGGCGATCTGAACTCCCGTTCTCAAGGCTGCGTAGCCTCCTTGCACGATAGCCTTGAGCACCGGCTTCTTGTCCTCTGGAAGCGAGTCCATGAGGGAGGTTAACATAGAGTAGTTGTCGAAATTGTGGTTCGCTAGATGCGCTGCGTAATTCGCCATTCTCAACAGTAGAGTGGAGGAGGAGTAGACCTTTCTGCCGAACAGCTCTAGTTTCTTGGCATCTTTGTCCGTTCCCCCTGTTTTGAACTGAGACGTTTTTGATCTCTGTTGAGACGATTCTACCACCAGAGAATTTGGTTGCGGGTGGCTGAACAGGAACTCCATGCCCTTCGCCGGCACAAAGTATTTCTTGTCCGCTCTCTTGTGGACAGGCGGAATAGTCGCAGGGGTCTGCCATATTAAAGTGGCTGACTCCAAGATTGCTTCATCAAGCGGAATGGCTATTTTAGAGGAGGCTGGAGGTCTCAGATTTTTAAGGAGCTTATGGTGCTTCTCTTGCACCTCTGCTGTCTGGATGCCTTGCGTGAAGGCCACCCTCTTAAACAGCTCTTGGAACTGTTTGAGATCGTCCGCAGGATGGCGTCCCCCGGGGCCGTAGCCTCATCCAGGGAGGACAGCGAGGAACCGCTAGGGTACGCCTCTCTGGACCCCTCAGGGTCCTGTTGACGGTGGTACATCCGTTCGCTAGAAGCTTGCGAGGGAAAATCCCGGGGTTCCAGAACCAACTCCCCCTGAGATATGTGAGTCTCTGTTCCCGTTCGCGATTGCCCTTGGGGATACGGAACCGTCTGTGGGGATCTGTCCCTCGTAGTATGCCTATGGTGTGTATGCCCCGCATGATAGGGGCGACCATGGCAACACAGGCACTGCTCCTGGGATGGTGACCTGGACCACTCCCTTGGTGCATACCTACATCTGGGGGAGCGAGATCTTCTGGAGACATGGGACGCTTTAGAGACCAATTTGTGATAGTACTCAAGTCGCTCGAAGCCCAAGAAGGGCGAAGGTGGTCCAAGCCATGGGGAGCCTGGCTGTAGAAATGGAGATGGGGGCTCCGGATAGGCTAGGGGTGTCCCCTGCCTTCTCGTTGGAGTCCGCAGAATGAGCGGAGGGCTCAGAGAAAGCAGCTCTGCAGCCCTGTCTGGAGAGGGACTGCGGTGCCGTGTTTCCTGTGCTGCTTTTCCCCTCCCCTGTGGGGGTGGCTCCGCCCCCTGACACGTCAGGGATCTCAGCCCTGTAGTCTGCACCACGCTCGGCACACTCCTCAGCGGTGCCGCGCGGGCGGTCTCCCCCGGTGCCTGCAGGCCACATGCCTGCGCGCTCTGCGCCGCCGGTTCCCCGGGGGTCGGTGCCGCTGTTTGTGGAGCCGCCGGTTCCGGCGCTTGCTTGGCCGCCGCCCTGCCTGCGGTGCGGGGCGGCTGTTTGATCATCGGAGGCTGAACCTCCGCCATGTGCGTCTCCGCGCTGCCGCCGATCAGCTGTAGCTGCGGCTGGGGGCTGTGCGCTCCACCCGTCCCGCTCGCTGTTGCTTCCGGCAGGGATCGGGTTGGGGAGATTTTCCTCCGTTTTTGCGCTGATGGGGTTAGGGATGCGGCTTTCCTTTTATGGGCCCCAGAGGGTCCCTCCTGCTGCAGCCGCTCCGGCATGTCTGGCTGGAGGGCCTTGTCGAACAACAGCATTTTCAGCCGCATTTCCCTGTCCTTCCTTGCTCTGGCTGTTAACTTGGCACAGAAGGAACATTTCTGAGTGACATGGGATCCCCCCAAGCACCTTATACACTGACTGTGCCCATCAGACGCTGGCATCGCCTCACAGCACGACTCACACTTGTTGAATCCTGAAGAGGACATTGTGGTGAGTCTTTGAGTTGTTAATAGGGTACTTAGCACCTTCTCTGTGCTTGTTTCCCTCTCGGATAAAGCCTGCCGCGGCAGGAGGGCTAATGGCCCTAGGCTCCTGGCCTCCGATGTTCCGCTTGTTACTAGGATTGGAAGCTTTGAATTCCTTCCCTTTCTTTGTTTTTTTCTTTTTTTTTTTTGTTGAAAAGAACCACCAACTAACTTAATCTAAGGTTGAAGAAACTTTAAAACAATTGAAAACGTTAAATACGCTAACTCCAGCCGTAGCCTGAGCGGATTCCGTCTGCAGCCGATGGAGGTTAAAGAGGGACTGGCGGGGACCGGATCACGCACGTGGCCAGGAGCGCGCAAGGGAGCGGTGCGCACCGGCGCATGCGCGGTCCGGCAGAAACTGCTTGGAAGATCCAACCTGCGGTGCCAGAGCGAGCCCGATACCTAACGTGGAGCACCCACGGGGACACTCAAAGAAGAACTCATGATTAACCACTATATCTTTAAGTTTCTACAAAAGTACCTAAAATTAACTGCTCCAAAACTGCTTCAAAGACAATTTTAAACCTTTTTAAGATCTGAAAATATATGTTTGATGGAACAATAAATCTTGAGCAGTCCAAGACATTACTGGGGTTGGTCACATCCAAGCACTTGCTTTTAGAGACGTATACTAATTAAAACTGAAGAATTGCCTGAAGAATATTTCACACAACTGAATTTAAATGTGACTTCACAATATGCCTCATTAATACGTGCTTCTAGATATCAAAGAATCTGAAGCATGGTGCAATGTGCTATGTCTGTTGAAGCAGGTTTTACAAAATTAATTCATCTCTTCTACAGCTGAAATCAGGGGTGGATGTATATAACATCTCCGTAAGTGATAGAGCAAGAGGCCTCAATTTATTGGCTTCCATCACCACAAATTAGAAACTTGACATTTTAAGGACCAGCACAGTATTAAAAAAATAAACATGCAATATATACCTGTTTTCTGTAAAAGATACTGCTGAACGCCCTTGCAAGGTGATATTACAAACCTGATCCCTCACCTTTGTACAACTGCAGTAGCCCTACCTGAGCCAATGGACACAATCAGGCCCAGTAGCTTAGTAACAAAATCTATTATTTTTTTATTGAAATCTCTGAAGGATTTATTTAACTATGGCATGCTATCTGTGAATCCTATGGAAGAGGCCACATTTATATGGAAGGTCACATTACTGTTCAATATCATTTATGTAAAATAAGCTTGCCATGCAACATCATTGCTAAAATGTCCATCTACTGTAAACTAGAAAACCAACCAAATTAGACTGCAGGGGAAGCTGATAATCGTCTTCAAACACAGTAAGGACTGGTATAAAAGACGATGGTGATCCACCGTTAACTATGTCCACTGAAGGTGGTTGTGGGGCAGTAACGGGCTTAGTCTGCTGCAGGGAGATTTAAGTTAGCCAAGCTCTAGCATTTGTGGTGGTATTTGTGTGATCCCTGCCTTTTCTAGGGCTAAATCTACATTAGGGAAATAAGTTGATTTCAGATGCGCAATTCTAGCTACAGCATTTGCATAGCTAGAATCAACATATCAGAATTGACTTATTTTCTCAGTGAAGCCCTAGCCACTATACTCTTGTGTAGATCACATGGAGCACAGGGGTTGACTGCCAACCCGAGAGAGATCGATTTTGCCACATCTTCACCAGATGCACAAAATCAAACTCTGGAAGATCAATGAGGTCAATCTTCCAAGCAATTCAGGGCAGGGATCGTCTTCTACTGGGTGCTTGACAGGGTGATAAATTATTCTGATTTGATGATTCAGACACAGTAACAACCGTGGTCTAGCTAAGAACAAAGGACAATTCCTAGATGCAAATGTAACAAACCACATTTTACAGAAGCAGTAAAATGTACTTTTCTATACTAGAGTGTAAGTATCTTTAACAATGAAAAATGCCAAAAGAAACTGATTATGTACTGGCTTTCAGTCATGGTCAAGAGCCTCCTGAAAGATCTCTTCTCACTAAGGATAGGTCTTATCAACCATCTGAGGATACACAATTCTAATGGAAGACGATCATAATCAGCCATGAGTGATCGCCATCATCAAATAGTTTTTTTTTTCCAAGATAATAGTAAAAGACATAAAAATATAGTGACAAATTAAAATAATTCTACAAATAAGTACTCAAAGTGGGAAGAATTTTAGTTTTCCCTCAGAAATCCCCTAACAAGTTTGGTTCATTGTCTTTCAACATTTGCTCAGTTATGTCAGTTTTAGGGTGGTACTGATTGGTAATTCCATCTCTTTTCTGTTTGGTTTTATGAGAAGCAATCCCAGCGTAGACACAATCGAACTCCTACGTTGCTTTAAGTTATAATGAGAAGCCGTATATCGTATTTGGTGCATTCTGTTCTTACTATTTAGTGCTTGATTAAACAAGCTGCTATATTTTATATATTACATATATAAACTACCCTGGAACCAACAAGGTTACAACACCGCATAATCCACACATGAAACCGTGTGTGTGTGTGTGTGTGTGTGTGTGTAAAAATAAATAAATACAGGAACTTGTGTAATATATATTAAACATGGTTACCACATATATAACCAATACAACACATATAACAATATATATTAAACAAGGTTACAACACTGCATAATCCACATATGACACGTATTGTTCGGATGAGATATGTGGAGTGAACTTTGTAGTGACTTTTAAGTTTATATATAATTATTATACATATATAATATTCCATCTCTTTTTCTCTTTGGTTTTAGGAGAAGCAATCCCAGCGTAGGCACAACCAAACTCCTATGCTGCTTTAAGTTATAATGAGAAGCCATATATTGTATTCGGTGCACTCTGTTCTTACTATCAAAACAAAAAGCAGTCAAATAGCACTTTAAAGACTAGCAAAATGGTTTATTAGGTGAGCTTTTGTGAGACAGACCCACTTCTTCAGACCATAGCCAGACCAGAACACACTCAATATTTAAGGCACAGAGAACCAAAAACAGTAAGCAAGGAGGACAAATCAGAAAAAGATAATCAAGGTGAGCAAATCAGAGAGTGGAGGGGTGGGGGGGAAGGTCAAGAATTAGACTGAGCCAAGTATGCAGACAAACCCCTTTAGGCTGCGTCTACACGTGCACGCTACTTCGAAGTAGCAGTGCCAACTTCGAAATAGCGCCCGTCATGGCTACACGTGTTGGGCGCTATTTCGAAGTTGAAATCGACGTTAGGCAGCGGGACATCGAAGTCGCTAACCCCATGAGGGGATGGGAATAGCGCCCTACTTCGAAGTTGAACGTCGAAGTACGACATGTGTAGATGATCCGCGTCCCGCAACATCGAAATAGCGGGATCCGCCATGGCGGCCATCAGCTGAGGGGTTGAGAGACACTCTCTCTCCAGCCCCTGCGGGGCTCTATGGTCACCGTGTGCAGCAGCCCTTAGCCCAGGGCTTCTGGCTGCTGCTGCAGCAGCTGGGGATCCATGCTGCATGTACAGGGTCTGCAACCAGTTGTCGGCTCTGTGGATCTTGTGTTGTTTAGTGCAACTGTGTCTGGGAGGGGCCCTTTAAGGGAGCAGCTTGCTGCTGAGTCCGCCCTGTGACCCTGTCTGCAGCTGTTCCTGGCACCCTTATTTCGATGTGTGCTACTTTGGCGTGTAGACATTCCCTCACAGCGCCTATTTCGATGTGGTGCTGCCCAAAGTCGAAGCTGAACGTCAACGTTGCCAGCCCTGGAGGACGTGTAGATGTTATTCATCAAAATAAGCTATTTCGATGTCGCTACGTCAAAATAAGCTATTTCGATGTAGCATTCACGTGTAGACGTAGCTTGTAGTACAGTCTATACCCCAGGAATACCAGTCCTGGAACCCTTCCCTGCAACAAAGCCCGCTGCCAGCTTTGTCCACATATCTTCTCTGGAAATACCATCACTGGACCTAACCAGGTTACTCACAGAATCACAGGCACTTTCTCATGCTCTTCTACTAACATCATATATGCCATCATGTGCCAACAATGCCCAGATGCTTCGTATATTGGACAGACTTCTAACTCCCTTAGACAAAGGGTCAATGGGCACAAAACAGACATCAAAACACTCCAGATCCACAAACCAGTTAGTCAACATTTTAATGGAATGGGGCATTCTGTCAATGACCTAAAGCTATGTGTGTTACTGAAAAGGAATTATCGCACCGTTTTGGAAAGAGAAACATCCGAGCTGGCTTTTATATTCAAATTCGGCATGTTAACACATGGTTTAAATCGTGATGGGAACTTTGAGTCACTATAGGGGCTTGTCTGCATACTTGGCTCAATCTAATTCTTGACCTTCCCCCCCACCCCTCCACTCTCTGATTTGCTCACCTTGATTATCTTTTTCTGATTTGTCCTCCTTGCTTACTGTTTTTGGTTCTCTGTGCCTTAAATATTGAGTCTGTTCTGGTCCGAAGAAGTGGGTCTGTCCCACGAAAGCTCACCTAATAAACTATTTTGCCAGTCTTTAAAGTGCTATTTGACTGCTTTTTGTTTTGATAGTGTATAGACTAGCACGGCTTCCTCTTTGTTTCTGTTCTTACTGTTTCGTGCTTGATTAAACAAGCTCCTATATTTTTATATATAGATATATATATAGATATATAGATATATATACACATACAGAGGAACCAACAAGTTTACAACACTGCATAATCCACATATGAAACGGTGTGTGTATATGTTATATATATAAATACTGTGCTTGATTAAACAAGCTCCTATATTTATATCTATAATATATACACACACACCATTTCATATGTGGATTATGCAGTGTTGTAACCTTGTTGGTTCCAGTGTGTGTGTGCGCGCGCACATGTAGGAGCTTGTTTAATCAAGCACTAAACAGTAAGAACAGAGTGCACCAAATACGATATACGGCTTCTCATTATAACTTAAAGCAACGTAGGAGTTTGGTTGTGCCTACACTGGGATTGCTTCTCATAAAACCAAACAGAAAAAAGATGGATTTTATATCTATATCTATAAAAATGCAAAAAACAGTCACCATGAAGTTCACTCCATACATCTCATCCAAACAATACGGCCGTGTCTAAACTAGCCCAAAACTTCGAAATGGCCATGCAAATGGCCATTTCGAAGTTTACTAATGAAGCACTGAAATACATATTCAGCATCTCATTAGAATGCCGGCAGCCGCTGCACTTTGAAATTGATGCGGCTCAGCAGCACGCAGCTTATCCATACAGGGCTCCTTTTCAAAAGGATCCCGGCAACGTCGAAATCCCCTTATCCTATCTGCTGTATGTATTTCAGCGCTTCATTAGTAAACTTCGAAATGGCCATTTGCACGTTTTGGGCTAGTGTAGACATAGCCTACATGTCAGATGTGGATTATGCAGGGTTGTAACCTTATTGGTTTCAGGATATTACAGTGACTAGGTGGGTGAGTAGTAGGATCTTTTATTGGGTGATCTGTTGGTGAGACAGAAGTCTTTGAGCTTACGCAGAGCTTCTTCACAGAAGATGGCTGTATAAGCTTAAATAAAAGATACTACACTCACCCATCTTCTGTCTCTCTTGTATGTGAATTATGGCTACCAAATAATTTTTCTCTCCATGGATAATTGAGGATAAATGAATGAAGATGCAACACCTTGAGGTTGTCAGAAATCTGGATTTTCACTTCAGTCAGTAAGTCATTGTGACATAATTATGCAACAATTTAAGCAACTAATATCTATTATAGCAGTGAATTTGTTTTAGCTGTATTCTTACTTCAGACTCGAAAGGAACAAGCCCCAGAAAACATTGTCTTGTCTCTAGCTCTCTGGCCCTGCTTTTTTGAGGTAGCACAACATACTATTCATTAACACCAGATGCATGAAACACTACCCCCTGGGCTTGTCTACCATGCCTAACTTTGAAGGGGGGCATGGTAATCAGGGTGATGGGCGATTACTAATGAAGTACTGTGGTGAATATGCAGCACTTCATTAGACTAATTCTCCCCTGCAGCAACTTTGAAGTGCCAAACTTTGAATTGCTGGCATGCATGCAGCTGCAGGCACTTTGAAGTGCCTGCACTACTTCAAAGTGCCTTTATCCTCCAAAATTTTGGGGAGTAAAGGCACTTTGAAGTGCCCACAGCTACACACATGCTGGCAATTTCAAGTCTGACTCTTCGAAGTTGCCACAGGGGAAAATTAGCCTAATGAAGTGCTGCATGTTCACTGCAGCACTTCATTAATAATCTCCCGTCACCCTGATACCATGCCCACTTTGAAGTTGGGGGGAAGTGTAGATCCAGCTTCTGACAACCAACAGTTGATCTGTTTATTTACATCTGAAAGTGACAGTTTCCTTTGTATTTGTACACTACAGGGTTTGAAAGAGATGGCTTCCACTCTACCTTATCTTAACAGATTTTTAGACTTTGGTTCTTGTTTAAAGAGCATTTTTTGGGGAGTGAAGTACCAGTCATAATAGTGAGAAGCAAGCTCACATCTTGAAAATTCCCAGAAGTAAGGGTATCTTGGGAGGGTCTTAAAAAGGATGTCAGTAGTTCCCTTTGCTGAACCAGACATTCTGTAGCAGACACAAGAGGGCAGGTCAGGCTGACAGGAACCTGTGCAATCTGATTGCAGGATGGGGGAAAGAAATGCTGCCAAGTGAAAGAAGCTAAAAACAGTTACCACCTTCTCAAGCGGGGAGTGGAAAAAACAACAGAGCACCCTCACAGGCTCAAGTTTCTTGATTGCCAAACATGGCTTGTCATCTGGCAGCATAAATCACAGGTGTCTATAATGAAGCAGTTACTGCATAAAAAGCAGTAGTGAACAGCTGTTTTCCAAAGTCAGCATACAACAGAAGTGGGCATTATGGTATGTATAGACTTACACATGTGCCAAGAACAATCACTTAACATCTACTCTCCACAAAAAAATACGTTAAATAGTATGACATTTTATAAACTTGCTTCCTGAACTAAAGTATAAAATAACATTAAAAGGTCTCATTCAACGCAACTTAATGATCTCTATCTCAGATGGGGTAGGAGAAAAGATTACATACATCATCCTACCAAGTAACACAATTCTAAATGAGCTTATCTTTCATGTGCAGCACTTCACACAAACTTAGTTACGCCATTAATACCGAAACAGGAATATTCCCACGATCAATGCCGAAAGCATCTGATAAGAAAATCTACAAATTTATTTTTGTTACAAACAGCATCTCAAGCTCCCGCTCCACCACCTTGTTATGAAGAAAATATAGATAAAGCTAACAGTTCACTGAGAAAACTTAAAATGCCATAAATTCAGATTTGTAGTGAAGAGTTAGATAATAATCAACTTCACAGTTGAACAAAAGAGAAACATTTGATTTGTATTACTCTTTTGAAATACAAGGCCTCTTTATACCAACAATCTTACTAAGCAGTTCTTTCCAGCACCACAGACAACATAATGTCCATATTAAAGACAAACAATAAAACTGATAACTGAATGCCCAATATATGATAAAAACCAAGCTAGAATAAAAAAGGTAATGTAAATAAAAGTTTTCATTTGCAATGTTTTGTTTTTAAATAAAAACGAGGGAGAGAACAAAAGTGAAGGTGAGTAATTGCACTACAGGTTGAACCTCTCTCACCTGGCACCCTTGGGACGTGACTGGCGCTAGACAAGAAAATTTGCTGGGGAACAGGAGGTAAATATTTTCTAGCACATTACCAGCATTTTCACTGCTCTTAGAAGACATTTTGGCATAAATTACAGCTAAATAGCAGCACAGAACACTGAGAGCCAGGACTGGTGGCTGAAAACAAGCTTAATTGGACCACATGAAACTTGGCCACACCCAGATAAGTGATTCACAGTTAACTAAAATCATACTGGATTACAGAGTTTGCTGGCTGAGAGCATTCCAAATTAGAGAGGTTCAACCTGTAGTTTCTTTGTTCTAACCAGTATTTTCATAGATTATTTAATCTGATTTGAGGTCAATACTGTCTAGCAGGATTACCAACACTCCACTACTTACTGGACTAAATAACAGCACAGAAACCTGAGAACCAGGACTGGTAGCTGTAAACAAACTTTATAGGACCATGGGAAACTTGGTCATGCACACGATATGTGGTCAGTTGGCAAACTAAAATCATGCCAGATTACAGACGTTGCCAATGAATGTGTTCTGGGTTACAGACGTTCATCTTGTAGTCTTTTGATCTGAATACGTATCCACTGCAACAACATGACATGCCCATTTCCTTTATAGCTTAAACTAGCAGTAAGAGATTTCATGATTTACCAGCCCCGACAATGAAACAGTCGCAAAACACACCCTACATCTTCACTGTAGAGAATAAATTAATGCTGCAGAGCAGTGGTTTTTAAGATGTAATCCTCAAACCCCTGGGGTCCACAGATTATGTTTAAGATTTCACAAAGGGTCCACCCCCACATTTGAAAATTGGTATGAGTCAATACATGAAAAAAGTTGAAAAACAGTCCTTCAGTAGCAGAATATCTGTCTTGAAGACCTATGCATCTGTGAAGATCTAGAATACACATCACTGTTTCTGAGTACAAACAGTTTCACTTGGGAAAAGCACAGCTTGAAAGGTATTTGCACAAAAAAAAAACAAAACACCCACCATGAAGTAATATTCCATTTTATATTTTCAAGTTACCTGAATTGTTTATTATATGGTAAACGTGGGTTACCAAACTAACACTTTTGAAAAGTTCCCTCATTTCACAATAGACTGAACAAATTTATATCAGGATACTTTTTAAAAATGCATACTTTGAACTCTCTCTTAAAAACAGGAGCACATGAATAATTGCAATTTTCAAGCTAAACAATTGAGACAATATATTCCTCAAAATATAACAAATAATTTACCTGGAACTAACAGAATATATATTTCAGAATGTACTTTGACAATAAATCATATGAATTTAGAGATATAAGATCATTTGGAATTAAAAAAAATCAGCAAAGTTATAAATTGCTGAAAAAGAGTAATCAGAAATACTGACACAGCACTGACTATAGCAATCTCCCACATCACTGTCTCAAAACTCAATCTCAAAAACACAAGATACGGATCACCCCAAGTGTTACTAAAATAGCATCTAGAGGCCATTTCACAACTTCATTTACACTGAGTGGCATGTGCAGGATTCAGAACAATATTAACTTTGAATATGAAGTACTTTTAGATGGGAGATTTTCATATTGTAGAATCTACATACACTCATCCCTTGCTATATGAGGACAATTGGTTCCCAACTTTCTGCTCACAGGCGAAAATTCATAGAGTGACAATAAGTTACCATTAAAATACACGTAAAAGTCTGATTCATTCCTAGTGCTCCTAACTCAGGGAAGGAGTAGCAGCACATGGTGCTGCTTTTGAAAGGTAAGTGAACCTTAGGTGGACAGGAGGGTTGCAGAGGGTTAAAGGCTAGGGGGCAGTCTGGGGCCATGAGTGGCAGGGATGGTTAAAACTTGGTCGTGGCTCTGGTGGAGGAGGTAACAGCTTGTTCCAGGCTGCAGAAGCGGTACCTGTGGGGGCTGTGGAAGGCTGGTGGGTTCGGAAAAGGAGCTGGGGTGGGTGTTGGGAGCAGGCCCAGGCTGGAGGGTACACGGGGATTGGCGGGCCATGGGACGGTTGGGAGTGGGCCAGGCTGGAGACAGTGCATGGGGAGTTGCCACAGGGGGAGTGTTGGGAGCAGGCTGGGCCAGGCCAAGGCTGTGGATCTCCCCACCAGCCGGCCAGGGACCCCATGGTTGAGGCACAGCTGGCCACAGGGCTATGGGTTTCACCGCCCCCTCACCAGGGAATCCACAGCTGGATGTGCTCCAGTCATGGGGCCGCAGGTCTCCCCACCCCCTGGCCAGGGACCCCATGGCTGGAGCACAGCCAGCTGCGGAGCTGCAGGTTTCACCAACCCTCCGGCCAGGGACCCTGCAGCTGGCTCATATAAGTGGGAGAAGTTCACCGTTTTGTGAACAAAGGTAAGTGTGTGGGTTCCTCGTTGTAGTGAGTACTCGTAAGTAAAGTACTCACTAAACAAGGGATGAGTGTGAAAATAATCAGCCTCATTAACACTAAAGCATTTAATTCAAAGGGAATTAGTTGCCAAAAGGCTATCCCTAACTCCCTAAGGTTCATTTGAAACTCCATTCAAATGCTACAAAAATGTGATTACCTAAATTACTGCAAACTTAAATTCAGCAGATAAATTCTATGTACTGAGGAAAAAATAGCTATTTTTTTCTAGCTTCTGTGAACATGGGATTTTGAATTCCACAAAGTTTAACATGGGGGAAATCTTTTTGACCAGGCTTAAAAATTCAAGGTCTTGTTTACTCTTCATGACCATTACAAAGCTACTGATAAGCATTTGCTTAAAATTCTGCCAAAATTTCCATTTTGTTCCTTAATCCAGTGCCTATGCCCTTGTTGTATACCTAAATTCAACCTGAAAGTAGCTCCCAGAGACGGATACATTTCATTGCTATTAAGAGAACAGAATCTGTAAAAAGGTTTGGCTTCTTTAGAATAAAAGACACTTAAGATGTGAGACACTGTGTCAGTTTTCCAGATCCACTCAGTATAATCTCAATTCCATACCCAGAGGCACCATTCTCTTGAGCTACGTCTATACTAGAGTGATCTGTATAAAAGCCCCTCCCCCCCCGCCGCCCCCCGCCACCAAGAGTCCACACAGCATTTTTTGTTGACAGAGGTGTTCTGCCTCATAAGGGAGAGGCAGAAGGCTGTCGCCAAAAGCCTCATGTTCTGTTGATTTATGTGTTCGTAGTGTGGACACTGCAAGTTTTGTTGACAAAACACCAGTTTTGTCAATTAAACTAGTGTAGCCATAGCTTTGGAAAGGCAAACATTTTTATTTTTAAGGTAAATTCACTGTACTCGTCATGGAGTTCTATTTGTACAGTTACTTCAGTAATTTTGTTAACGTAAACCCTTATGATACTGGGATTACTATCAAAACTGAGCTAAAACCAAGACTTTAGCCACTTTTCAACTACAGAGAAAGTTCCAGTTTTATCCACCAAATCAGACCATTGATAAAAATCTAAAGGAATTGCATGCAGTGCTTTTTTGTGATGGTACGGTTTGGTATGCCATACCAGCATCTTGGCAGCCTCAGCTGGGATCCCCAGTTGGGTGGCCCTAAGGCTGAAGTGTGGAGCCCCTCCAGCAGCTCCAGCCCCACTGATACAAATGAGACTGGGGGAACCCCAGAAGCCCTAGGGTTGGGGAGCTGGCCAAGGCGCGGAGCTCCACCAGCAGCTCCAGCCCTGGAGACCAGGCTGCGGGCTCCTTTTTGCAATATATATACATAAACAAACCAACAACACTGACATCAACAATATCAACAATACTCCAAAATATTTTTAACAGATAATTTCAATTAGAGTTAATTCATTTGTTTCAAATTCACTTATGGTTCCCTACAAACACTGTACATTTAACACAGTACATTTTCCTATTCACGGGTATAAATTCTGCCCTCCAACACTTGTCTACAATTTCTTGACTTCAATGGAAGACAGAATTTAGGAGTGTGACTTGTTTTTATTTTTATTTCAAATACTGTGTTATTTTGATCTATAAAACAAGGAATCACCAAACACCTTGAAAGCTTTTAGATAATCATCAAAATAACCTTAGACTACTCATGTTGTTCCAAAGATATACAAACATAACCCAGCAGAATTATGACAAAAAGCCCCCAACAAGAGCGATAACAACCATTTTTATTGGAGAGATAACCGAGTTAGTCTGTATCTTTAAAAACAACAGGAAGTCCTGTGGTACCTTATAGACCAACAGATATTTTGGAGCACAAGCTTTCATGAGCAAAGACCTGCTTTGTTAAATGCATGAATGGGAGGACGGGTCCAGAGGAAGATTTAAAGAGGGAGTCTCAGTCAAGGGGAGGGCCAGACCTGACAAGGTCTATTCAGTCAGGGTGGATGTGGCCCATTATCGGCAGTTAATGTAGAGCTGGGAACCTCAAGAGAGGAGAAACTTCTTTTGTAATAGGTCAGCCACTCCCAGTCTCTGTTCAATCCTTGGTCGATGGAGTCAAATTTGCAAATCAATTGCAGCTCTGAAATTTCTCTTTACAGTTTATTTTTGAATTTCTTAAATCCCACCAACTCTTAGCCTATGACCTCCCCAAATGCCTAGGAGAACAGATGAGTTATGCAAAGTGTTAAAACCAAGTCCTGATAGACTAGGGAGATTGACAGCAAAGTCAAAGACCATCAAAGTGCACTCTGTTGGCAACTCCCTCTTTCGCACTAAGCATACTGCAAGCCCAAGAAATCCCACTGATCTTAACTGTGGTGGTTTGACACTGGGAGAAAAAGCACTCTTTCACATATTAAGTAATAAACTTTAAGTTCTAAAATTTTAAAACTTTCAAACTACAAATTGCAAATAGAGTCAAAGTTCACAGAGAACATGTTGTTTTTACATTATGGTTATTTCTCCAGGTGCTGTTGATCAGCTCTGATAGTTATAAGTAAACATTAAAGTCAGGTCTATGCTAAAAATTTTATCAGTATGGCTATATGGGATAGAAGTATAAGGGAAAACAAAAACACCACACCTAAACCATGTCCACTCCCTCATCACTCACTGTAGAGGCACAATTATAACAGCGCAGGACTTATTTTGTCAGTATATACTGCATTCCACTAAGAGCTTTTCTCAGTATAATTATATCAGCACAGCTTTTGTAGTGAATACTAGACCTGAGTATTACCTTGAAACAAACAGGAGGATGTGTACCAGGTTCATTAGGTTACCAATTATCTGTAGTCTTTAAAAGCTAGACTAGTCTGTGGATCAAAATTTCTAATTGCTCCATTTTCAAAGAGTAACATACTTTCTTGTAAATAATTTGGAGTTTCTTTTGTTTCACAATCTGAATACTGACAAAAAGTAAGAAAATTCAAAATTTATTCAGTGCATTGAAATATCTTCATTATAGTCTGTGTAATCACTTCTAAGCCGACATTCTGGAATTAAATGTTTATCTTAACACAATTGTTTGAGCAGCTGGCATTATGGACTTCTGTCTTACCTGGTAGATATCAGAAAGGCTGCTGCTTCCAGAATCGCTTGTGATGCTACATCCTGAATGACTAGAGGTAACGTGGGTCACCTGTGGGTGGAGACTGTCAGTAAGATGCAGTTTTGTGAAATCTGCAGGAAGCTACAGGTGGGGCAGAAAAAGCAACATTACAATACGGATCAGGTATACACTGAAAAACACAATTAAATTGTTCATGCCACATTTTACTTCCTGTCCATATGGAAAGCTGTACAAAACATATCAAGGTGGCCTTTGAGGTCTGAGGCTACAGCTTGCAACTTTTAAGATTTACAGATAACTGCTTAATGAAGTAACACAAGTGTAAAAAACTGTTTCAAATGTAATGAGATACAAACACCCCAGCTAGAAATAAACACAGATGAATAAAATTCACTTCAATTCCAGTGCTCTGTTTAAGATATAACTAAATTCTGTTAGAAAGCCTTTTGTCAGTTTAAACAGAAAGGATTTCTTTTAGGGTGGGATTAGGAATGACTTATGTTACACACTTTTCAGTAGTGAAGTACTTTAAATATGGAATTCCAATACCTCTGTGTCACTGAAATCAATGATTATAGCACAAGCAAACCCTACATGACCCAACTATCAGTCACACTCTAAAGCACAAACTCAAACAAGAAACAGGAAACGAACAGAACTAATAATTTGCAGAGCTATAAAATATGCAACCACCATTGTAAGTAAACAATTTAAGTGACTACAGCATCAACTTGGTCACATTCCAATAAAGAAATATACATGGCTGCTCTCACTTCAAGAACAATAAAACTGTAATTCAAATTGAGTAGCTTAGAGTGACATGTTCCTACAGTGATTTGGCCCATCACCTCTTCAAAAGGCAAAACAATTTACCATAATTCGTAAATTTAAATTTGCCTTGCACAGATAAGTCTTTGGGACCCTTGAGCAAACAAATCCTAATCAGCACAAATTTACACCTCTCAGGAGACGGTTTTTTTTGTTGGTTTTTGTTTGTTTGATTGCTAGCTGAAATGAAAAGTCAGAAAAAATTTCAGAGGAACCCAAACCAAAACAAAAAACCCCTCCTCCCCAAAAAAATCTTATGTTGTATACAAATAAATAAGCAGATGGCGATCAAAGATGAAAATGAAGACGTGCTAATGAACAGAGAGAAGATTGTATAGCGATGGACGATATATTGCACAGACCTATACAAAGCACAGTTGGACCCGAGGGTGTCTCAAAGAGACTGATTGACGAACTGAAAGAGATATCTCCACCGAGCATTGAGACCGAGACTGATTTTTGAAGGAGGAAGTAGAAAAAGCAGTGAAACGACTAAAGAACAACAACAAGAGCCCTGGAAATTATAAGATCAAGAGAGAGATGATCAAATACGGCAGAGAAGGCACGATTCAGGAAATACACCAACTATGTAACATAGCATGGAAAAAAGGGAAGGTGCCTAAGGAATGGACAAGATCTGTGCTAGCGCCAATGCCCAAGAAACGAAGTACATTGGAGTGTAAGAACTATAGAACAATTGTCCTAATGAGTCATCTAGGCAAGGTGCTGATGATGATACTGACTGAGACACTAAAAATGCAGATAGAAGAACATATACCAGACAAGCAAGCAGGGTTCGGAAAAGATAGACGTACCATACAGCAGATATTGGCACTAAGACTGATAGTGGAAAAAGCTCGATGAAAGAACAAGAACATATACACTTGCTTCGTTGATTTTCAAAAGGCATTTGACACTATAGATCAGAAAGTGACTTGGGTGGTGTTGGAGTCATACTGGATGGATAGCAGAACGATACAGTTGTTGAAGGATATCAGTGACAACGTGGAGGCAGTGGTGAGCACACGCAGGGAGTTGGGAAGTTGGTTTAAAACAAGTAGCAGTACAAGACAAGGAGATCCAATATCACCAAGTATCTTCATCACACAACTGGAGAGAGTGATGGACAAGATCAAGGAAGAGGTAGAAGGGGTGTCTGTGCATGGGAAAAGAATTAACAACTTGAGGTTCGCAGACGATATAGTTATCACTGAGGAAGATGAGAAGCTAGCAAAAACAGTGCAGGTGTTAAACGAAGAAGGGAAGCGGTACAGACTGATTATGAACATCGATAAAACAAAAAAATGGTATTTGGAGATAAGGAAATAGGAAGAAAGATTAGTGTCGATGGTATTGAACTAGAAAATGTAGAGAAGTTCACATATCTGGGGAGCAACATAACGAATGATCTAGACTGTAAGAAGGAAATAGCAACTAGAATAGCAAAAGCAAGAGCGAGTTTGAAGGCAATGGATAAGATCTGGAAAAGCAAAGCAATTAGCTTAAGAATGAAGTTAAGCGTCTTGAAAATGTGTGTATTCAGCAGCATGTTGTATGGATGTGAGACGGAGTGATAAAGAAAGATTTGAAAAGAAGAATATTGGCGTTCAAAAGGAGTTGTTATAGAAAGATTCTGAGAATAGGATGGATGCAGAAGGTCACCAATGAGGAATTATATAGAAAGATACAGCCGAAAGAGAACCAGGTGCAGAAGGTCATAAAATGGAAGCTACAACTATTTGGGCATATTTGCAGAATGAACGACCAATGAAAAATCAAGACCTTGGGATTTGGCGTAAGCGATGGTTTGAACAGGAGAGGCAGACCCCACATAGAATGGATAGAAGATATAGTAGATCCTGTAGACTAGATCCGCACCAAACTAAGCCACTCCGCAGTGGACAAGGAAAGATGGAAGGAAATCGTGAGAGGCATCAGACAGCAACGAGCACTGAGGCCACAATTACTGATGATGATGAAGATGAAGAAAATAATTTGGAAATGCCATTCACAAACCATGAGAGAAGGAGGTGCTGCCTCTTTCACACCTCATAGCCATGGACTACCTTGCCCTGAATCAGGCAAAGTGTGGACCTAAATCTCCCTCCCTCTCCCTTACATCATGTGAGGGCCCTAATTACAGGGCCATATGGGAAGGTGAAGGTGGCAGAAGCAGCAATAGCAGTAGTATCACCACTATTTCCTCCAATGCTGTGAGAAAAGATTAAGTTCCTTCATGAATCTAGCTCGAAAAAATTATTTTGGCTGGAACTCTGGATGAAACAAAACCATTAAGAGCTTTGGCTGAATGGAAACTTCATTTTGGGGCAAATAAACTATTCACCTGGAAAATTTCACCCACCTTGACTCTTGATGGCTTGCACACAGGCCACTTTTCCTTTCAAGCTGAACCCAACTCACCAGTATATGCTTTTTGTCACAAAATGGAGGTAACCGATGAATCTGAGCAGCTCTGTCAGCTAATCTTTGTACAACTCAAAATAGCAATTTTGAGTTATGGGTATTAAGAACTACTTTCAGCTATGCAAAGATTAGCTGTCAAAAATGTCTAGTTCTATCAGCTACAGCTATTTTTGATAGAAGCACAAAACAGAACTAGATACAATCTAATTTATAAATGTCACAAAAGCCCTACAAGAACTGTTATACATGAACATAGATCAAGTAATCCAGTTGGAATTAAGGATAAATAGGGTAAATTGAAGATAGGTTGAGGATAAAGATAAGTAGGCTGTGGATGATAGAAGAGGTAGGCTCAGTCTAGACTAGCACAGAACTTCAAACGGGGCGTGGTAGTTAAGGTGTTGGGAAATCGCTAATGAAATGCTGCAGTGCATATGCAGAACTTCATTAGGCTAAATTTCCCCTGCGACATCTTCAAAGTGTGAAACTTAGAAGTGCCAGCTTGTGTGTAGCCATAGGTCAGAATTCAAAGGAGTAAAGGGACTACGAAGGAGTGCGAGCAATTCGAAGTACCCGTGGCTACGTGCAAGCTGGCACTTCGAAGTTTCATACTTTGAAGTTGCCGTGGGATAGATTTAGTCTAATGATCTCCCGACACCCTAATTACCATGCTCCCTTCTAAATTCGGGGCTAGTCTAGAGACAGCCATAAAGTCTTAAATGGGAAACTGATCAGAGGTATACACACGCAGTACTGAATGTCTTACCTGTTTTTATTTCCTTACACCTTGTGGACTGCATTGGTGGCAAATGCCATCTACCACCCTTAACTCTAGAGTTATCATTTTGTGAGGATTATCATCTATACAGTGCAAAACAAAACAAAAATAAAAATATGGCTTCCTCATGGGGCACAGGTCACTTGCAGGTTTAAACTAGTGTAAAGAGTTAATTTCTCTGCAATTTGAAGTCTCTAAACCATAATTTGAGGAGTTCAGTAACTCAGCCAGAATGTATTTACAGGAGTGGGCTGATAAGATTCCATTGTCTGCACTGTGCTGTAGGTCAGACTAGATGATCACAGTGGGCCCTTCTGGTCTTAAGAAGTCTATGAAAATACAGACTCATACTTAGGATGGTATTTGCCATTCCTGGTTTGGAGATAAATTATATATAAAATATGAAATACATTAGAAGTTTTTCCCCTGACAGCACTATCAAATGATAGATTTGGGTGACTACTAATGTTCCTTGTAATCTTTTCCATCCACCTATGGATTTTTTTTGTGCGCACCACCTGTAAACACACAAACCTAGCTGTGGGTGCTCTGTTAATCAGTCAGGCCGCATCTGAATCTCTCCAGAGCAGCCGCACAAGTGTGCAGCTTACAGGGAACACTCATGACTGCCCATCCCAAATCGGACAGGACAGTCCCAAAACGCAGAGCACAAGTCCTGATAGTGGGCACAATGATTCCAGAACAGCATTTGCTCTGGACTCCCTGAAGTCTGCCCCAACCAATGGGAACCAGCCAATGGGAGCCAAGGTGGGGCGGTGCAGGAAGCAGCACATAGAGCCTCTTTGCTCCTGCAAACACCTAGGTGTTAAACCTGCTGGCCACTTACAGGGCACAGCATGGTACCAGGACAGGCAGGGAGCCTGCTGTAGCCGAAGTGCATCACTATTTGGAAGCTGACCAAGGCAAACTTATACCACAATCCTGGCCTCCCAGACCCAGAGCCCCCTATTGCATACCATGCTCCTCATCCTCATCCATTTCCAGAACGTTCGCCCCCAGTCCAGAGCTCTCTACCCCCTGTATCCCAACTCCATACCCCATCCTAGAGTCCCCTCCCACACCCTGAATCCGTCCTCTCTAGCCCAACCTCAGAGACCTCACCCTCTCTGCACCCTAATCTACTGCCTCAGCCTGCTGCCCCCTTAGGCACTCTGAACCCCTCAGCCCCCATCCACCAGCCTGGAGCCCCCTCCTGAACTCCAAACATCTCATGTCCAGCACCATCACAGAACCTGCATTCCCCAGCCCCTCCCACATCCCATCTCCCCATCCAGCTCAGAGCCATCACTGAACCCGCAACTTTTGGCCCTGCTGCAGCGCCTGCACCTTAATTAGAGCTCTCACTCCCCACCTCCTGCCCCAGCCCAGTGAGTGAGGGGGGGACAGAACAAGCCACAAAGGAAGAAGGAATGTGGTGGGTGTTGTGCTTTTAGAAAGCTGGAAACCCTCTCTGTGCCAATTCCCAAACATGTACATGCTGTTAACCTTTGAAAAATTTCATTCACTTCCTCAAGCACAATGAGAAAAAAGCCCATGTTTTAGTTTAGCACAAAGAACGTGAAATTTAGTTTTCTTTGACATGAAGGAAATCACAAAGCACTCACGTTCAATACAAGCTCTCAGAAATCTTACGTAACACACATTTGCAAGATTTATGGGTTTCGTTTTTAAAGTAATAACAGTTTATGCAACTGTGATACCAAGTAGAATCAAACATAGAACATCTGGTGCTTACAACATGAGTCTCTACCGATGACTTAAAAGCCTGGTACCTAAGACTGTAGGACAGTCTCATTCTTTCTGCAAGTAGTATCAGTGCCACTAAACAGGACATGTTCTGGTCTGGCTATGGTCTGAAGAAGTGGATCTGTCCCACGAAAGCCCACCTAATAAATTATTTTGCTAGTCTTTAAAGTGCTACTTGACTGCTTTTTGTTTTAAACAGGACAGTACACTACGCCTTAGGTCTGAGGGTTACACAACAACTGCTAGTATGTCCAAAATCCAGTGGCTAATGCAAAGCAGCACATTCGCAACCTGAGTAAGTCAACCATTTTATTTTATTTTATTTTTTTTTACAATGCCTGTCAGCTATCTTTGCTAACAGCTACAGAATTCCTTTCATTAGCACCAGTACAATTCTCCAAATTCCACAAAACGTTGACAAAGTTCTAATTAAATAATATTTCAATTTTGGAAGGTAGAGTGGTTAAAATCTAAAAATATTTCATGTGAACAAGTATTTACTTTTTAAGCGATCTCCAAGAAGATGACACAGATTCCAGTATAACTGATAAAATATGTTGTAAATAAAAATAGACCGCCTAAATCCCAAATACTTTACTAATATGGGCTACTACTTATGCCCGAATTCCAGCACCTACCTGGTCAGTTGTAAAGTAACCTATAAAAAATTTCTCCACACAATTGAAGTAAGGTAGTATTAAGGGATTAGCATATTTTCAAATACAAAGTCAGTCTGAACTAAGGAATACCATATCTTTTCATTCTAACTTTTCAAAAAAATTCAAATAAAATTATGCTTATTACTAAAATACCAATTCTACAAAATTAGTCTAAGTAGAATAAAATGGTTAGCTGGTATAAGTAAAATTGACTTGGTCTTTTTTGGAATTCAACACAGCATGCTTATTCATGACGACTTTTCTTATTCCAAGTTGCAGTTTTCTTCAGACTAACTCTGTACTTTCAAGGTTCTAAAATAATTTAAATAAAAAAGATGGAAACTTTTACACACATTCTGAATAGAAAGTTAGTTCCAGAGAATGTCAGTTTCAGTGCGGGGTGGGGAAAAGATCTCATCTATGAAACTATTCATAAGTTTTACCCATTTCTAAACAATAATCCTGACACTGTATCTGAAAAAATGATGCCCTGTGATGTAATCTAAGCAAGCTTCAGCCTTTTTTTTTTTTTTAAATGTACTATGGCTACTTTGGAGGAGCTGCCTCTCACATACTCTCACTGCCCTTGAAAGTTCAGAGTTACTGGGCAGTGTGTGAAAGACTATATGGCTGACATCATAATTATCCAGGAGGCAAATTAAGAAAATCTTGATAGTACCCCGCCTCCTGCTTCCCACATGACATTTCTTTATAACACATGTACCAGATACAATTAATTTTTACAGAGTTGTTGACAAATTACCCATTTTCACACTGAATCTACTCATCACGGAATCATACTAATTACCTATACAGATCTTTTAAAAAATAACATGGCAAAGTGCAGCAGAACATTTACTACATATAGGACACAGGAAAAAAATTAATTCCTTTGATAACAGGAAAGAGGAGTCCATGAAAATACAGCTATTGATTTTCTACTAGAGAATAATGTAAGTCAAAATATCATCTCACATGCCCAGATATTGTTTCCTTAAATAAAACAACCCCAGCTAATGGAGCATGCGCCTCATTTATGAGAACTTAAAACTATCAACAATTTCTTTTTAAAACTGTAAAGTGAAATTGTGTGTTTTCCATTTTCTTTACCAACAATTATGTGAAGTTATTGCCCTTGGGACAAAAGCTATCTCAGACATGAAATAAAGTGTTAGACCTTCCGACAAAGTCACACCACCTTCCTACTCTTAAAGCAGTATTTTATTACCACCACTCATGATGTTACGGTGCCACTAGACTTGTTTTTGCTGACACATACTAATACAGCTACCCCTCTGAAACATGTCATTTTTTTTTTTTTAACATTCATGATTTTAAGGCAGTATCATGATTGTTTGGGATTTGACTCATGATTTTGAGCACTTGTTTTGAGAAAGTATGAAAGCAAATACAAAATAATCTGTTATTCATTACTGCTGAATCTCCTACAGCCCAGTCTAATAAGGCATGTGCATCATTGGTTTTATCGACTACTACTTCAGTTGCGATGACAGTATATTAAACAAAAAAGGTACTACCCCCTTCATTATTCATTCTTTAAACCTATTTGTAGATTAAAGTTTATCCCCTACTAATTTGTGTGACTATTTAGCTAAAAATGATTATATACAAAATCTTTTCAAATGCTCCAGAAAGAATATAAAGTACCACTAGATACTGTATATAAATTATTCCTTTGGTCTGCCGTAATCTACTTTACATATGAAGACTAAATCAGAGGAATATTTAGCTTCCGGCTACATGTTTAGAGTGGACAACCAACCCTAAACATGAGTGAAATGCAACAAACTTATCTCAGTTTTTTGTCTGTCTCATTAAAGTTTATTTTCTACAAAATGACAGTGCTCAAAAAGCGAGGGTATTAATGGTGATCCTGTATTCCTTCTTCATTGCTACTATATGAGAAAGAGAGAAGGATATATTGCAGCATGTGATTATTTTTATGATTTGTAATGTGATAGCATTGTGACACCAATCAAAATGAGGGACCCCCAGTACTAGGCATCGTATGAAGACAGTTGAACAAAACATTTCCTTCTTTCTTCCACAATGCTAATACACTTGCTGGTCATCTATAAGAAAGCATTTACATACATTTGGCTTGTTACATTAAACAGCAGAAGCAAAAAGAACAACATCCAGACTGTAGGAATAAATGACTGAAATAAAGATGATGGGCACTCATTTCACTGGCTACTTTAATGCAATTCTTTCACTAACCAACAAAGATATCAAGGGAAACATTACTTCTATGGTTCAGTGATTTTAAAGGCAGCAGTCAGTATAGATAATTACGAATAATAAACTAATTCCTATTGATTTTTGTCTACAGACATTAAGCAGACTGACATGTGCAGTGCAGTGTTAAATTTAAAATAAATATTTTAAGTTATACAACGTGTCCAACATGGATAGTTCTCCCTAGTGAGTCTTCACTCATTACACCACTTAGAACACTCAAAATTAAAACTATTATACTTCATTTTAGAGCAACTTATTCATCTCTCTCCTGCACTGATGCACATCTGTATTATAGGCACACTATACAAGGAAATTATAGATGTTGAAATGAAATAGCTTATGGGCTAGCTAATCTAAAAGCTATTGGGAAAGTTTGGAGGTGGGGGAGTAAAGAGTATATTCAGGGACAGGAGAAGAGCAATTTTCCTAAGCAGTTAACTCTCCCAAGGAGTAACTTTTCTCAAGGAAGATATTCATGAAGTGCAACAAGAAGTCATGTGGCACTTTAGAGACTAAGATATTTCTGGATACATCTGATAAAATGGGTCTTTGCCCACAAAAGCTTATGCTCCAAAATATCTGTTAGCTTATAAGGTGCCACAGGACTTCTTGCTTTTGAAGATATAGACCAACACGGCTACCCCTCTGATATTTATGAAGTGCATCACTACAACTCAGTATCGTTCATTCATTATATAACTCTAAATTTAAAGACAAAAATGCTACGATTACCACCATTTTCCCCTGTGCTTAAACATCACAGGTAAACTGTGCATTGTTGTATACAATTGTTCAATCCATCACTGCCCTTTTTTAAACTTGTTTTTCGCCCTCCCTTTGCCAGAATTAGTGACACAGCTTTCAAAACAGTGATTAGTAGCTACATGGAACTCAATTTCTTTTCCCCCCCTTTTTTTCCTAAAGGAGCAGCATAAACATTGCTATGAGTATACACAAAAAATCAATCAGTGAATGATATCACCTTATAAATGGGAGTTAAAAACGTCAGGTTTTCCCACAGAAGCAATGAAAATTAACATGAAGAAATGATGCAAATAATGCATAAAATCTGAAAGAGTGAAATTACCTCAAGTTAAGATTAAAGTGATAATATAATCCTGAGAGCTAAAAAAACCTCAAATCAGGTTTCTATTCTCCTTCTATTGAATAGCTAGAAATAAATGACAACCCACATTTCATTTAGCCTTTTATTCAGCTGTTAGCCTTGTGTCCTCCCCAACCCCCCCCAGCTCAAGTCACAAGGTTAAATTTGCCCTCAGGGGAGATACATAAATTAAAATTATACTCCTGCTCCAACAGAAGAGATTGGCTAATCGTCACAGCATTTTCTAGGATACAGAACAATTAGAATGAAACCATGATTTACATGTATGAGTGGTAACTTAACTGTGGTCATACAGGAGAAGAATTATCTTTCAGGTAATTTTATATAGGAGTTAAAATATATATTAAAATTATGCTATAGGGGTCAGGTAGATACAGTGGAAGGCAGAGATAGGGTGCAGTGTGACCAAGACAAATTGGAGGATTGGGCCAAAAGAAATTGGATGAAGTTCAACAAGGAGAAAATCAGAGTTCTGCACTTGGGATGGAAGAATCCCAAGCATTGTTACAGGCTGGGGATCAACTGGCTAAGCAGAAGTGCAGCAGAAAAGGATCTGGTGATTACAGTGGATGAAAGGCTGGGTATGAGTCAACTGTGTGCCCTAGTAGCCAACAAGGCTAACGGCATATTGGGGTGTATTAGGAGAAGAATTTCCAGCAGATCTTGAGAAGCTATTATTCCCCTCTACTCGGCACTGGTGAGGCCACATCTGGAGCATTGTGTTCAGTTCTTGGAACGCCACTATAGAAAGAAAGAAAGGTTACTCAACGTAGTAACGGTGGTTCTTCGAGATGTGTCCCCGTGGGTGCTCCACATTAGGTGTCGGGCTCACCCGGCACCGCAGATCGGATCTTCCAAGCAGTGTCAGCCGGACCGCGCATGCGCCGGTGTGTGCCGCTCCCTTGTGCGCTCCTGGCCACGTGCGCGATCCAGTCCCCGCCAGTTCCTTGACCAACCGCCTCGGATGCTCCTGAAAAACACTAAACAGAGATCCGAAGAGGGGAGGATGGGCGGGTAGTGGAGCACCCACGGGGACACAGCTCGAAGAACCACCGTTACTACGGTGAGTAACCTTTCTTTCTTCTTCGAGTGTCCCCGTGGGTGCTCCACATTAGGTGACTACCCAGCAGTAACTCAATATAGGACGTGGGTAATCGGATTATGTGCAGCTTGTCCCCGAGAGGACCACTGTTGAGAGACGGGTGTCCTCTTGGAATACCCTGTGAAGGGCGTAATGTTTGGCAAAGGTGTCATAGGATGACCAGGTCGACGCTCTGCAGATGTCTTTTAGCGCAACGCCCTTGAAAAAGGCTGTTGATGCCGCCAACCAACTAGTGGAATGAGCCCTGGGCGTGGCCAGTAAAGGAGTATTTTTGAGTTCGTAGCACATTTTTATGCAGGATACGATGTGCTTCGAGATTCTCTGCGAAGAGAGACCTTCTCCTTTCGATTTGGGAGCGAGAGAGACAAGGAGTCTATCCGTTTTCCGGAAAGACTTGGTCCTGTCTATATAGAAGGCCAGCGCCCTCCTCACGTCCAGGAGGTGTAGGCGCACCTCTGTGTTAGAGTTATGAGGCTTTGGATAAAACGAGGGTAAAACAATAGGTTCGTTAATATGAAACTCAGAAGAAACTTTAGGAACAAAGGCTGGATGCAGCTGTATGGTTACCGCCTCCTTGGAAAAAACAGTGCAGGGTGGCGTTGCCATAAATGCCGCAAGCTCGCTCACCCTGCGAGCTGACGTGATTACGAGAAGAAAGGTCATCTTTATCGTAAGGAGGCGGAGGGAAACCGTGGCCAAAGACTTGAATGGTGGTCCCGTTAGCGCATTAAGCACCAGGTCCAAGTTCCACGAAGAAGGAAGCGGTGTCCGAGGGGGGTATAGGTTTACCAACCCTTTGAGGAACCTAGTAACCATGGGATGGGCGAACACCATGCGCCCTTCCTCTTTGTGTCTGAACGCCAAAATGGTGGCAAGGTGGACCTTTAACGAGGATAGTGAGAGTCCTCCTCTCTTGAGGTCCAGTAAATACTCTAATATCACAGGTATAGGCACCGAAAGGGGGGCTAGCTGTTTGGTAGAACACCATGCCACGAAGCGAGTCCATTTCTGCTTGTAGGTCTTCCTGGTGGAAGTCCTCCTGCTACTTTCTAGGACTTGTTGCACTTCCTCCGTACATGTGCTCTCTAGGGAGCTGAGCCATGGATTAACAACGCTTGTAGTCGCAGGCCTTGGGGGTGCGGATGCACTATGGACCCCTGGGCTTGCGTGAGCAGATCCGGCGCTACCGGAAGGGGCATCGGTGGACGGTCCGACATGCGCAGGAGTAGGGGGAACCACTGCTGTCGATCCCACGTTGGGACTATCAGGATCATTCGGGCTCCTTCCCTCCTGGCTTTCTGCAAGACTTTGTGGATCAGCACTGTGGGAGGAAAAGCGTAAAGCAGGGGGCCCCTCCACGAGATCGCGAATGTGTCCCCCAGGGACCCCCGTCCCAGTCCTGCCCTGGAGCAGAATCGTGGGCACTTCTTGTTGTGTTCAGTAGCAAACAAGTCTATCTGGGGAAAACCCCATGCGTGAAAAATCGGTCGTAGCAGATCGGGATGGATCTGCCACTCGTGTGTGAGTGCGAAACGCCTGCTCTGCTGGTCTGCCTTCACATTGTGAGCACCTGGTAAGTACGAGACTTTCAAGGTTATATTGTTGGCGATGCACCAGTTCCACAACCGGACTGCTTCCACACATAAGGCATGGGACCGAGCTCCTCCTTGCCGATTTATATAAAACATGGTGAGGTATTGTCTGTACTGATCCCGACTACTTTGCCTTGTATATGGTCTCGAAAGTGTCTGCAGGCGTTGAACACTGCTCTGAGCTCCAGTATATTTATGTGCAGTGACTGCTCCGTGGAGGACCACAGCCCTTGCGTCACCTCTTTGCCCATGTGTGCTCCCCACCCTATGAGGGAGGCATATGTAGTAAGAAAAACCGATATTTGTGGTTGGTGGAAGGGTACCCCTGTTAGCAAGTTCTTGGGGTTTACCCACCATTGCAGGGATTTGCGCACCTCTGTCGTGGGCGACACCACCCTGTGAACGGTGTGTGCTGCCGGTTTGTATACGCTCGCCAGCCAGTGCTGCATGCTGCGCATGTGTAACCTGGAGTTCTGTACTACGAACATCGCCGCTGCCATGTGGCTCAGCAGCTGTAAGCACGTCAGAACTGGCACCGTAGGGCTGAAGGTGATGACTTGCATGAGGAAGCCGATGGCCCGAAAGCGTGTCTCTGGTAGATACACTCTCGCTGTAATAGAATTTATGCGTGCCCCTATGAACTCTATGTCCTGTGTGGGGTCTATCTTTGATTTTGCCAGATTGATAACCAGGCCGAGCGAAGAGAACGTGCCTGCTGTGACGCATATCATGCGCAGTACCTCCTCCTTCGAGGCCCCTTTGAGTAGGCAGTCGTCCAGACACAGGAATATAAATACCCCCATCTGTGCAGGTAGGCTGACACCACTGCCAAGGTCTTGGTGAAGACTCTGGGGGCCGAGGAGAGGCCAAACGGTAGGACCTTGTATTGAAAATGTTCTTTGCCTACCATGAACCGGAGGAATCGTCAGTGAGCCGGATGGATAGTTATGTGAAAATACGCGTCTTGTAAGTCGAGGGCTGCGAACCAGTCTCCATCGTCTAGTGCCGTAAGGATGGAGGCGATTGTGATCATCCGAAAGCATTGCTCGTGCAGCTACCGGTTGAGGCCTCGAAGATCTAAGATAGGCCTCCAGCCTCCTGTCTTTTTCTCCGTGAGGAAGTATCTGGAGTAGAATCCTTTTCCTTGCAGTTGCTCCGGAACTCTTTCCACTGCCCCTATGAGCATGAGATGGTCTACCTCCTGCTTAAGCCTCACTACGTGGGAGGCCTCCTGGAGGTGGGGCCTGGGTGGAGGTCGTGGCGGTGGGAGCGACTGGAAGGGGATGGCGTACCCCGTGGCTATGATCTCCAGCACCCATTTGTCTGTGGTGATCCTTTGCCACTGGTCGTAGAATGGACGGAGGCAATGGTGGAATAACCGCTTCGGATGATCTTGTGCGATGGTAGGGATGGCGCAGCCCTGGATCTGTGTGCCAAACTTGTGGCCTTTGGCCCTGCCCCGAGGATGCACGGCTCTGTTGGGAACGTCGCCTGGGAGTTCTGTACTGCAGGTGGTGTTGATGTCGCCCTTGCTCGTAACTCCTGTGGTACTGGGGACGCTGTTGCTGGTACTGGTACCGTCTTTGTTGAGGGTAGTACTTTTTCTTTCTGTATGGAGGGGTGTAAATCCCCAGGGTCCTAAATGTGGCTCTTGAATCTTTACTGGAATGATGGACTGAGTCAGTTGATTCAGCAAACAGCTTCTGCGAGTCGAAAGGAAGATCGACTATCTTTGCCTGCAGATCCCTCGGTATACCCGAAGTCTGGAGCCAGGACTCCCTTCGCATCACCACTGCCGCAGCTGTGGAACGTGCTGCTGTGTCCGCAACATCCAGGGCGATCTGAACTCCCGCCCTCGAGGCCGCGTAGCCTTCTTGCACGATGGCCTTGAGCACCGGTTTCTTGTCCTCTGGAAGCGAGTCCATGAGGGAGGTTAACCTAGTGTAGTTGTCGAATTTATGGTTCGCTAAATGCGTTGCGTAATTTGCCATTCGCAACAGTAGAGTGGAGGAGGAGTAGACCTTTCTGCCGAACAGCTCTAGCTTCTTGGCGTCTTTGTCTGTTCCCCCTGTCTTGAATTGAGATGTCTTTGATCTTTGTTGCGACGACTCCACCACCAAGGAATTTGGTTGTGGGTGGCTGAACAGGAACTCCATGCCCTTCGCCGGCACGAAGTATTTCTTATCCACTCTCTTGTGGACAGGCGGAATAGTCACAGGGGTCTGCCATATCATAGTGGCGGACTCCAAGATTGCTTCATCAAGCGGTATTGCTATTTTGGAGGAGGCCGGAGGTCTCAGATTTTTGAGGAGCTTATGGTGTTTCTCTTGAACCTCTGCTGTCTGGATGCCTTGCTTGAAGGCCACCCTCTTAAACAGCTCTTGAAACTGTTTGAGATCGTCCGCAGGATGGACGTCCCCCGGGACCGTAGCCTCGTCCGGGGAGGAGAGCGAGGAACCACTAGGGTACGCCTCTCTGGACCCTTCCAGTTCCTGTTGGTGATGGTACATCCTCTCGCTGGAAGCTTGCAAGGGAAAATCTCGGGGTTCCATAACCAGTTCCCCCTGAGATACTTGAGTCTCTGTCCCCGTTTGCGATTGCCCTCGGGGATACGGAACCGTCTGTGGGGATCTTTCCCTGGTAGATTGCCGGTGGTGTCTATGCCCCGGGTGATAGGTGCGACCATGGCAGTATAGACACTTTTCTTGGGAAGGTGACCTAGACCACTGCCTTGGTGCATACCCTCTGCATCTGGGGGAGCGAGATCGTCGAGAGATCTGGGACACTGGAGAGAGCGATTTGTGATAGTATTCCAGCGGCTCAAACCCCAGGAAGGGTGAAGGTGGTCCCAGCCAGGGCGAGGTTGGTTGTAAAAATGGAGACGGGGGCTCCGGGTAGGCTAGGGGGGACCCCTGCCTTCTGGTTCGAGTCTGCAGCATAAGTGGAGGGCTGAGAGAAAGCAACTCTGCAGCCCTGTCTGGAGAGGGGCTGCGGTGCCTCATTTTGTGTGCAGCCTTCCCCCTCCCTTGAGGAGGTAACTCCGCCCCCTGACGTGTAGGGGATCTCGGCCCCGTCCGCGCCGTGCTCGGCATGCTCATGGGCGGTGCCGCATGGGCGGTGTCCTCCGGTGCCTGCAGGCTGCGTGCCTGCGCGCTCTGCACCGCCGGTTCCCCAGGGGTCGGTGCCGCTGCTTGCGGTGCTGCCGGTACCGGCGCTTGTTTAGCCGCCGCCCTGCCTGCAGTGCGGGGCGGCTGTTTGATTATCGGAGGCTGAGCCGCCTCCACGTGGCTCTCCATCCCGCCGCCGATCAGCTGTTGCTGCGGCTGGGGGCCGCGCGCTCCTCCCGTCCCGCTCACTGTTGCTGCCGGTAGGGATCGGGCTGGGGAGGCTTTCCTCCATTTTTGCGCTGATGGGGTGAGGGAGGCGGCTTTCCTTTTATGGGCCCCGGAGGGTCCCTCCTGCTGCGGCCGCTCCGGCACGTCTGGCTGGAGGGCCTTGTCGAAGAGCAGCATTTTAAGCCGCATCTCCCTGTCCTTCTTTGCTCTGGCTGTTAATTTTGCATAGAAGGAGCATTTCTGCGTGACATGGGACTCCCCCAGGCACCTTATGCAGACACTGTGCCCACCAGACGCTGGCATTGCCTCTCGGCAGGACTCACATTTCTTAAATCCTGAAGAGGACATTGTTGGTGAGTCTTTCAGTTGTTAATGGGTACTTAGCACCTTCTCTGTGCTGTTTTTCCCCCTCTCCGATGGCCTGCCATGGCAGGAGGGCTAATAGCCCTAGGCTCCTGGCCTCCGGTGTTCCGCTTGTTACTAGGACTGGACTCAATTCTGTCCCGCTTGTTGTTTCTTTTTTCTTTTTTTTTTTTGAAAATAACAACTGGCTAACTTAACAGTAGCCTAACAACTTGAAAACTTTCAAGAAAAAACAGTTAAAACCATTAAATACGCTAACTTGGCCGTAGCCTAGTCGGATTCCGTCTGCAGCCGACAGCGGTTAAGAGGAACTGGCGGGGACTGGATCGCGCACGTGGTCAGGAGCGCGCAAGGGAGCGGCGCACACCGGCGCATGCGCGGTCCGGCAGAAACTGCTTGGAAGATCCGATCTGCGGCGCCGGGCAAGCCCGACGCCTATTTTGGAGCACCCACGGGGACACTCGAAGAAGAACTAGTCATTCTTCACAGGCTGAAATATTAGCCTAAACTGGCTTCTTTCTTGAGTAATACAGAACCACACATTTAAAACTAGTTGTCCAATTTCCAGCTCCGTACATGGTATAAATGGGGACTGTCACATATTTAATAACAGACTGAAGCCTTGTATTTAGTTTTCATATGGCCTTTAACAATATATTTGGACATGGGGTATGCCAGTCTATTTCTGGTGGCTATTACTTGTAGGATCTACTCATAAGAATTCTTTTGCCACGAAAAAAGAACAACAAACCTTCCTGGAGGCGGGGTCTGTATTCTTACCTATAATGATTCAAATCCAAGGCAGCTCTACTGATACTAATGGCCTTACACTAATTTTCCAACACTGTAAATGAGAGCAGAGGACCTATCACAGATAAAATACACCTTATCATCTGAAATACATATTTATCTACAACAGATTACTTAATTCCACGATCACAGCACACTATATAATCTACTCTTATAAAATCTGCAGTCAGTATAGTGGGACAGGTTGAGGTCCTCAATTCTCATCTGTAGCTGTTTATGCTTTCGTAGACTTATTGGACTAATACACATTTCAGAAAGCACTTTTATGTTTTTAATTCATTTTGATTTGTTTTAGTATTAGTTGTATTTTCATATGCTAATGTAAAGTCAAAAAGCCATGGCTGTCCTACAAAGTACCATGCACAAATAAAACTTTTGAGGGTATGTAAATGCTGTATTATACTAAGATGACTTCAAAGTCCTCTCTTTCCTTGAGGCATAAAATGGCAAAATGTATTTTCAAGTCAACAAATATTCCTATGAACAGGAAAGAGGCTGTTTTATCTTAGAGTTAAGTCATCCATACAAGTAAAATCTCATGATGCAACAACTTGTTTCCTCAATTACTGTACAGGACACAAGGTATGAGACTATGCAGCTTCTCACAGCAAGAATCACAGTCCAGGACAAAACACACCGGTTATGAGGGCTAACGCTGCCACTTTTAAAAACAGCTGCACAGTAATGTTCTCTGTAAGCTAAGCACTTGTGTGGCCACTCAGGACAGTGACTCCTGACTGATTAGCACAGCATCCTGACCACCTACACTGGTAGCTTGTGTTTCTACTGGATGTGCATATCCCCATGTGACTTAGTGCACTTAAACAACATTTATTCTGTTAATGAATGGAAAAAGTTAGAGGGAACCCTGCTGTACAGCCAGGCTTTGAAGTCCAGGCATGGGCTAGAGCTTGGGTTATGATGCCATCTCCTCCATAGACTTTGGAGCCAGAACAGTACTGTCAGCCATAGCACTTACTACATGGCTAATTTTACAGTGTTAGCCTAATCTGAGTCTTTTGACCCAAGTTGGGAGGTGCACTCCAAAATGCTATGTGGCCACACCCAGTGAGGCCCAATAAAACAATATCCAACAAAAGGTTCACTTTATATTTTACTGCTAAGATAAATGATCTCTTAATATACAACATACTAATTTCTGTCATATTTCTAAAAGTAATTATTAAAATATTGGGAAGTTTCTACTGATGAAGAAGGTTTGAGGTTTTAATCTGAATACTGAGACTAACTGCTACCTTTAAAAAGCCTCTAAAATTAACTGGAGTATATTAGTTTCACATTTAAAACACAGACTGGAGATGACCAGTTAAGGGATAGTTCCACAACAGCAGATATTTAAGCATGTTTAAATTCCAGTAAGTCTTCAATCACAGAAAACACCGCCACCAAAGAGTCAACTTTAAGGTCATAATCTTTGTTTTACAAAAGTGGGACATCATTAAGCACTTCAGAATATTTTACTCAATAGGTAAGAAAAGCTATCCACTGATTTTAGGAACCTGAATTTCCATTTTCTTTGTTAATGTCATTACTACATTATGACTTGAATTAAACCCATGTACTCCTAGCGGAGCATAGGTTATCTACAAGTCTCCTCCATTTCATTCTGTCTTAGAACATAACTTCTAGATGACTCCAGGAATACCCCTGTTGTTGTTCTTCAGTCTCAATAGATCATCTCCACATTGCCCAAGGTTTTCCTCTTTCGCGCTTTCCTTGCCAGTTCCATCTGAGAGCTCGATGGACTACGCTGGATGATGGTTTTCTGAGAGTGTGTTCAAATCCATCCCCACTTTCTTCTCTTGATTTGAAGGTCAAGTGGTTCTTGTCCTGCTCTGTTCCAAAGCTTCTCATTTGTGATAAAGTCTTGCCATCTGATGCAAAGGATGTACTTCAGGCATCTGTTTATTAATGTAACTTGTGATCTGAAGACATGCCAAGTTGTTCACAACAGTGTCTTGACAGAATCCTTCAGCATACTCTCAGGAGTGCAGCAATGGTGCCTACTGTCACCTTTCTTGTTCTTGATCACAATCTTGATCACAATGGAATAGATTATGAGCAGGACAACAGATGGCCATCAACAAGGCATTCAGTAGACACTTTTCAAACAGCTAGAGGACACTGATTTTGCTGAATCACTGAAGGGTCAAGGTATTGTGTGAACTAGAAACATAGATAAAAGGCCCTGGCCCAGAGAGCTCAACTGGATTTCAGAAAGGACCCAGAAGGAAGATAACAAGCAGTGGACCGAGGAAGTTCTTGACAGCCCGGAACTCTTCATCATAGACCTGGAACCAGTCCCCAGCGCCCTGGGCCACCCTGTTTGGGTGAGTATTTATTCTGCATGCTAGAAGCAGGTTGTGGGTGGGTACAGGTTTGCTCCAGTTCTGTGGCCTCAAAACAGCGTGTTTATGTTTCCGGAGATGGAGCGCTTCTCCTTTTTAGAGATCTCTTTGAACGCCTCATCCAGGCACTCTTGTATTTTTTTCACATGGTTCTTGGGCAGGACTGACTTGTTGCAGCTTCCATGGTAGCACACCTTGCCACGCCAGGCAACCAGATAGTGATCTGGTGTCAGGGCGCCACACAGCATTTTAGCAAATTTTCCAGGCTTGTGGTCACACAGCATGAGCGGGTGTTCTTTGTCCATATGTTAGTTTTAGGAGGGTGATGTCATCTTTGGCAACCTACAGCAGAATAGGAATTTGCATTGGGTTTTTTTCTTTTTTTAATCGCATACTTCCTACCCTTTTACATTTCCCTGCAGTAACTGGGGGGTGCTCTGTTTCCCACCCCCTATGCAATTTGCAGGCTCTGTGGGGCAACTCCCCCATGTCCCGTTCCACCCAGCATTTCTTTTTATTTCACAGGAATCCCCTGCACCATACAGCTGCCAGGCTCTATGGGGTAGCTCCCGCACCCTCATCTCTTTTCCCGCCCAGCATTTCTTTTTATTTTACAGGACTCCCCAGTGCCTTGTGGCTGCCAGCCTCTGCTGGGAGTCTCCTCTCCCATGTCTCTTTCCACCCAACATCTGGTTTCATTTTTTACTGTATTTTATTTTTTATTCCTTTTTATTTTACAGGGATCCCCCTCATTCAGCCATCCACACAGCTGTAATCTGACCTTTCCCCACCATTCCCTCTCACCATGTAGCTTGCTCATTGGGGATGACTGCTCCAGTAACAGCCGAAAAATTTTAACCCTCCCCCAGGACACCCCTCACAGACCTGATGGCTCTGCAGCCCTCCTGTTCCCCCAAAAGGCGGACAATTGCTTATAGCTTACCCTGTTCACAAAGAAATGTGCCGGTATGTGAAATGCATGCTTATCATCCCATCCTTAATAAGCCTTTAGCAACCTTCAAAAAAGAAACTTTCCCTGATAGTAGACAGAGACCCATTCATTTCATTTGAAAGCATGTTATATGAAATGTTTCTTAATTTTTACCTGCACTTTTCAGTTGCCATGCCCAGCGGACAAGGGAGGTCCAGAAAGAGAAAGAGGTGCAAGTAGGATGTGCAGCACATGGAATGGAATGAAGCAGAACACATTAGGCTGACAAAGGTCACTGCTCAGTGGCATCACAGTCAAGCTGAGTTTCAGCAGAGAATGCTCGATTTACAGTAACAGCAAATGGCAGAGTGAGGATGTGGCAAAGCTCATAATGGCAGTTACAAAGAAAATGGAGATCCTGTGCTCCCCGCTGCAGAAAGACTCCCAACACAGCACTGCAGCAGCTGATACCTGCTGCCCGGAGTCCCCTGAAAAGAGGGTCACCCACATCTCATCATCATGGTCCCTGAATGTGGGGACAGAGAGCAAGGATAGTCTGCTGCTCTTGCCCCAAGGACCATTGCAAAAGGCTATTCAAGCATCCTTCTCCCTGCCACTTAAACCTCTCCTCTCCCCAAAATAACATCATTCCTTTGAGTTCAGTGAGATTTTGTGGCGTGTAGGAGTGGTAGGGAACACAGATCATTGTGGGGGTTGGGGAAGGGCTGAAGACACAGCTGTCCACCACATACATTCGACTTAGTGTAACTTAACCCCCTCACATCAAGTAAGACCATTCATTCATTAAGACACAGTATGATTTATTGGCATTACAACAGAGAAATACATGGATAGCATGTGTGTTACAGATCATTCATGAAGCTATGTTTTAAAGAGTCTTATATTGCTGCTGCCTCAGCATGGTTACTGGTGGATGGTTCTGCAGGCAGCTGCAAGTAAGCCCTGTCTATGGCCTCAGCTTCAGAATTCCAGATGGACAGGAAAGCCTCCTATGTGGATTCATAAATGTTGTGCAAAATAGAACATGCTGTAATCACAGTGGAGACGCCAGTTTCAGACAGGTCAAAACAGGTCTATAAGCATCTGAACCTCACTTTTAAATGGCCAAAGGTGCATTCAACCACCATTCTGCATCTGCTGAATCTGTGATAGTAGTTTTCCTTGTTGTGGTCCAGGGCTCCTGTGTAGGGCTTCACAGGACAAGGAAGTGGAGGGTAAGCAGGGTTGCCCAATATTACAATAGGCATCTCCATGTCACCAATTGTGATTTTCCAGTCTGGGAGCTTTCTGTATAGCCCAGAATTTTGGAAGATGTGAGAGTCATGAAACCTCTCTGACCAGCCAATGTTGATGTTGGTGAAACTACCTTTGTGATCTACCAACCCCTGCAACACCATGGAGAAGTACATACTCAGAGGCCAGGTGGTCCAGGGCCACGATTGGGATGCGTATGCCATCTATTGCTCGACGAGAATAATGGAAGTACTGATTCCACTGCAATTTTATTTCTTTACCTAAATTTGAAGGCTGGTCAAGCAATTGATTCTCTACAGTCATGCCTTAAATACTGAAACACAAATGTATCCCCCCCTTGCATGCGTTAACAACACTTTGGGTTACAAGAGCACCTCAGAGTTACAAAGACTTGGGAACGGAAGTTGTTTGAAACGCTGAATGAAATGTCATGGTTATTTTTCAAAAGTTTACAACTGAACACTAACATAACACAGCTTTTAAATTTTACTGTGCAGAAGAAATTTGCTGCTTTTAATCTTCCTAATTTCAATGAAATAAGCATAGAAACAGTTTCCTGACCTTGACAACACATTTTAACACATTTCCCATTTTTTTAGTAGCTTATGCTTGTCACAGTACTGTATTGTGTGTGTTTTGCTTTGTTTTTTGGGGGTGAGGGAGAAGACAGATGCCTGCTGTTGCCTGATTGTATACTTCCAGTCCCAAGTGAGGTGTGTGATTGACTGGTCAGTTTGTAACTCTGTTCATAACTCAGATTCTATGGTACTCAAATTGAAAGTTTTAAAATTCCAAACACCTCTCACTATTTAAGATACATTTGAGTTTTTGGGTTTTTTTTTTTTAATTAAATTTCTGTGCTTAGTTTATATTCCCATTTCATTGAGGACAATGAGAATAAGTGACAATGGTTTCACTTTCAAGTTCTCATTGTTAAAAAGATCGATTGCAACCTATATTGAGGAACATTAAACACCAAAAGACACCCTTTAAACTTCTGAGGTTATATTTTATAGCTTTAAAAAAAAAAAACCCAAAAAAAAGTTATGACTGAAACAAATCTGAGGTCATGGAATCTCAGTATAGTTTTTCCAAGACCAATGATGTATCTGAGACGCTTGGCTTTCTATTGAATACACTGGATCTTTTATCTTCCATATATTTCAGAGAGTTTGTCTGTCTGTTCAAGAACCCTTCCTAAGTGGTAAGAGCTAGGACCACCAAGTTCAGTATACAGCTTCCTCTTATAATTTAAAGCAATGAAAGAGTTTGGTTGTGACAGGAAAATAGGATTGTTTCTCATAAAACACTGCAGTAAACCCTCAAGTTTATGGACCCTGATTTAGGGGACTTCGGGAACAATGGATGTCTGCCAGCCCCACTGTTGTTCTCAAAGCCCGCATAATCAGGGTCTGTAAAATCCTAAAGCCTGCCCTCCAAAAAAGTAAGGGACTTACTACATCCACCATGGCTAAACCCTCCACAGCATCCTGAATCACCACTGGAGCCTCCACACACTCTTCCCACCAGGGGTGGCGCATATATGCGGACAGATGACACTTGCATATGTGCCCCAGCCCTGGTGGGAGGTGCGAGGGGCGGCTCCAACTGTGGCTTGTTCAGCTGTGCAGCAGGAAAGCTTCAACCGTGCTGCAGCAGGTTCCCTCCAGCCATAGTGGTGGGCTGGGGAGGCTCCTCCAGCAGCGGTGGGCTCCTTTGGTGAGTCACGAGAATTTTGGAGGTGGGGAGGCTGGGGCAGCCTGCCAGGGGTGGGTGGGCAGTAAACCCTCTATTTAATGGACTTTCAGCTTTAACAGACACCCCTCCTCACCATTAGTCTGTTAAATTGAGGGTTTACTGCACAGAAAAAAAAAGAATCACCAGGCAGGTGAAAAGGGTGGGCTTGGGGGTATTCCCCTGTCAAAACTGCCCCACCCTGGGCCTCCCACCCTGCAGGTACCCTTTATGAAGGGTGGGGGACCGAAGTTCCTCCCTCCCCTGATTTGTAGAAGGACACTGCTGGCTGCTCTCCTTCGTCAAGGGGGGAGGGGAAGTGCAGTTTGCTGCTTTCCTCAGGCTGCCTGGGTAGCAGAGAATACAGCAGCTTTGTACTTTGCTCTTGCTCTTTGACAAGAACAGGAAGGGGAAGAGCATGCAGCCCTGGTACAAATCTCGGAGGGGGGAAGACTTTGCCCCCCATATCCCCACCCACACCCTTACAGTATACACACACACACAACTTTGCCCTGAGGCCCCTCACCGCCACCAACACAGACTTCTGAATCCTCTCACACCTTCCACCCTGAGACTCTCCTCCCCGCCAACCCTGACTCCTGTAACTCTCACATCCCCAGCCCTCTTCTCTGAGCCTCCTGCAGCCCCTGCCTCAACCCTGTACCCTTCCCCACACCCACAAGACCATGCCCTGAACCCGCCAGACTCTACATATCAATGAAAGAAGGGGGGAAAAAAAAGTTCAGTTGTCAAAATACATGCAGCCCAGACCTGAAAATGTGTGTCAGCTATTTCAGCAGGTCACCTTCCAATCGCAAGATAATTTATGAGTCAAATCCTAATTACTGATTTATGACAGGGTTAAAATGGCTATGCCAAGATGTTCCATGCTGTGGAAGGTGAACAAGGTCATTTGTGTTTTCTGATTCTGGGAAGACAGCAAAATTCTTTTCTTCTACATTAGCCTCATCAGTTCTTGCAGCCACATCCTTAAGATATAACCTTGGGCATCTGCTTTCTAGATAAAAACGTTCAAGTCTAAAACTGCTATTTAAAAACCTATTTTCAGGGTCTTTAGGAATCATCGTGCTGAGACAGTCGCAGCCCCTTGCTGCGACATGCAAGAGGGGTTCTCTCCTCACTCATAGGGACAGCAAGGCAATGGGGAAGGAGAAAAGCAGCCCAGCTAGCTCTCTGGAAGCTCTGGGTGAAGCAGGAGACAGAGCCAGCATTCCTTACGTCACACAGCAATAGGTGCAAGGAAGGACACTCTTACCATGAATACATAGTACAGCTGTAGGCAGAAATTTCATATCCTTATTTCTATACTTGACAAATATGTACTGCATGATTTCAATTGCATGTGTTCTCCACTGTCCTACAAGACAACTCCCTTCTTAAATCCTCCTACTTACTGGCTCTGCCTTCACACTTAGTCTCACAAAGCTATGGTCAAATGACTGCCCATATAGGACCACTCTAGCCTTTGAACTAACCAAAGCTCTAGTCATTACTGTGGCCAGACAAGATCCTAGGGTTAAGTCTTTTGGAGTACTCTAATGTAGGTCTCAGTGGTTTAAAGTCCTAGAGCAATCTAAGCATGAACATGTGGCCTAGAGCACCTATCCCACACGGCTCCCAAGAGGATGCTTGAGACTGGGAGTCTCTCAGCAGATCTAACATCTCTGAACAGATCCATAAAGATAACTGGCAGCAGGCCGCCCCTCCTTACTCTCACACCCAAACCCAAGCCCTACTCTGGAAGGACAGGCATTAGAGGTCTTCTCTAGCACCTATTTACGGACAAGCAATCTCCTCCAAACTCTGCCACGAAGCCACTGAGAGCTCCATGCCAGTCCCAAGCCTGGATGAAGGAAGAGGGCTGGTCAGATGTGCGTTGATGCACTGATCGTCAAACAACAATACAAATTAAATCTGATGCCAGTACAATTAAATGTTAGAAGATGCCGACTCGGATGCTGCCTGGATAAACAAGGTCCACGATACCAATTGAGCGATCGGGGTTGGGTCGATAAGTTGGCTACTAAAAGAAAATTACACCTAGCACATATGCTATCCATTGGAACATGGAACGCCCAAACACCGTGGGCAACTGGAAAATTAGAGCTACTTCTGAAGGAAATGGAGAGATACCGCTGTGATATACTTGGACTGGTAGAGATGCGTTGAACAGGATCAGGAGAGATATGCGGTTGTGAAGTCATTTGGTCAGGAAACGAAACGAATCATGAAGCAGGAGTTGGATTCCTCCTTAGCAAAACAGCTGGAAGAGCATTATTACGATACAAACCGGTGAGTGCAAGAATGATGGTCGCGCGATTCGAAGCAAAACCGTTCAACATCTCAGTCATTCAGCTGTATGCACCCATGTCGGACAGTACGGAGGAAGAGATTGAGCTATTCTACAAAGACTTGACAAAGACAGTGGAGGAGATACCAAAGAAAGATGTGTTGATCATCAGAGGAGATTGGAATGCGAAGGTTGGAACAGACAATGAAGGTTGGTGGGAGCGAGTCATGGGAAGTTTCGGATATGGAGAAAGAAACGAACAAAGTGAGAAACTGTTGAGTCTGCTACAGAGCATGAGATGGTGATTTGCAACATGAGATTCCAACAAAAGGACTGTAGGAAGTGGACATGGCGATCGAATGACGGGAAGTCCAAGAACATGATAGATATGATTTTGATAAGAAGAAGATGGATAACATCAGTACAGCAGTGCCGAACTTTCCAAGGAGCAGATAAAGATTCAGACCACAGTTTAGTGATTGCAAACATCAAGGTAAAACTCAAAAGAAAATGTAAGACACAGTTTAAGAAAAGAAGAGATGTGGTGAGGTTATGTGAAGAAGAAAAAGGAAATGCATACAGAACAGCGCTCGGAGAGAACATTAAGAATATCGCCACAGAGAGAAACCTAGATAAGAGAGTCGCAGGGATAGCCATCGCTATCGAAGAGGCAATTGAGCAGACTGTTCCAGAAGAAGAAAAGATCAATAAGAAGTGGATTACCCAGAAGACAGTGAAGCTGGTTCAAGAGAAAAGAGCACTGAAGATTAGAAGAGATGTTTCTGAGATGGCAGAACAGCAATATAGGATGAAATGCAATGAGGTAAGGAAAGCAGCCAGAAAGGATAAGGAGAAATGGTTAGAGGAGCTGTGTGAAGATACTGAGAGGTATTATGGCGAATGTAAGACCAGGGAGGTGTATAAAACGATGAGGAATATTAATAGGAAATAGCAACAAAGCACATGGCGATCAAAGATGAAAACGAAGACGTGCTCATGAACAGGGAGAAGACTGTGCAGCAATGGATGAGATATTGCACCGATCTATACAAAGCACAGTTGGATACAAGTGTCTCAGAGAAATTGATTGAAGAATTGAAAGAGATATCTCCACCGAGCACTGACAGCGAGACCGATATGCCAAAGGAGGAAGTAGAAAAAGCAGTGAAATGACTAAAGAACAACAAGAGCCCTGGAAAGGATAAGATCACGGGAGAGATGATCAAACATGGCTCAGAAAGCATGATTCTGGAAGTACACCAACTATGTAATTGTGACAAAGTCCCTTGTCAGCCCCTGTGGGTCCCTGCGCTTCCTAGCAGTTCTATGCTGCCTCAGACACTCCTGGAGGCCCCTTTTGGCCCAGGCCTTTCCAAAGGCAGGGCTCTCAGCTTAGCAAGCCACTGTCATCATAGGCAAGACCAGTATGGGGGAAATAATACCAGCCCCCTTGCAGGCCCACGCCCGCCCCAGTAGAGTGATCCCTCTGAGGAAGGGTGGGGGGAAGTCCAGACCCACCCTCTATCCTGGACTCCGGCCCAGGGTCCCTACGAGGACAAGAGGCAACCAGCAGGGCCTTCACCCCGCCCCAAAGTAGTAGCCTCACCCTGGACCACTTCACCCACTGCTTCCCTGTGGTACCTTCTCGCTCTGCTCATGCTCTGCTCCTCTGGTGCACCTTCCAAAACCTTCCCCCCTGCTACCAGATGGGGAGCCTTTTATAGGTAGCACAGGGCCCATCTGACCAATGAGGGTCTGGGCCTAGACAGGAAACAAACGCACTGGCCCACCATCCAGTATATTGTCCTTCTAGAAGGCTCCGGAAGCCTCCAGGTAAGGGTCTCCCACAGTAATATAGCATGGAAAGAAGGGAAGGCGCCTAAGGAATGGACAAGATGTGTGCTAGTGACAACACCCAAGAAAGGAAGTATATTGGAGTGCAAGAACTACAGAACAATTGCCCTAATCAGTCATCTAGGTAAGGCGCTGATGATGATACTGGCAGATAGAAGAACATATAGCAGACGAGCAAGCAGGGTTCAGAAAAGATAGAAGTACCATACAGCAAATATTGGCACTAAGACTGATAGCGGAGAAAGCTCAACGAAAGAACAAAAACGTATACACTTGCTTCGTTGATTTTCAAAAGGCATTTGCAGAAAGTGACTTGGGTGGTGTTGGAGTCATATGGATTGGATAGCAGACTGATAAGGTTGTTGAAAGATATCAATGATAATGCGGAGGCAGCGGTGAGAACATGCAGGGAGTTGGGAAGTTGGTTTAAAACAAGTAGCAGTACAAGACAAGGAGATCCAATATCGTCAAGTATCTTCATCGCACATCTGGAGAGAGCGATGGACAAGATCAAGGAAGAGGCAGAAGGGGTATCTGTGCACAGGAAAGAATTAACAACTTGAGGTTCGTGGATGATATAGTTATCACTGAAGAAGTTAAGGAGAAAAGTTAGTGAAAACGGTGCAGGTGTTAAAGAAGGGAAGTGGTACGGACTGATTATGAACATCGATAAAACAAAAACAATAGTATTTGGAGATATGGAAATAGGAAGGAAGATCAGGGTCGATGGTATTAAACTAGAAAATCTAGAGAAGTTCACATATCTGGGGAGCAACATAACGTATGGTCTAGACTGTAAGAAGGAAATAGTGACTAGAATAGTGAAAGCAAATGCAAGTTTGAAGGCGATGGATAAGATCTACAAAAGCAAAGCAATTAGCCTAAGAACAAAGCTGGGCATCTTGAAAACGTGTGTGTTCAGCAGCATGTTGTACGGATGTTAGACGGGTGATAATGAAAGATTTAAAAAGAAGAATATTGGCGTTCAAAAGGAGTTGTTATAGAAAGATTCTGAGAATAGGATGGATGCAGGTGGTCACCAATGAGGAATTATGTAGGAAGATACAGCCGAAAGAGAACCTGCTGCAGAAGGTTATAAAACGGAAGCTACAACTATTTGGGCATATTTGCAGAATGAACGATGAACAAAAAATCAAGACCCTGGTATTCAGCATAATGGATGGTTCAAATAGGGGAGGCAGACCCCACAGAGAATGGATAGATGATGTAGTAGATTGGTGCGGAGCTAGTCTACAGAAACTAAGCCACTCCGCACTGGATAGGGAAAGATGGAAGGAAATAGTGAGAGAGGCATCAGACACCAACGTGCTCTGAGCCCACGGTTATTGATGGTGATGATGAATCTCCTCCAGACTCTTGTTGCTCTGATTCTGTGTGCACTTCTGAGTAAAGCAAAGTGAAGTTATCCATTGGCATTGTGAGGAAAAATGAAGGTCGGGGTAGGAGGAATGACTGTACTGCCTCTTGCACATCATGATTCCCGCTATCTATAAACAGCTTCCAGTGCCACTCGCTCCCTTACCCTAACCCCCCCATTGTTACTGAATAGCTTCATTTGTTAATAGTTGTCTCTCTTACTACTACCAAACAAGAGCCTGTAATCTGGTCTTATTCCTATGCAAACAGGGTGTTCCACAAAGACTCCTAAAACACCCCCAAACCAATTTTAAAGGGATCTATCTAGCTATATATTATATGGCTATTACTGGACCCCCTTGTCTCTTTTTAAAGTAAATGTAAAAATCTAAATGAGCCCATCCACACTTAAATGTCATTTAAGAAGATTTCAAATTTAAGATTTACAAAATTCACGACAATTTCTAACAAACTACCAGGCATAATAAGAACAAAATGTAGTCATGTTTTTACTCCTCTCTGGCCAGAAACCTGAACTGTATTTGTCAGTAGGTATAAAAACAGGACCAAAAAATCTCTAAGGCAAACAAAAAACAACAACTTAAATTATTTTGTCCAACCCCACATAACTAGGAAACAAGATCGGAAATGCTAGGCAACAGACAGGAACATGTTTGGAACATGCCATTATCAGAGCTGTGCCAAACAAGATGTTGACTGAACAGCCTGGAATGAATGAGTTTAAAAAAAAACAAAACACAAAAACACCAATTGGCAAGTTAAATTTTTCTTCTAGCTACCTGTAGAAATTTGACCCCTGCCCTAGTCAGAAGAAAACCAGAAGCAGAGCAGCACACCTTATTGTTGAAATACTTTTGGCTGCTTGCTTGAGAGAAAGATCAAGGACTCAAGAGCAGAACTGATAGAGGTGGATAAGGAATAAGAGGACAGAGCATTCAGGGTAGGCCAGTCTTTGAACATCTTGGCATTGAAATTAAACACACCAGTTCCACTCTCCTAGTGTTTCTAAACATGGCACTATGGGTTTTCGTGTTTATTTTATTTCAATAATTAATTTATAAATCAAATGTTCTCAGTTTACAAATATGTTTTTTTTTCCTGAACTGACACCCTGTGTACTGCAGAATCAGTTTTCCCAAATGTGTTCTCCTGTATTCAATGTTCTGCAGACCAACTGAGACTATACTGACACCTGTGCAACTCCCACAGCATTCAACAAGTTTGCAGAAATATGACAGATTGGAATTTAGTAAGCAACTCTATTCATGGTGTAGAAAGACTCCAGATTACACTCTTGGCTCTGCAGGAGTCAGGCAAGCAAAAAGCAATAAAAAAAAACCTATTTTTAACTCTAAAGTAAGCAGATGTGACTGAGTACACAAAAGGACCAGCCCTGCAAAACTGTATGATGTAATTTATACATACTCAGCTTTTCATAATCAAAATACGCTTTAAACGGTTCTTTCCTGCTGTAGAGTCACAACATTAGAGTCAACTTGAAACTAGTAAATTCGACTCACTTGCATGGTCAGTGGCTTATGTAGTACCCAACAGAGACTGGAGCTTGGAAAAAAGGAAGCTGAGAGACTTAAGATGTGAAACTGAGGTTATAGTTTAAGCACAAGAAATGACAGATTATAACCAAACATTTGACTGTTTTTTATGTTACCAGAAGAATAGCCTGCAAGTGCCAGCAATGCAGTTTCTGTAATTAGACAGAAGTCAAGGAAATCTGAGTCAACTGGATACTTCAGAACAATTTCCTCTATGATATTAAACCAACGCAAACATGATACTGGGCAGACTGCCACTTGGATTGTCAACAGCAAGTGTTTTTTGTATGTTTGTTTGTTTGTTTTGAGCCAAAAGGCACACAATAGCTTTCTCAAGAGAAGCCAGAACTCCTTAATGAAGGCACTGACTCTCCACCAGAAATGGACACAGTCCTTGACTAATGTTTTCTCTAGTCAAGGGTATGCATCCAAAGAAGAGGTGACAGTATAGAGTGCTTCAAATACAGAAATGGACATATACTGACCATAGGCTGGAACCAGTTAACCAGAGTTAGTTCCTGGCAGGCTCCCACTTCCACATTTACCTGCATCTCTGCAGGTATTGGGTGATTGCAACTCACTGGCTGTGCATCACTGTCTGCGGCCAATGGGAGCAGCTGAAAATGGTGTCCCAGTCTGCACCACATCCTTCTGCTCCCTTTGGCTGTGAACAGCAATCTGTGGTAATTTAGAGCCATGCAATATATATATATATATATATATATATGTATGCAAAAATATAGCCATGGCAGCCTGCCAGGAATGAACCTTGGTGGGCAGCTGCTTTTTTAATGCCCACCCTTGTTCTCATGCAACTTACTTGAACATTTGTGGTCTAAACTCAGTTCCAAACACCCTGGCATTTGTCCCCTCAAATGTTTTCTTCACAACCAAAGCAGGGTGCCCCAAATCTACACAATTGTATTACTACTGGACACAATGAGCTGCAGCAGACACACTGACCAAGGGTGTGGGAGAGGGTAAAGGGGGGCAACTGGCCTCTTTGCACCATGATACCAAAGGGCCCAAAGCACCCAGCTGTCTCCACTGCTATTGCATCAGTAGTGATGTCCAGAGTGCTTCAAATCACTGCTGGAACACTGTGGGGACACACACTGGGTAGCTCTGAGGGAAGAGATGCACTGAGGTCTGGGCGACACGGCGGTCTGGTTCCCCTGGTCCTTCACCTTCTGGGGGTACAGAGCAGATCCCCTCCCCAACTTGTGCAGGGGCCTGGTAAGGCGGTCAGCCTAACTGATTGAGCTCTGTGGGTCACACAGTTCTTTTGTTCTAAGAGAGAAAACATTGACAGTTTACAAAAAGATGCTTTAATTTCAAGATGAGATCAAGATGATGTATTAGTAGGTCCACATGCTGGACACCACGGCCGTTTCTACACATGCCACCTTGCTAATAAATGGTCCACGATATGCTAATGAGGCACAGATGTAAATTCTCCATGCCTGATTAGCATAAGGTCACATGATTTGGAGTCAGAGATCTTCCGGACTCTCTCCCAGACTCCAAAACAGAGTGAAGAAGTGCAGCCCCCTGGGGGGTCCTCTAGAAGGAACTCCTCTTTCCGGAGGCCCCTTCTTCCCAAAAATTTTCAGGAAAAAGTGGCATGAGTAGAAACAGCCCACCTGTATAGGCTGTTGTAAGTATTATCACACTAACTACCGCTATTTTTTTCCATTAATTCTACAAATAAAGTGAAGGATGTCAGGTCCAATATCATTTCATCATGGCTAACACCTGCAACACTCATCTTTCCTGATTCTCTCCTAAAACTGATTCTAGTTGTCATGAACTATCGTAGTTCATAGGACTTGTCATTAAATACTTGTATATAATTAATTCTGGCAACAATCTGTGTTTCAACTCACTTAAATGTATTATAGGCTTCTTAGCCACATAAAACTTAAAAAAGTAACATTACTCTAGGCTTACAACGTTTCCACATCAAAAAAAAACCTGATTACTAAGAAATACACAGCAATGATTCATTTGTTATGTTTTACAGATGTGCATCTTTAATTATATATGTATATATAGAATAACATCTCCTAGAACTGGAAGTGACCGTGGGAGGTCATCTAGTCCAGTCCCCTGCCCTCTTGGCTGGATCAAACACCATCCCTGACATCTACTTGCCCCACTGCCTAAACGGCCTCCTCAAGGACTGACCTCACAATCCTGGGTTTAGCAGGCCAATGCTCAAACCACTGAGCCATCCCTCCCCTATTTAACTTGATGTTATTTTTGACTAGCATTACCTGAGGAACAAAAAAAAAAAAAAATTCTCATAGGTGTTGACATATTCTGATACCCTGGGAAACTTACATGAGTTTGATACAACCAGACTATTAAGTACTTACTCTGAGAGGCTAGGGTAGCACCTTTAATATTTAGTGAAAAACTTATCTATGGAACATTCTGTATTAATGTGCTCTTAGTTACAATTTATTGCCTTATAATATGCTAGTTAAAAAAAATTGAGGAACACAGACTGATTTCTGATAACTTCTTTTTTTATTAACATTAACACATTTGGTTTTAAGAATTTCCAGAATATAATCCAGGCATGGCAGAGATTATTTTAACACAAAATAGATATTTAGCCAATGCAAGTTTATTCTTGGAACTTGGGCTTGTTATCTGCTTTGTCCTTATTAATCCGTGCAAAAAAAAAAAAAAAGCGAGTAAAACACACAAATGCATACTAAAGTGCTTGATTTTCAGAGAGAATGAGCACCTGCAGCTCAAATCAATTTCATCTTTATTTGCAAGGACAGTAAAACCTCAGCATTACTAGCACCTCAAGAATGGAGGTTGATGGTAATGGTTCAGAATATTAGGGTTGGTCTTTCAAAAGTTTGCATCTGAACATTGATTTATTACCGCTTTGAAATTTTATTATGCAAAAAGAAAAATGCTTCTTTTAAACATCTTAATTTACACGAAGCGAGCCCAGAAACACGGTTTGCCTTCTCAATTTTTTTTTAAATAAATTCCCTGGTTTTTTTTTTAAAGCACTTTTAACACCAAGAATCAGCAACCCCTGGCATGGATGCTAAGGGTGACACATGAGCTGATTTCATCAGCATGTGAGGTGGTAGGCTCAGCCCCACATTCAAAGCCACGGCATCTGTGGATTAATTTAAGACCAGATAATGCTACCAACCACCACCTAAACAATGGAGCTCTGCATTTTTATTTATTTATTAATGAAACTATTGTAAGTAGGTCTATTACTTTAAAGAGTATCACCGGAATTCACACAGAGGTCAAAGATCAAATTTCAACACCACCCCAGAAAGTTTGCTGGCTTGCTTAACGCAATACTGCACTGTATTTGCTTAGCCCAAATCCTGTCTCTTCAGCTATACGATTGCACACTTCTGGTTTCAAATGATGTGTGTGGTTGATCTGTAAATTTATAACTCTGGCATGCATCACTCTCAGGTTCTACTCTAAAATCATACCTAATGTTCCTACAAACTTGCTAACCATCCACAGTGGATTTCCCCATTTCTACATTCAAGATACTGGAATACAGATAAGTAATAACTGTGTGAGAAATGTGAAAATATCTAATTCATTGTGTGTTTCTGTTAACCTGACTGATTTGAGAGCACTTATCACTGGATTGGCCACATATGTGATTAGAAGACTGTATGGTAGCACTACCTATTCTCCAGCGTAGGGCTACAAAGCAATGACAAACGAATCTCTGCACTAGGCAGCATATGGCTGGACACCAGAACTGAGTGAATCATAGAAGCCTAGGGCTGGAAGGGACTTCAGGTCATTGAGTCCAGCCTCCTGCTTCAAGCAGGATCACCTCCAGCTAAGTCACCCAGTCATGACTATGTCAAGCCGGGACTCAAAAAACACTCTAGGGATGGAGATTCCACCACCTTTCTAAGCAATGCATTCCAGTGCTGCACCACCCTCCTGGTGAAGTAGTTTTTCTTAATATCCAACCTACTCCTCTCCTTATGTAACTGCAGACCGTTGCTCCTTGTTCTACCATATGTCACCATTGAGAATAGTTTCTCTCCATCCTCTTTAGAGCTCCCCTTCAGGAAGTTGAAGGCTGCTATCAAATCACCCCTCAGTCTTCTCGTCTGCAAACTAAATAAGCCCAAATCCCTCAGCCTCTCCTCGTAAGTCATGTGCTCCATTCCCTTAATTTTCACTGCCCTCTGCTAAACCCTCTCCAATGCGTCCACATTCGTTCTATAATGGGGTGCCAAGAACATGCTCCTCCTATTGCACCCCAATATGCCGTTAGCCTTCTTGGCTACAAGGGCACAGCCTTAAAGCCACCATAATCCCTTGGTCCCTTTCCACTAAACAGCTGCTTAGCCAATTGGTCCTCAGCCTATAACAATGCTTGGGATTCTTCCATTCCAAGTGCAGGACTCTACACTTCTCCTTGTTGAGCTACATCAGATTTCTTTTGTCCCAATCCTCCAATTTATCCAGGTCACTCTGGATGCTAACTCTCCCTCTAGGTTAGTGTCATCTGCAATTTGCTGAGGGTGCAATCCAATCCCTCATCCAGTGAGACAGTCTATTTTGGGCTTTCAATAACCTCCTGCTGGTTCCCAGGCAATGTAAAGAAGGTGTTGTCCAGTTGCTAAGTCCAAGACTAATTTTGCTGTCCTTAAGAGACTACCTCAAGTGCATAAAAGAGATGGATAAGAACAAATGCAAGGGACAACCCAATCCAGATGTATTGTTTAGTTTGTGCCGCTGAATAAGAGATGCCAGGAAAAAAAAATCACAGTAAGCCCCAATCCATATTTAACAGAGATGAGCTAATCTCAAATGATGGTGACAGCTACACTCTGCAGCAGGAAAAAGAGGACTTTAATGAGTTTTTTTAAATGATTCAAGTATTAGCTAATTCACATGCGCACATGATTATACCGCATTTACTCTTGTTCTCCTCTGCAACTTGTGCATTACATAAATGTTGTTTCCAATTAAATGACAGAAAAAGAAAAAACTCTCAAACGCCAATATTTAGAAAAGTAAACGTATGTAGCACCATTTCTCCTCCAGAATTTAAGTCCTCTGCATAGTTTTGTGTTTGTATTTGATTATGTGCAGACCCATCTGAAAAGAATGTAAAAATTAGAACAGGAAATAAAAGTTATCAATTCACAATGCTAACAAAAGACTCTTCTTCCCTGACTCAACAGATAATCATGTTTGTAAAAATAACCTTAATATGGGACATTGTGGTTTATCAGATGCAAGCTGTGGAGAAATAAAACAATGTGGTGAGGTAGAACCAGTGCAGAGGTCATCACAGCACTCCGCCAGTAGCCCCTCCAGTTTAAATCCCGAGCCTCAAACTAGGAATATAAAATCCTGTTTAATTAGTTAACTGGTTAAACACCAGGTTTAACCGATAAAATTGGTGGGGGGAGCATGGTTGGTGTGGGCTGGAGCAGCCCCCCCTGCAGCAGACAGGCAGGCCTGGTTGAGCTGGAGCGCCCCCTCTCATGGCAAAATTGGGCCCGGGGTTCCTCTGGCCTGGCTGGAGTGTCCCTGTCTGCAGCACCACCATGGATGGGGGGCTCTCTGGCACAGCCAGTGCAGGTCCCCTCCACACATCCTGGCCAGGAGCACCACGGGGGCATTCCATCTGTTCCAGAGGAGTCCACAGCAGCCCCAAGCTGCACTGCTTCCTGCTGCTCCCACTGGTGGCAAACAGCAATCTGTGGCCAACAAGAGCCGCATTTGCCTGATGCCTATCAAGGTACACGTAAATATAGTGGCAGCAGTCCATGTGAATCTCTCGTGGGCAACCACCCAAGCGCTCAGCTTACAGGGGAAACAGCTCGTTAGCCCTTTTTCTGTCCTATGACTGCAGAGGTGCTACTGGGCCACTCTACCTTAAATGACTGCTTAGAACATACGTTAACCACTTATACTCAGGGGTCTGTTCCACACTGCATTTTGCTGTAACAGTTGGCGCACACACTGTGACAAGGGCTCCACTTACCAAGGCCATGGCTAGGTTCAGTCTCTCACCCCTTTTACCCAGGGACTGGGGTTTTGCTAAGTGTCTCTGTGGCAGGGAGCTCCTCCTGGGGCTCCTTCCCCTGCTGTTCCTGAGTGGGAGTTGGTCCACCTCCCTCTCAGGCTTCTGCTCTTGTGCGCTTCTTGCTGTTTCTTCTTCAACCTCCTCTTCTACTTTCCCTCTGTCCTCCCACTCTCTCCTCACCACCTACATTACAACTGTGAAGGGCTTTTTAAATGCCTTCATTAAGCCAGCAGCGGAGTCAGCTGGTCCCAATCTTCCTGAGCCAGCTCTCTCCCACCTGCTATTAATTGCCCTGCTGCCTTCTGCTTCCATTTAGCAGGCCTCCTGTACCCACTTTGGGCTGCTTTTCTCTCTCCCAAAGGAACTCTCTGGCCTGACCCAGCCACATAAAACACATCTCCCTGCTGGCCCTGCCCCCACTCCACCCGTGCTTAATACCATGGAGTTGGGCTACTTAGGTCCGGAAACAGTGCACCCTAGACAAGCCTTTCGTGTTTCCATGCTGCACTCCTGATCTATGTTGCACCCAGAAATGGAGCAGTTGTAGGGACAGGAACCACCTGGTTTCCCTTGCATTCTTGTCCTTGTTGTGGTGCATCCATTGTAGGGGTGCATGATCAGTAACAAGGGTAAACTTTTGCCTGAGGAGGTAATACTGGAGACTTTCTATGCCCCATTTCACAGCGAGGCATTCTCTCTCTACTACCAAGCATCAGAGGGGTAGCTGAGTTAGTCTGTATCTTCAAAAACAAGGACTCCTTTGGCACTTTGTAGACTAACAGATAATTTGGAGCATAAGCTTTCGTGGGCAAAGACCCCTTTGTCAGAACACTAATAATGGGCACAAAATAATGCTCCAAAATATCTGTTAGTCTATAAGGTGCCACAGGACTTCTTGTTGTTTCCTCTCTAATACCACATACCTTTGTTCCCTTGGCAGAAGCTTCCTGCTCTGGTACAGAAATGGGTGTTCTTCCTCCCCAGCCATTTGCAACAGCACTGCCCCAACCCTACTTCCAACACATCAGTCTGCAGGATAAATTTCCTTTTTAAAATCAGGGAGTATGAGGACCGGGTCACTGCAAAGAGCAGTTTTCAGATCCTCAAAAGCTTCTTCTGCTGCCATGGCCCACTTTACTATGTCAGGGTCATGGGCTTTAGTCACATTGGCTAAGGGGTACGCCCTAGAAGTAAACTGGGGAATGAATCTGTGGTAATACCCAAACAGCCCTAGAAATGGCCTGACTTCCTTCTTCCTGGTTGTGTAAAGCCAATTTTGTACTGCCTCTACCTTGTTGAGTTGGGGCCTCACTACACCACTTCCTACAACATACCCAAAGTATTTAGCTTTGGATAGCCCAATTGTGCACTTAGTGAGGTTCATGGTAAGGCCAGCTCTCCTTAGGGTCTCCAACATAGCCTCCACCTTCTGAACTGTGGACAACAACTTCGTCGAAATAAGCGGCCTCATACTTGGTGCTGTGGATGTAATAACTTGTCCATAACCCTTCGGAATGTTGTAGAAGCCCCATGTAGGCCAAAGGGTAGAACAGTATAATGGAAGATCCCATCTGGAGTTGAGATGCCCATCTCTTCTTTGGCTCTTGGGTCCAGAGGGACTTGCCAGTAGCCCTTGGTTAAATCAAAGGTGGACAGAAATTGAGCCTTTCCCAGTCGGTCAATTAAATCATCTACCCAATGCATGGGGTAGGCATCAAAATTGGATATCTTGGTTCCATTTGAGGAAGTCACTGAAAAACCACAGGCTTCCATGGGGCTTGGGCAACACCACAATAGAACTGGTCCACTGACTGCGTGATTCCTCAATGATTCCTCAATGATTCCAAGTTCTAATATTTTCTTAACCTCGGCTTGGACCTCCTTGCACTTTGCCTCAGGTATCCAGTAGGCCTTAACATTCACCACAACTCCCGGACTGGGGATGTTGTCATAGTACACCTCTGTTGTTCTCCCAGGCTCTGCCAAAAACACATCATGATTTCTCTAAATTATGTCAGCTACTTCTTCATGTTGATTAGGGCCACCTTAAGGGATATCCACACCTGTTTCTGGGGGCCCCCCTCTTGGACTGGAGCTCCCAGAGCAGCCAAATGCACTTTTCTACTCCACCAAGGTTTTAGCAGATTGATTATGGTGTTTGCATTCTGGCTTCCACCGGTCAGGCTCTCAAAACTTGTAGTCCAACTCACCAATGGCTTCTATCACTGTGGACAGTTCCTGCCACCTGGCTAGGAGTTTACTCTCGGCCATTGGCACTAACACCACTTACAAGGTCTCCTACCTGGAACTCCTGGGATGTTGCTTGGCAACTGTAATAGGTCTGTTGGGCCTTCCACGCCTTCTCTAAATGTTCTTGCACCATTGGGGTGACCGGCTATTCGGTCCCTCATCTGAAGCACGCAGTCAATGATATTCTTCCCTGGGTTTGGCTGGTCTTTCCATGTCTCTTTGGTGGGTCCAGAATAGCTGGGGGATTATGCCCATACAAAACCTCAAACAGGGGGAACCCAGTAGAATCTTATGGGACTTCCCTCATGGCAAACATGAGATATGGCAGCAGAGTGTCCCAGTCCTTACAATCCCTACTTACCACTTTCCTTACCATATTTCTCAGAGTCCGGTTACACCTCTCGATGAGGTCATTGGTTTGGAGTCAACAGACTGACATCATCAGGGCACGTATACAGAGCTGGGTACATAACTCCCTCCTGAGCTTGTATACAAAGGGTTTCTCCAATCCATTAGAATTTCCTTGGGCAGCCCAATCCTAGAGAAGATTTGGATCAGCTCCCATGCTATTGTTTTAGACAGTGTATTGTGTCAGGGCACTGCCTGTGGGTACCGGGTGGCATAGTCCATAACAATTAGTATGCTCTGATGGCCCTGTGTAGACTTTTCTAGTGGCCCAATTATGTCCACAGCAATCTTCTCAAAGGGGACTTTGATTAGTAGCAGGGGTACCAATGGCGCCCACAGATGCGGTCAGGGCCCATGTAATTGGCATTTGGGGCAAGAGGTAAATATCTCTGGACTTCCATGTAGATCCATTGCCTAAAGAACCTCTGTAGGATGTGGTCTAAGATCTTGTCCACTCCCAGATGCCCCCCATACAGATGACTACGGGCCTGTTTCAATACTGCCCTCTAGTGCTTTTCAATACTAAGAGTTGTTCTACCTCTTGGTCACGTATAGAAGTTACTCAATACAACAGATCCACCTTAATTATGTAGTAGGGTGCTGTACTCGTTTCTTCTCTCCACAGGGACCCCATTAACTTCGACTACATCCTTATGGGTAGCTTGATACACTGGATCATTGGCCTGGTCCTGCCCAAACATTTCCCAGGAAGGTCCACCAGGCCCAAGATCTGGGAAGCTGACCTTGGCACCCTCCCCTGATGAGCTGGGTGGGCTCCCCTCCCCTGCTGCAAGTTCCTGCTTCAGTTTTTGGGCAAATATTTTTCTCCCCAGCTTCTTAGCTTCCCTCCTCTCCCACCTCATCTTCCAGGCTTTCCTGGCACAGAGACCAGGAACTTGGAAAATTCATGGAAGACCAGGAAAGGGCTCCCTCCATTTGCCCAGATCTGTGGTAACAAGTTGTTAAAAATGGAAAAGTCTTGTCCTATGACCAGCAGATAGGGAAGCTGAGGGACCACCCCCCTGCAGTTACATTTATGACACTCCGCTGAAGCTCTATCTTCACAGGGATGGTGTGGTAATAATTAACATCCCCATGCATGCAAGAAGTCCCAGTATGTTTGGCTCGGGTCGGCTGATCCTGTCCCACGAGCTTCCCTAACACCAGTGTAATTGTGCTCCACGAGTCTACTAATGAGATGGTTTCTATTCCATTCACTTTCACTGGTCAAGTATACTGGTGGGGGGCTGTAGCAATGCTGGCAAGGTTAAGCAGGGCACAGGGGTCTCTCAGGTTCCCCAAGCCACACTGCACGTGCTCTTCTCTATTAGGGTAGTGGGCTGCTATGTGCCCTATTTCTCCATAGGTGTAACATCAATATCCTATACAGGGCATCCTCCTTTCCTTTGAGCTGTTGGATCTTGCCCCTTCGTGCTCTCCACCCCAGCCCTCAAATCCCTTTGTGGCCTCCAGTCTTTGCTCTGCCTCCCTTCTCTCAGTCCACACTCAATCTGGGGATTCAGACACATGGGCCTTTGGGGAAAAGGGGTGTGGTGGGCTCTTGTTCCAATGCACTACTTCCCCAGGGAGTTGAAAAAGTTCCTTGGAAGTCAGTCATCTCTCCATGAGGGTCACTAGCACATCGAACGGTTTAAGAGTCATTCTGCTCAACACAATCCCGCAGTTCTGGTGGTAAACCCCTCATGTACCTGTCAGGATGAAGGTCTTGAAAATCTTCTCTGGGCAACCCTTTCTGTGCCAAAGGGATCAAATCAAATAATTGAGTTTGGAGGGTTCTGTCTTCCCAATATTTCCATTCATGGAATCTGTGAGGTCGCACTACTGCTGTGACCCCCGCCCATGCCAGAATCTTCACCTTCAGCTGGGAGTAATCAGAAGCTGCTTCCTCTGTCATATCAAAATAGGCCTTCTGCATCTCCCCATTCAGGAAAGGGGCCAAACTGCTTGTGTACTGGGTTTGGGACAGGCCTCCCATGAGGTCATCCTGTCAAAGGCCAAGAGACAAGACTCCACATCATCATCCATGGTCATCTTCTGTAAGTAGCCACTGATGAGCTGATCCATTGGGAAACGAAGATGAAGGGGAAAAGAGTTCAACAGAACTGGCAGTATTTTAAAGAAGTCTTACTGAAGACACAGGAACAAACCATCCAGCTGCATAGTAAGAAATGCAAACATGGTAGGAAACCAGCTTGGCTTAATGGGGAAATCCTTAGTCAGCTTAAATTCTAAAAGGATGCATACAAAAAATGGAAACGTGGACAGTTGACTAAGGAGGAGTATAAACATATGGCTGGAGAATGCCAGGCAGTAATCAGGAAAGCAAAAGCACAATAGGAACTGCAGCAGGCAAGGGATGTGAAGAGTTAAAAGAAGGGTTTCTACAGGCATGTTAACAATAAACGGTTTATCAGAGAAGGTGTGGGGCAGTTACTGGATGAGGGAGGTAACTTAGTGACAGATGATGTAGGAAAAGCTGAAGTACTCAATGCTTTTTTTGCCTCAGTCTTCACGGACAAAGTCAACTTCCACATGCCGGTCCTAGACAATGTATTATGGGAAGGACAAGGGCAGCCATCTGTGGGGAAGGAACAAGTTCTGAGCTATTTAGAAAAACTAGATGTGCACAAGCCTACGGGTCTGGATTTAATGCACCCCAGGGTACAGAGGGAACTGGCAAAAGTCATTGCTGAACCTTTGGTCATTATCTTTGAAGACTCTTGGAGATCGGTGGAAATACTGGATGATTGGAAGAAGGCAAATGTAGTGCCCATCTTTGAAAAAGGGAAGAAGGACAATTCAAAAAACTATAGACCAGTCAACCTTACCTCAATCCCTGGGAAAATAATGGAGGGAATCCTCACAGAATCCATTTTAGAGCACTTGGAAGAGAGAAAAGTGATCAAAAGTAGCCAACATGGATTCATCGGGGCAACTCCTGCCTGACCAACCTGATTAGCTTCTATAAGGAGGTAACAGGCTCTGTGGACATGGGGAAGTCAGGGGATATGATATACCTTGACTTCAGCAAGGCTTTTGATACAGTCTCCCACAACATTCTTGTCCATAAGTTAAGGAAATATGGATTGGATCCTTGGAGTATAAGATGGATAAAAAAGCTGGCTTGATGGTCGGGCCCAATGGGTAGTGGTCAATGGCTCAATATCTGGACGGCAGTCAGTTTCAAGTGGAGTGTCTCAAGGCTCGGTTCTGGGTCCGGTGTTATTCAACATCTTTATTAGCGACCTGGATGAGGGACTGGATTGCACCCTGAGCAAGTTTGCAGATGACACAAAACTAGGGGGAGAGGTAGATATGTTGGAGGGTAGAGAGAGAATCCACAGTGACCTGAATAAATTGGAGGACTGGGCCAAAAGAAATCCGATGCAGTTCAACAAGGAGAAGTGTAGAGTCCTGCACCTGTGGTGGAAGAATCCCAAGCATTGTTACAGGCTGGGGACTGACTGGCTCAGCAGCAGTACGATGGAAAGGGACATAGGAGTTATGGTGGATGAAAGGCTGGATATGAGTAAACAGTGTGCCCTTGTAGCCAAGAAGGCTAACGGCACACTAGGGTGCATTAGGAGGAGCATTTCGAGCAGCTCTAGAGAAGTAGTTATTCCCCTCTATTCGGCACCGGTGAGGCCACATCTTGAATATTGTGTCCAGTTTTGGGCCCCTCCCAGTATATAAAGGATGTGGATGTGCTGGAGCAGGTTCAGCGGAGGGCAACAAAAGTGATTAAGGGTCTGGAGCACAAGACCTATGAGGATAGGCTGATGGATTTGGGCTTGTTTAGTTTACAGAAAAGACGACTTAGGGGAGATTTAATAGCAGCCTTCAATTTACTGGAGGGGAGCTCTACAGAGGAGGGTGAGAAACTGTTCTCAGTGGTGTCGCATGGTAGAACAAGGAGTAATGGTCTCAAGTTGAAGAGGGAGAGGTGTAGGTTAGATATTAGGAAAAATTACTTCACCAGCCAGGTGGTGAAGCATTGGAATGCGTTGCCTAGAGAGATGGTGGGTTCTCCATCCCTCAAGGTTTTTAAGTCACAGCTGAACAAGGTCCTGGCTGGGATGACTTAGTTGGGGTTGATCTTGCTTGAAGCAGGGGGCTGGACTAGATGACCTCCTGAGGTCCCTTCCAGCCCTGTGATTCTGTATGTAATGGCCAAGTCCTGTCTTGACTCAGCATCTGGTGAGCCAGGGCTTTCACCTGCTCCACCACCTCCTGGCAGGGTGGCTCTTCTCCTGAGTGGCCTGGCTCCTCAGTAGCCAGCTCATCTCCTGCTGGACCTGGATAGCCTCCTGCTGGTCTGCCACGGCCTGCAGCAGCACCTTTACCATGTCCTCCATATGTACTTTTCCTTTAAGAGAGGGTCCAGTTAACTGGTCTTAGGGTTGCTGTGAGGCCTCAGAGCACCATCCCACTCCTGGCACCACATGTGACAAGGGCTCCTCTTATCCAGTCACTGCTAGGTTCAGTCTCTCATCCTTTTCACCCAGGGGCTGGGATTTTGCTAAGTGTCTCCGTGTCAGGGAGCTCCTCCTGGAGCTCACTCCCCTGCTGTTCCTGAGTGGGAGCTGGTCTGCCTCCCTCTCAGGCTTCTGCTCTTCTTGCTCTCTGTTTCTTCTTCAACCTCCTCTTCCATTCTCCTTGTGTCCTCCCACTCTTGCCTCCTCCTACATTGCAACTGTGGAGGGTTTTTTTTTTAAGGGCCTTCATTAAGCCAGCAGTGGAGTCAGCTGGTCCCAATCTGCCTGAGCCAGCTCTCTTTCAGTTGTTATTGATTGGCCTGCAGCCTTCTGCTTCTATTTAGCAGGCCTTTCCCTGCTTCCTTGGGCTGCCTTCCTCCCACCCTGAAAGAGCACCCTTGCCTGACCCTGCCAACAACATGCTGCAAAGAAAAACTATAGCTGGCCCATGCCAGCTGACTTGGGCTACTGGGGCTTTGGCTGTGGGGCTGTTTCACTGCAGTGTAGCTTAATGGGCCAAACTATATCCCAAGTTCTGGAATCCTCCCTTCATCACTGTGCCTTAGAGCCCAGAAATCTGCACTTCAACTAAATCACTGCTTAACCAGAGTCAGCTGGCATACTGCAGTTGTCTAATTGCTGTACAGATATCCGGCCAGCTCTGTGTGGGTCAAAAGTTGTCTCTCTCACCAACAGAAGTTGGTCACTTAAAAGGTACTCCACCATACCCCTTGTCTCTCTAATAGCTCATTGTGGCAGAAATAGAAAATTTGACCCCTTACATTTCCCATTAGTTTGGGTATCAACATTTTCCTGCAGGGATGGGCTAACAGGGCAACAATACATTTGGAAAAGAAGTAACTAATGATAGCAACTAAGGGTATATCTACACTGTTTTAAAACCAGCAGCAACAAGTTGGAGCTCAAGTCCAAATGTCTACACAGCTCTCTTTAGCACCCCAGTATGAGCTTCAGTCGGTAGACTCTCAGACTTACTGCTTCTGCTTTTTAAAATGCAGTGGAGACGTGCCTAATTTAAAGTCCTACACATAGAGCTAAAGCCTGTAAATCATTGAGACATTTGCACTCTGCCATTTGCAAATTGTTCAGACAGGTCAAGCCAGGAAAGAGCATCATGGGATGTCACAAGGAGATGGGGCTTCTTTAATATAATATTAACTTTTGGCATACATTAACAGGGCTTGCTGAGCACCTACCAATAAAAACTGGTGTACAGTTTTCATAATATCAAGGGAAAAGAGTACGTCTTGAAACTTTGAAGTTCTTTCCACACTACTAACTCACTAACAAGATTTATATTTTCCTTCCTGTTTTCCAAAAGAAATCACCTGTGAGCTGAAAACAATCATAGACTGTCAACACAAAGAATTGTGCATGTTACAAACATGACAGACATAAGCTTACATCAAAGTTTCCATTTTCAAGTCCATTCTTAAAAGCGTAAGCAGGAGTAGCAATGAGAATAATAAAGATGAAAATTGAATGAACACTACCACCTACCACAACTTTATCAGTTTCAGTTCAATTTGTCATCTTACCAACATCTTCAAAGAGATGTGGTAGAACTTATTTTAGAGGCAAGCAGGTCTTACTCACTTATTTCAGTATCAAACTATCATGAACACCCAAGAGTTTGGCAAGGGGAGGATCTCCTGTATAGGGAGAATGAAACAAGGCTATTACATTTATTGCATTCCATCTTAACAGCAGGAACCAATACACTTTTCAATAAGAGGTTCCATATTATGTCTACTACATACTTTAGGGAAGTCTATCAAAAAAAAACTTTTTGTGAGGCACTTCTAGATTAATTTTTGCTTTTTCAAATTCATCACATCTTACGTTTACTGAATGTATGAATAAAATATGGCAATACAAGTTTCCCCCATCACAGCCTTCCAGAACTTTTCACCTCACGGCACACCATTTCTGTGTACATTCTACCACCCTATGTACACATTCATGGCTATAGACATTCATTTCATCTGTAAAAACCTTCTGAATTACTAAACAGACTCAAAGAATGTACTGTGATAAAACTGTGTGTATCATGTAAAAGGCAGTAACTGTTAAAAATGAAATGAAATTAAAGCTTCCAAGGTTTTTCTTATAAGCCTTCCACCAGCTCTCATTTTTTGACACTTGAGACTCAGACTCATCAGATTTTCTGTTCTCACAAACAACAAAGAGTAGTTGCTTATGGGATTACAGCATGACAAAAGTGTAGCTGACTCATGGGATCAATTATAAAGCACCAGTACTTATGGCTTTTGTTCACTCTAAATTATTTTGTATTTTCACCAATGGTTTTCTATTTCTAAGCAGTTAGTGGGATGATCATATTATACATATTACCAAACTAGTTACAAAGGCATCCTCCCATGATAGAAAGCTATATCATTTTAGCAATACACACTGCTGATGAAGCTTTCCCCCATTACCTCCTACAATATAGGTCACTAATACATTGTTTATATTTTTGAAAACTTATGAAATACACAAGTAAAAAGTTGAAATAGAACATTTAGAGCCTCTTACCCCAGAAGGCTGTCTTAACATTTTAAATTTAAAACTAAGCAATTTAAAAGAATCAAGCAATTTATGTATTTTCTAAATTAACACAGTCAATGTGAAATACAACTATTTAATAAAAATTGTAATACTGCTGCAAGTGCAACTTTTTTTCTCCCAAATACCACAATCATTAAAGCAGATCAGCAATAAAAAAGCAGCTCCAATTTAAAAGCAGTTAGCTCTGACAGATTATTGATAGAACAAACAATTTGCAATACTTACTGAATGTTTCTCCTGCTGGCCCATAACTCCATGGTCAGCTGGGATTGCTAGTGGTTTCATAATGAAGAAACATACGCTGAACTGAATTTACACATCATGTACCAATTTCTCATGGATGGAAAGTCACCCTCTACAGCATTAAATTACAAAAGGGGGGGGGCAAACTGGAGCTTAAAGTGTCACTACCGCTAGGCTCAAAAAATCTCTCACACTTGTAATACAGAAAAGCAATCCAAACAACAGCACTCATCTCCATTTTTTTAACACTGAAAGTCTAAGCATGTCAGGATATAAGGATATGAAGCCCTGAACATCCAGCATTCTTCCAAGAAAACAAGATCATTCCCTGAGACTGAAGAATGGGAGGAAAAGAAAAAGGAGAGAGGGGGGGAAAAAAAAAAAGCTAAAATGGCTGACTGCACAGATACTCCCTCAAAAAGGCTTAATGCAATACTATATTAGTCAGGTTGTCGAAACCAGCCTCCAGTATTCAGCTAAACATTGTTAATACTCCTGTTTTGTTTGCAATCACACATGCGAACACCCCTACATAATACATACACCCCCCCCCCAAAAATCAGGGCAGATCATGTGAATAGGGACCTCCTCCCTGGCTGCTAATGAGGCTGACAGAGTGGTGACCAGTGATCTCTGTGCCACTCAACTAACCAAGTTTGCACAATTAATCTTTGTAGCATGACACTGACGGACATTTAATTTCATGATGTCCCACCTTCACACTCAAGGCATGCATGTCTACTACTGAGAGTCAGTAACAGAAATACAACACAGTTACACACACAAAACCCTACAGAATCATGAATCTGAATGTAATATGCCAATATAATTACGTTATTGTGCTTACTTTGGAAGACCATGGCTGCAGGCAGTTGGCATAGCAACGCACAAGGAAAGCCATTTCCTGGGTAGAAAGAATGCTTCCTTTTCTAAATAAAAAATTCCTCCTAGGATACAAACGGCATTGCTGCTTTCTTCGGAAAGCAAAGACACTGTAGTCTCTCTCTTAACCTGCACAGGCAGGCACTCTCAATGCAGTTCTAGTGATGTAAGTGGATTTCTCCTTCTCCCGCCCTCCTCTCCTTCTGTATACTGAAATTTTGACTCAGATAGAAGACATATTCCTTGAGATCCACTCCCTCAAATACTTAAACCGTTACTCATTAAGGTAGAAATGGACAATTGAGATAAAGTAACAAGCTCTTGCCTGTACTGTATCAGTTTCTGCAGGTTAAGCAAGTCCCAGAGGGAAGGAATCCACTGAGCGCTCACTCCAAAGAATATTACTGAAGAGAGGGTGGGAATAATGAGCAAGACTTCAACAAGCTCTAGACTGAATATGATTTTTCGCCAGGTGAAGATAATGAAATCAGTAAAACAACATATTTCCCTCCCCTGCACAAATGTAAAATTGTTGCAAAGCTTTAAAACATCTGTCATCACTTCACAAGCTTTCATGGATTTTGAACAGTTTAATCACTACTTCAGTTGCAAATATCTATTGACTGGTTCAAGTAAGGTCCTGAATTTTTCACACATACCAACAACAATCTTTTTAAATGCATCTTACTTCTACCCAAGCATTGAGCAACTTCCATTACAACAATGGAGTGTACAATTCAGGGGATATAAAAACATTAACATTTGTCAGATTCAATAATGTACTTCTTGTAGGAAAATTACATTTTAAAATGGAGTTGTACACCCAGTCACTCCCATAGATAACACATTACTTTCAGTTTTGTATCTGCAGCGTCATGCTACAGAGAAGGGATAATGCAACAGAGAACATACTCAAGTAATAAACAAACATCAGCAGTGTACACTATCAATTTTTAAGGGTTACAAAGCGATGGCAATGGAGAACAAGCCATTGAAAACTAGTAGAACATGCTGCTCAACCATTAATTAAGCAGTCATTTTGATATCATCTGATCTGTTACACATTTACAACAGGTTCCTTAAATCAGAGATTAGCATCAATTAAGTAAACAAAACTTTTTAGTTGCTGCCCTTGAAAAAAAGTATGTAGTCTATGAAGCAAAAAAACATAATAAAACAAAAAACTACTAAACTAACAAACACATGAAAGATGAATTCTGAACATGTATTCAGCAGCTGTCTTCACCAAAACAGCTCACCCTATGTTTATTAGCCTCACTTGCTACTACACAGTGATGATTTTCTCTACTGATGCTGATTGCTGGCAAAAAAAAGACTAAAACACTTAGTGAAATTAAGCTCAGTAAAGATTTTGAGGAAAGTAAGAGCCACAGTCTACTTTTATGAAATTATTTCAGGAAAAATACTTTTACTATCTAGCACTTTTTAAAGGAAATATTTTATGGTAAAACATCTCCTTAATTTTCTAATACATACTAAAAGCAATTATTTTAAAGTTGAATTCCATAAGTTATTCCTGATACACCTCTCTTTTATAAATGAATTGCTGCACAGGGGAAGTGCAGGTATTGATAGTGCATTGTAAATTGATAGCGTGTTCTTCGATAATTGAGTCAATTTTAAAATGATAAACTTCAGTTTCATTTTTGCAAATGGTAAGCATTAATTTGTAAATTAAGTGCTGCCCCGATACTGTAAATTTATGAAAATTGGAAAAGTAAAACAAGATTATGGAATAAAGCAAAACAATTACTTTTGTCAAAGTAATTGTTTGGTGTGGTGGCCTCGTGATTAGTTCCCTGCTCTAAGCTGAGTTATGTGTTTTGACTCCTGGCTAGAAGCTGATGGATGCTCTGCCAAAGTAAAACATTTCATGTCTATGTGGAGAAACAGTTCACCGATCTTTACGTATTATATACATATTATTGTTATATATTAAGCTGAACACACATGTGGTATTTTACCATTTGAATTAGGAGCAAAACTGATGATTCTCCAAAGGAGCCCAGCCAAGCCATTTGTGGTAAAAACCCTTGAAAGAAATAGGAAAATATGGACCAAACAAAAAGTTGTAAGAGTGGGAGAAAGGCAAGGACTTAACACACATTGAGCATTCACAGCAAAGAGTGTAACTGAAGACAAGTTAGGAATAAACAGCAAGGCTTACTTTACCAAAGGTCTAGAGTAAATATGATTTTTCACCTGGGGGAAGACAAAATAATGTATTACACAACATCTTCCTCCCCCAATATAAAATTGCTGAAAAGCCGTGAAACATCATGGCTTTGTCTACACCACAGGATGCTTTTGAAAAGCGCTCTTTCGAAAGGCACCCTTTGAAAGATCACATTTCAAAAGCACGTATCTACACAGAAAAAGTGGATCCCTTTGAAGGCCCAGCCTGCTCTTTCGAAAGACAGCATCCACACAGCTACAGGCACTCTTTTGAAAGAACAGGTCAGGAAACACTGCAGATAGGGTTGCATGGTGGACAAGCCCTTCCAGGCCCCACAGCCAGTTGCTCCCTTAAAGGGCCCCTCCCCAGCACCCTCACCCTGCATATTTTGAGGCCTGCAGAGTCCCCATGGATATCCAGCAGCAGCAGCTCATCCTTGAGCTAGCCAAACTTGACGCCATAATTGGCCAGCTAGCCACGGTGCTCATGGCCACCCTCCACTTCCTCCTGGGGCGAACCTACCCCCACCCCCCGCTATGGTTCTGGAGCCCCTCAAGCTTGTCTCCCACTGGTACCCCATCCAAGTGTCTCGCCACCTCTGGAGCCACCCCAACAGCACAGACTGGTGGGAGCGGCTGGTGATGGGGAACTGGGACGATGCCAGGTGAGTGCATAACTTCTGTATGAGCAAGCAGACCTTTGAAGAGCTCTGCCACTGGCTCACCCCTGCCCTCGGACAACAGGACACCGACATGCCCTCCCCCTCGAAAACAAGTAGCCAATGCCATCTGGAAGCTGGCCACTCTGGTCAGTTAGCAGTTAGTGGGACACGAATTTGGAGATGGCCAGGCCACTGTTGGGACTGTCACCATGGAGGTAAGGCATGGTTGGGGCATGCACCCATCATAGGGAGGAGGAAAAGCAGCCCCCAGGCAAGGGGGACCCCTGGTGGCTGGAGCCCAGGGGAGGGTCTGCATGGGGGACATGGATGAAGTGATTCAAGTATTTGCAGCACTCAGCTTCCCGAATTGCTCTGGTGCCTTGGATGGGATGCACATCCCCTTCCACACCCCAGAACACAGTGCTGGCACTTACATAAATCAGAAGGGCTACCATTTGGTGGTGCTCCAGGTGCTGGTGGAACCAAGGGGATGCTTCTGGGACACATACGTGGGCTGGGCTGGGCCGGTCGGACATACAATGCCCAGATGTTCCGGAATTGCAGCCTCTGCCACCAAATGGAGGCTTGGACATATACCCTACTGCAGGAGCATGAGTTTGGGCATGTCACCATGCCCCCATGCATGGTGGCGAACACCACCTACACCCTGCAGCCCTGGTTAATGTGGCCCTATACCAGCCACCTGACCCCAACCAGGAGCTGTTCAACACAATTGAACCAGGCCTGGCATGTGGTGTAGCAGGCATTCGGGCACCTCACCGTGCATTTCCAGGTCGGCCTCAAGAATGTCCTGCAGGTGATGGGAGCCTGCTGCATCCTCCACAACATTGTGGCGGGGAAGACAGAGTCATTCTGCCTGTGGTGGACATCCAAGTCTGGCCTTCACTTCAAACAGCTGGCCCCTGCCCCAAGCCACCAGGTCCACTGGGATGGGATATGCATTAGGGAGGCCCTCTGGGAGGCCTTCACACACAGGCCATGGTGAACCCCAACCACAGCACCCTGTGCAGGCCCCCCCACACATATACCCCTCATCCACACACACATCCACCCTTCACCATCTCCCCAACAAGAGCACACAACACAGGGCTAGTGCAAAAATAAAACTGACTTTCACTATCAACTTCATGTGATCTAAAAATATCACAACAAAACGAGCTACAGCAGGGAGTGGGGGGGAGCCTGGGCAAGGGGGAGGCAGTGCAACCAAGGGGGAGTGAAGACCTCAGCCGGGAAGGGGGTGCTATTCAAGGGCAGGGGTGGATGGCCATGAGCTTATTGGCCCCGGGATCCACAGAAGGATTGGGAAGGGGCAGGCAGCATGGGGAGGTAGGGCCTTGTGGGGGGTAGGGGAGGAGACAGTCCTGGCGGAGGCAGACTCAGCGGGAGTGGGCTTGGCAAGGGGGGGCAGAAGCAAGGGCAGTCTTGGCTGGGGTGGGGGGTTGGGGTAGCAGGTGCACCAGGAGCCCTGAGTGCTGCCACAGGACCATGGTCATCTCCCACAGGTGGCCCAGCAGGTCATTCCATGCAGCCCTCCGCCATGCATGGTGTTCCTCGTCCATGCAGAGGCACTCCTCTGCAGCTCTGTCTAGCGACATGTAGCATGGTCCTCGCCGTTGTGCCCTCCTGCTCCGGGCCCCCTTCATGTGGCTGGGAGTGGTGAGCAGTCCCCCATCTCTGCCGGGATGTCCAGAGACCATGGATGGGACAGGGCTCTCCTGACCCTCCTGCAGCATAACTGCAGGGATGGAGAAGAGGACACAATCAGTCCCATGTTATGGCACAGGAGCCATATCCACTGTAGGCACCAGCCCCCATCCTACAGCAGGTGACCATGAGGTATTGCGCTTGCCGCAGGGGTCCCCGCCTTGTGGGGCGGTCCCCGGCTATGATCCGGTGTCCCCCCTGCCCCCACATGTGCAGCACAGTTTGCTATCCAGGGCTGTGTCTACACGTGCCCCAAACTTCGAAATGGCCATGCATATAGCCATTTCGAAGTTTACTAATGAAGCGCTGAAATGCATATTCAGCGCTTCATTAGCATGCGGGCGGCAGCGGCGCTTCGAAATCGACGAGCCTTGCCGCCGCGCGGCGCGTCCAGACGGGGCTCCTTTTCGAAAGGACGCCGCCTACTTCGAAGTCCCCTTATTCCCATGAGCTCATGGGTCCCTGGTCCGGGTCCCATGAGCTCATGGGAATAAGGGGACTTCGAAGAAGGCGGCGTCCTTTCGAAAAGGAGCCCCGTCTGGACGCGCCGCGCGGCGGCAAGGCTCGTCGATTTCGAAGCGCCGCTGCCGCCCGCATGCTAATGAAGCGCTGAATATGCATTTCAGCGCTTCATTAGTAAACTTCGAAATGGCCATTTGCATGGCCATTTCGAAGTTTGGGGCACGTGTAGACGTAGCCAAGAGGAGCAGGTGATGGATGTTGCTGGCAGCAACTGCTGCTTGCTGGGAGCCACGGCCACCTGTACTGTATCAACGCTGGGTCTGCTAGGTATGTGGGTGACCCACTGGTTGCTGTGGTGCCCCCATCCCATGGGTTCGGGTGTACTCCCTGTTGGGTACTTACCGGAGGCTCCCTCACCACAGTCCAGCAACGACAGGGATGGGTGGTCAGTCATGAGGTCCCCCTCATGACTTGAGGCCTCAGTAGTGACCTCTGGCTCCAGACGTGTGGGTCATTCTGCAGGTCAGGGCTCCTTCTTGTCCCTGGGGTGTGGCTTATCCACCACTGTGTCCAGGACAAAGGGTGGTGAGGAGCTGTCGCTGGGCCCCAGGAGGCAGTGGAGCTCCCTGTAGTAGGGGCAGGGAGTGGCTGGCAGAGTCCTGGGCCCAGGTGTATCCTTGCTGTAGCTCCTTCACCTCACTGAGTACTTGGCCTGAGATGCAGGCAGGGTGGCCACGGGTGAACGGCCCTTTGGTCAGGTGGACAAATGCAGCTACATTCTGCCTCTTCACCCCAATCTCCTTGCACACCACCTCCTCTTTCCTGAGCCCGACAGGTCTCTCAGCTCAGGCTCAGCCCATGAGGGCATCCTTTTTTTTCCAGCGGCTGCCCAGAGCACTGCGAGCTCTGTATGGCCTCTGAGGGGGGCCCTGGTGCGACTGGCTGCCAGCCATAAGTAAATGTTGCTGCTCTGCAGCTGCACTGAGGGTGTGCTGCGGGACCTCATGCATTTGCTGCTTCTAGCATGCTCTCAGCTTCCTGCTACTCGGTTGCTGGGTCCATGCTGCTTTAAATGCGGTTGGATGCAGCTACCATACAGCCCCATTGCTCCTGGCCAGGGCACCTCTGCACTCCAGCTGGCTGGGGCCATGGAGGACTGCTCTTTCAAAAGAGCAGCCCACTGAAGCTGTGTCTACACGTGCACAAAACTTCAAAATAAGTGGCCCTTTTTCAAAAGGGCAGGAGCAGCATCCTCATGTGTAAACCTATCTTTTGAAAGAAAATCGAAAGAACGGGGTGCAGACTTCAAAATCTGAACCCCAATCCCGTATCAGGAAGATCAGTCCCTTTTGAAATACTAAATCGAAAGAGTGCATGTGTAGACACTCCACAGTCCGCTCTTTCGAAGTACGGGTCTGCCATGGCGCCACTCAGCTGGAGCATGGGGCCGCTCCAGCCAGCAGCAGAGGGAGTCTATGGTCCCTGCGTTCGGCTGCCTTAAAGCCGCACGCACGCAGGAAACCCTTGGCAGAAAGCTGAGTGTGTGCTAGGAGAAGCCTGTGCATGTGCTCCAGCCCCACGCTCCAGCACCAGCACGGCCAGCAGCCAGCCCCCCTGCGAGCCCCATGGCCTCTCTCTGAGCCCTCACAGGGCTCCCAGAGGGAGAAAAAAAAACGGGCCCCCTTTTGGATGGAGCAGGAGCTGCGGGACCTCCTCGGCCTGTGGAAGGACGAGGAGGTGCTGCACCACTTGGGGGTGAAGCGGCGCAATGTCACAGCCTTCAGCCACCCGGCACAGGGCCTCCAGACCAGGGGCCACCTGGAGCAGGTACACTCCAAGGTTAAGGAGTTGCGCCAGGGATATGCCTGGACCAGGGATGCTCCGGGGCAGCTCCAGCAACGTGCCCCTTCTACAGGGAGCTCTGGGGCATCCTGGGCCCCAGGAGAGTTCATCACCCCCAACGTTCTTGGACACCTCCAGGGAGGAGCTGCAGGAGGAGGAGCAGCAGCAGCCTGGACCAGGGACCTAGGAGGGCAAGGGGACCATGGACTGCTCGAGTGAGGAGGGGGACCTCACCATCGTAATCCCCTCCCGCTCCTCCAGCCAGGTGACCGAGGGTTGGACATCCCCGGATGTCACCAAGGTACCCTCCGGTACGTACAGGGAGGGACGCAAACCTACTCCAGAGGGTTGGGGAGACACAATGGTTAGCCGCCCGCACATGGGACTGCCAGTCCCGGGCCGCACACAAGCCAGCCCCCACATGGGACAGTGCTGTAAGCCGCACGGGGTGGCGGCCGGTCGGTGCCAGATGGTGCCTGGGGCCCGCACAGCACAGGCCGGGAAGGGCCACCTGCAGGAGAGACCCCTACATGCACACCCAGGCTGGGAGGCCTGGTCCGTAGGGGGTGGGTTGGTGCTCAGTGGGGCGGGGGCATGGGGTGGGCTCAGGCTAGTAAGCCACAGCCAGGTCCTCTCCGTCCGGGGCACACTACTGACATGCTCTACTTCTCTCCACACAGCCACACCATCCGTGGGCCAGGAGAGCCCTGAGCCATCCCTTATCCCCGAGAGCCCACCCGCAGCCCTCGGAGGTGTCCAGATGCCACCCCAGGCAGCACGCCGTCGGGGCCATGGCTGGAGGGCCCCCGCTGGGCCGAGGAGAACCCAGCCAGCCAGTGCCAGGCCGAAGAACACCTCCAGCTCGCCCAGGCTGATGTGGAGTGGTGGAGGGCAGCCTGGGATAGGCTGCTGAACACCCTGGAGGGCATTGGCCATGCCGTCCGGGACCATACGGCCACTGTGGCCCGCCTCCTGGCCCCCCCGGTGGCTCCCCATTGGTCCTGCCCCCACTGAGCCCGCCCCCTCGGCCCTCACCAGGCCCACACACCGGCAATATTTGCTGGTGCTACCCACATCCTCCCCTCCCCTCCCTGCTGGGGACCCCACACCTAGGGGGACAGGGGCTCTGGGGAGCCGATGGGGCTTGCAGCCCACCACCCCTGCCCCTGAATGAGTGCCTTGCCCCCCTCCAAGTTAGGTTCCTCCCTGTACATAGTTACCAACACGCAGTTCTATAAATGTTTCTTTATTATTCACCACCCCATGCTGTGCTCCTCAGGGGGATGGTGGGCGATGGATGTGAGGGTGCGGTGCTGGTGGGGATGGTGGGTGACAGATGTGTGTGGGATGTTGGCATGCATAAGGGTCAGAGATGGCCATCGGAAAGGCCTGCCTGAATGCCTCCTGGATGCAGTGGCCATCCCAGTGCGCCTGGCAGATGGGATCGGTGCCGGGCTGCTCACAGACAGTGCCAGTTGGAGGGCCCCCCCGGGGACACAGGCATCCCCCTTTCCCTCCACGATGTTGTGGAAGATGCAACAGATGCCCACCACCTGGGGCACGTTGAGGACCCTGACCTCCAGCCGCGTGAGGAGGCACCTCCAATGCCCCCTTAGGCACCCGAAGGCCTGCTCCACCACAATGCAGGAGTGGTTGAGGCGCTCACTAAACACTTCCCGGGTGGGGTCGAGGTGTCCCGTGTAGGGCCTCATGAGCCATGGTTGCAGGGGGTACACTACATCTGCCACCATACAGAGTGGCATGGTGATGTCCACTGCCACGGGAATCTCCCACTGGGAGACAAAGGTGCCAGCCCCCATGCAGCAGCAGAGGCCCGAGTTCTGAAAGACCGGGGCATCATTGGTGCGGCTGGCCCAGCCCACGTAGAGGTCGGTGAACCGGCCCCTCGCGTCCACCAGGGCCTGGAGCACCACCAAATGGTAGCCCTCAAGTTTTCTGTAAGGGCGACTAAAGAATTAATGGCCATAAATCAGACATCAGGAATGGTAACATACATAAACCTGTAGGAGAACACTTCAATCTCCCTGGACACTCAGATTTAAAAGTAGCAGTCCCACAACAAAAACATTTCAAAAATAAAATGGAGAGAGAAATCTCTGAGCTGCAATTCATTTGCAAAGTTGACCCCATCAACCAAGGATTAAACAGAGACTGGGAGTCGTTAGTCCCTTACAAAAGCAGTTTGTCTGTTATGGAAGTTCAAACCTCCACATTAGACTCTGACAATGGGCTACGTTCCTCCCGCACCCCCCCCTCAACTGATCTAACTTGTTTTTTCTCCTCTCTTGATGTATGCTACTAATAATGGGTCATTTCCACCCTGACTGCACAGACCTTGTCAGCTCTGGTCCTCCCTTTTACTGGGAACCCCCCTCTTTAAATACTCCTCTGAATCCCCACTCTCCTCCACTCATGAATCCAACAAAGTGGGTCTTTGCCCATGAAAGCTTATGCTCCAAAATATGTTAGTCTATAAGGTGCCACAGGACTTGTTCTTAAAGTTTTACTGTCTTTTTTAAAAAAAAGTGTGTTCTTCAGAGAGCTGTGGAATAAAGGAGGAATAAAGAGGAATAAAGAATGGCAAATGAGGTCAGGGAGGGTATGGGTGGAAAGAAAACACAAATTAGCAAGGAGCAGACACTAGCAACACACTATACTTTCCTGAATCTTTTTTATCCCTTTCACCTATTCTGAAAAATCTTCAAAATATCAGCAACAATAGTACCTATTACATGCATGCATTTTTCTTTAAGATAACAACAGACAAAAGGACAAATCTAAGAACTAATTTTTTTAAAAAAATTCTGTATTGTTGGAAACAATTTTTCTTGTATCCAAGGGAATTTCAAAATATTTCTGTACCATTCTTCTTGATCTCATCTAGCCTTCCCCTACAATTTGCCTCCTAGGATATAGCTGATATGAACAGAAAGGAGCAGGCGGAGTAAAAAAATTTGCTCTGAATGCTGCAATAAGTTCAAATGCTTCATATACTGCACAAGTAGAGTCCTGCAAATCTCCAGATGTCTGCATTATATCCATGGACCATGTTTACAGATCACATATCAGATGTAGATATACATTTGTATCCATGCAGGGCTGTGCAAAGAGGGCTATTTCCTCTAACATGCTGCAGTAGATTCTGAATTGACATAAACGCCTGTGTGACTACTACTAATTTACCCACAACTTTCTCTAAATGTCAGAAAACTTCACTGAATAAATTAAAATATCACTACTTATGAACCACGCAAAGGTTTTCTGGTTAAATTGTCACTTCAGCAAAAACAAAGGAGTAAAACATAATAAATATCACCACTTTACCTTTTAAAACAGACAGGCAGTAGCTCTGTTAAATTAATGATGCTCATTGCAATCATTTAATACCCTGGCAACACCAAAGCTACAGTTACTCCATTGTAATGTCTGCTATTTTGATAACCCATTTACTGATGTTAGTGAACATTTGAACAAATGCCCTTCTGTTGAGCTATTACTGCAGATGAATCTATAATCCGCATTTTTAATATAATGACAAGGCCAGAGTATACAGTCAGACTTGTGCCTCAGCTGAGCTTTATGCACCATGGTTCACCAATCTTCCCTTTGATTACACACTGGATTTGTCACCTTTTGTACTCAGCTCTCAATTTTTAGTAAAGAAAACACTCTTCTCTCTTCCTGTCATATGCCTCAAAACATCAACAAGGTGCAAAATGTACTATAAATATTCAAAAACCATCAAGTCTTCTTTTCACAGTTGACAATTTCTTTGAAACAGAAATATGAAACAATTGTGGAACTGCTTATGGCACTCTTGGAATGAGTGCTCGTGTCCCATTTTTAGGATTTATAATTTAGCTGGCAAAAACCTACTTCGGCTAAAACCTTGCCACAATGATGTAGCATGCAAAAACACTTGTCTTTTATCTTTAATTATGCTTTTTTAAAATATGTATTTTGTACTAGTGACTTTTTTCCCATTCACTGTTTTGTCCTCTTGTAACTATCATTCCACTGTCCAAAATTTTACTTTGTAAGATTATCTAAAATGTATGCTATCAATACTTTATATCTATACTGTGCCAGTCATTTATGTAAAGATTTCGGCTATTCTCATTTTAATTTTGTATACACTTTCCATAAAAGCAAATATTTATCATCCATATAAACCTAGACGGAGTTCAATGCTGTATGATTAACATGATTGGTTTTAAAATTTACTATGCTAAAATTAAACATTTTGTTTGGTGTTCGGATGTTTGCTGAGCTTGGTAATTTGGTTGCAAACGTTTCATTACCAATCAAGGTAACATTGTCAATGCGCAGTAAATTTGGTGAAAAGTCCTCCAAGACAGGTCTTTATATAGTCTTTTTGCATGACCCTAACCAGTGGTTGATTTTGATTGGTTACTTACGGCTTTGAATATCAAACCAACCAATCATTGTGGACCACCTTCTCATGGGTTGTTCTTTTTCTATTATCCCTCAACCTCATGGGTTCAAACACTGGGTCTAAGTCGACATGCTGGTTAATTGAGTCATTTCCAGAAAACCACACCTCTAGAAACTCCCTTCCTTGCCTAGACCCTGTTCGTCCTGTGACTTTCACATTGTTGAAGTTAAATTTATGACCAGTATCATCCTCATGTAATGAAATCAATGACAGAGGACTGTGTCGTTTCACAGCCATTTGATGCTCACGTATACAAGTACGTAGTCTCCTTCCAGTTTGTCCAACATAATGTTTGGAACAGTTTGAACACTGACTTTTGTAAATCACATTCATTTTACATGTATGTTCAATCGGATCTTTCGGCCTGGACAGGATATTTCTTAACGTGTTTGTCAGTTTGTGCACGACTTTAATTCCAAATGGCTTTAGTAGTCTTGATGTCATTTCGGAAATATTTTTTACATATGGCAGTCCTATTCTTTTAGCTGAAAGTTCCATAGCTGTCTATTTTAGTATAAACATCTTTGAACGAAATTCCTTGGGTAACCATTTAGCTTAAATATGTGATTAAGAAGTTTCTCTTCAGCTTCATGTAATAGATTCATGCTGCAGTGAAAACAAAAAGCAGTCAAGTAGCACTTTAAAGAGTAGCAAAATAGTTTAGTAGGTGAGCTTTCGTGGGAGAGACCCACTTCTTCAGACCATAGCCAGACCAGACCAGACTCAATATTTAGCCAGACTCTGGTCTGGCTATGGTCTGAACAAGTGGGTCTCTCCCACGAAAGCTCACCTAATAAACTATTTTGCTAGTCTTTAAAGTGCTACTTGACTGCTTTTTGTTTTGATAGTGTATAGACTAGCACGGCTTCCTCTCTGTTACTGTGCTGCAGTGAGTGTTAGTTCTGTTGAAGAGGGTTCTTATGCAGCTTCTTTTATGACTGACAGGGTAGTTACTGAAAAAACTGAGAATTTGATCCATGTTTTTTTTCTATATACAGATGTTTCTAGGTGCCCCGTTTCGCTATGATTCACTAACACATTGAGAAATGGAAGATTTGATTGCATTCTTTCAACAGTAAACATGATACCCTTGATTGTTTTATTAAAAATGTTATGGGTGCACTCTACATAGTGCGCTTAATGATAACAAATGTGAAACGACACGATTTTCTGTCATTGATTTCATTATATGAGGACAATACTGGTCATAAATTTGACTTCAACAATGTGAAAAAGTCACAGGACGAACAGCGTCTATGCAAGGAAGGGAGTTTCTAGAGGTGTGGTTTTCCAGAAATGACTCAATTAAACAGCACACCAGTTTAGACCCAGTGGTCGAACCCATGAGGTTGAGGGATAATAGAAAAACAATCACCAAGGAGAACATGGTCAACGATGATTGGTTGGTTGAAATTCAAAGCCATAAGTAACCAAACAAAACCAACCACTGGTTAGAGTCATGCAAAAAGACTACATAAAGACCTGTCTCGGAGGACTTTTCACCAAATTTACTGAACACTAACGACATTACCTCAATTCGTAATTGAACATTTGCAACCAAATTGCCAAGGTCAGCAAACATCCAAACACTGAACCGACCCCCCTGAGCTACCAATCTTCTCTTCTATATTAAACATTTCATTATAATTTGGAATTTATATTCCTGGTCTTAATAAAGACATGACTAGAGTTTTTTAAATAATTTTCTCTTCAACCATTACTCTATTTAAAAATTTTTCTTGGCAATATTTTTTCTCCCACCACACAAATAGATTGCTTCTCCATACTAGTATTTTAAACAGCAGCAGCAGCAACCCTAAGCCCTAGAGTTAGCCACCTTTAGGGAATACCAGTATAATGGCTAACTTTAGCTGAGCAGGTTCTGCGCACCTGTAACAAAATCCATCCACTATCTACTACTTCACTCTGAAGTGGACGGCTACTTTCTGGATACCAGTAATTACTGTCCAGGAATAATTTTGTTGCTTTAACTGTCTCCTTCTCATATCCAAACAGATAACTAGAGTCTCATTAGCTGTTTCTACACATGCCACTTTTTCTGAAAGTTGCATGCTAATAAACTGCCCAAAAATGCTAATGAGACACAGATGTAAATTTTCAGTGCCTCATTAGCATATGGTCACATGATTTGGAATCCAGAAGCAGCTCTTCCGGACTCCAAAACAGTGTGTAGAGGCGTATCCCCTGGGGGATCTCCAGGAAGGAAGTCCTTCCAGAAACCCTTCTTCCTGAAAATTCGGGCTGTTTATTAGCATGCCACTTTTGGAGAAAGTGGCATGTGCAGAAACAGCCATTGAGCCTGGACGCCTATGAGATCATCCTATTATTTAGCAGGTTCTCTTATCTTGGTAGGTGGAGAGTGATTACAAGAATACAGTAAAGAGATTGGAAAATAAGGATCTCAGGCTGTGTCTCGATTACAGGGATTTGTCGCCAGAAGTATGTGTTGTAAGATCCCTTGTGACAAAACTCGTATTGATAGAGCGCCCCCAGACACCAAGGTGCACAAGAGTGATCTGCTCTGTCAACAGAGAGTGGTCAGACAGCCCAGCCATTCTCTCGACAAAACTACCACCCAGAAGAACATCAGCCAGGGGTGCAGATCACCCCTTCCTTCCAGGAGCCAGCACCAAAGCCCTGTGGAAACGGGTGCTTAAAGGGGCCCATCTGGACAGCTGGTCCCCGACTCTGCTGCAGGCTCACCCACCCCTGTAAGTGACAGCAGTGCTCTCCAAGCACTCACTGTGCTTCTCCTGCATTTGGGGGCGATACAGATGGTCCCTGGGTGCCATGCTGGTGGAACTGCCTCTGGGCTTGCGATGGCCCCACATGGACATGCTGCTGAACATTCTAAACAAAAGTCCCCCTCTTCCTCACCAAGGGTGATTCTGAGAGCACCTTTGGGGATAGTATCCTGACTGCAGGATTTTCACACCTGCACCCATCCGCAAATCACCAAACTCACCCTTCCTGGTACACTGGTGGCTCTGGAGACACACCAGTTCCAACTGGTGAGACTGGCTAGTCATGGAGTAATGGAATGACCAGCAGTGGCTCCAGAACTTCTGCATGCCACCTTCCTGGATCTCTGTGACTGGGTCACTCCTGCCCTCCAGAGACAGGACACCCAGATGCGGCTTGCCATCCTCATGGAGAAGCAGGTCACAATTGCCCTCTGGAACTCTCCACCCCCAACAGCTACAGGTGAGTTTGGTGTGGGGAAGTCCACCTTCATGGCCCTCCTCATGGAAGTAATACACACTCAGCTGGCACTCCCTGCATGGGGGAGCGTCCCCTCCAAAGGGGGATCCTTGGGAAGAGGGAAGACACCCCATCCCCAGGGGGACCATGCAGTGGTCAGTGGCTCAATATCTGAATGGCAGTAGGTTTCATGTGGAGTGCCCCAGGGATCAGTTGTGGAACTGATGTTGTTCAATATCTTCATTAATGACCAGGATGAAGGACTAGATTGCACCCTCAGCAAGTTTTCAAATGACACCAAGGTAGGGGGAGGGTAGAGATAGGATCCAGAGTGAACTGGATAATTTGGAGGATTGAGCCAGAAGAAAACTGATGCAGTTCTACAAGCAGAAGGGCAGAGTCCTGCACTTGGGACAGAAGAATCACAAGCATCGTTATAGGCTGGGGACTGACTGGCTAAACAGCTGTACAGCGGAAAGGGACCAAGGGATTATGGTGGATGAAAGGCCGTATATGAACAAACAGTGTGCCCTTGTAGCCAAAAAGGCTAACAGCATATTGGGGTGCATTAGTAGCAGCATTTTGAGCAGATCTAGAAAAGTAGTTGTTGTTCCCCTCTATTTGGCACTGGTGAGGCCACATCTGGAGTACTATATTCAAGTTCTGGCCCCCTCCCCCAGTATAGAAAGGCTGCGGATGTGCTGGAGCAGGTTCAGTGGAGGACAACGAAAATGATTAAAGGGCTGGAGCACATGACCTATGAGGAGAGGCTGAGGGATTTGGGCTTATTTAGTTTGCAGAATAGAAGACGGAGGAGTGATTTAATAGCACCCTTCAATTTCCTGAAGGGGAGCTCTAAAGAGGATGGAGAGAAACTGTTTTCAGCTGTGTCAGATGATAGAACAAGGAGCAGTGGTCTGAAGTTACAGAAGGAGAGAAGTAGGTTGGATATTAGGAAAAACTACTTCACCAGGAGTCTGGTAAAGCTCTGGAATGCGTTATCTGGAGAGGTGGTGGAATCTCCATCCCTAGAGTTTTTAAATCCCGGCTTGAAAACATCCTGGCTGGGATGATTTAGTTGGGATTGATCCTGCTTTAGGACGGGGGCTAAACTAGAAGACCTGCTGAGGTCCTTTCCACCCCTAGGAGTCTAATTCTAGATGGCATGATTGTTTGGAAACATAAGTTTGTAATGAAATCTGTATCTATATGTAACAATAGATGTGAAGTCTCTCAGCTAGAGGAAGGAGGAGGTCAACAGCTCTGAGAGATAAGATATCTAAAATAAAATGTTAAATACATGTTTAAAACAGCTGTCTTTTCTCTTTTACAATCGTACAAAGAAGTGTTTTTGAACACTTGTGAGTCGCCTTTAAATACCACTTCTAATCAAATACAAGAGATGTTTCTAAATAAAAGAGATGCAACTATATCTAAAAAATGAATTTGATTCTTTGGGGCCAAAGCAGTTGATTGTAAGGATTTCCCTATGTTTAATTTTTTTAAACAAACTATTAAATAATTCCTTCAGGATTTAAAAAAAAAAAAAAAAAAAAAAAAAATCAAGGAATCCAGAAAAAATAAGGGAGCACATGAAATATAGAACATATTTAGCCCAACTTCACAGAATATCCTTGTGATGGTGTGGTATATTGGACAGAGCATTAGACTGGGAAATAGAGTTCTAGATTGTGATCTTGGCTCAGCCACTAATTATGTTCAGGCTAGGCACATCACCTCTGGGTGCTTCTTTTCCATCTTCTGCCTTTTGTACACCCTACCTGTTCAGACTATGAATTCTTCAGAGATATGTTTGTGCAACATCTAAGAAAAGAGGACTCAATCATAATGGAGCCCTGTAGCGATTGCCATTAACTGCTTCCACTAAGTAGGCCCAACAGAGTTAGGCCAGGTCTACACTAGACATTAAAGTCACTTGTAGATATGCAATTCTAGCCACGGCAACTGTGTATCTCAATTGACTTACCTGGCCAGGATCAGAGGGAGGTCGACAGGAGAGTTTCTCTCGTCCACTTCCCGTACTCTTCTCAATATTAAGGAGTACAGGGTTAAGCTGCCAACTCCAGTGGTTTGATTATGTGCATCCCTACCAGGTGTGTGAAACTGAACCCTGGAAATGCCCTGAGAATTCTGATTTTCCTCGATTAGCAATTGCAAGTCGTAGAAGGCCTACTAAAATTTTGAAACCGGTAAAGAGAAGTACCTTATGCTGATATTAACCAAGATCTATGCTTAAAACTTAGACACAGACATAATGGTGTCAGTTCGGGGTGTGGAAATGCTGGGTTGCCAAAAAAATTCTTCCATTAATTTGACTTCTGCTGCTTGAGGAGTTGGATTAACTACAGAGATGGAAACCCCTTATATCATGGGACAACAGAAACAGATGAAGCAATGTCTTCCTGCAGTGTGGCTATGCCCAATTCTTGGAAGAAGGTGAAGGAGGAACAGGTTTCATAGTATACTGTTCTGAAATATGATGGCTTGTGTATTTTAATTGTATATTTTATTAGTGACTTATGACCTTTAAATGCTCAATTAAAACAAACATTTTACACAAGCTTTGAATATGACCCTTCTGAAGTAAATTCTTTCTGTAAAATGTTGATTTAAAAAGATTCGAAATAACTCAAAACCCACCTGAGGACTGGTACCCATGTTAACCATCTTTCGAGAAAGAGCAACTATTAAAAGGACCTATTACCTTTCTGTTTATCTAAATGATACTGACAACCTAACAAGATCAGCACCTTTTGAAGAACTTAAAAAAAAAATCTGAATAAACGAATACCTCTCTCATGCATTATTTTACATTGCATAAACCTTAATCTGAAGGTAGAGATGCTATACTAATTGTTTAAAACCAACAAAAGATATCACAGTTAAAAACTTTAAATATTCCTAGCACATAATAGAATTTCTAGTTATTTATTTGGAAAGATTATCTTAGGAAAACAGTATTATACCTGAGAGCTTGATTTTTCTGTTGAAAAGAGAACATACGTTTTAGTTTTAAAGATAAACCTAGAATTTAATGCTACATCATTAGCCCCCTCTCAGCTGGAAAAATACACATTACAATAGTTAAAAAAAAAAAAAAAAAATCCACCTCATAAGCCAATGATAAAAGCTCATCCTTGTTATGGTAAATCTATATTCTTCTTGATCAAGTTTCTGCATGTTTGCAAGCAGAGTATTGTCGATACTCACAAACTGAAAACAGAACCCAAAATAACAGTATTATTACTAATGCCTAAATTGACTAAGATACTATATGACTTGATACACAGAGCTCTACTTTGAATTTGCAAATGCAACTAAAAGATAGATCCAATTATGACATCAGTACAAGCTCTTTCCAAGGGGAATGAAAGAACTGCAAATCCCAATGGATACACAAGTTCTGCAGCAGAGATGATGTAATATATAAAAATAGACATCCTCAGACAGAAGCTGAAACTTAGAAAAACAGAACACTGCATGCAATTCTGAGCTGCTCTGCATTCATTTGCAATTGCATGCTATTAATAAGAAAGAAGGAACAATCTGTTCTAACATACACTTCTGATTTACATTACCTAATATGGCCCATCAGCTACATATTAATAGATTATAATTACAATTTTTCACACCCTGGTTAAAAACACAAATACACTGAAATCATAAAAAGGCAGAAGTACATCCTGTCAATCAAATTCTGATGCTAACATGCCATGATTTCTGGGAAGCTGCAGCACACATGGAACAGAACTGTATGTACGTATGTATGCATATTCACCTACTGCTCCTTGGCATCTCCACAGAGAAACATTGTATTGCAATTTCTAGACAAAGCAAGGTTAGTTAAAGCTGCTGTACTAGTCCCAGAAATCCTTTGGTCTGTGGGCAAATGGCATCACAACCCAGAACTTCCTTGTTTTTTCTGAGTTTGTCTCTCTCTCTTAAAGATACATACTCACTTATACAGTACATAAACTTAGCAACTTTAATATTATATATACGCACATTTAACATTTGATTATTTATATTTGAAAAGTTGAATATATTTTATCTCTATAATCTCTGCAAATTTGAGATCCCATCAGCATGAAACAAACAAATCTGGGAGAAATAAGAATGTTTTAAAACTAAATGGTGATTTTAAAAAAAGAGGAGAAAATTACAAGGTATAAACATTCTTCCCCCTAAAAAAGCCCAATGGTTCTACAGCATTCTGGACCAAGTTTCACGACCTTCCAAACAGACAACCTTTACATCATTTCAAATTTCAATGTAAGAGACACACAAATATGTATTCAAGTACAAAAGTGTTGGCATCACCTTTTGCCTATATAGGTAATAACTGACGCAGTAAAATTAATTTTCTATTTATTTTTTCTCTGTTTAATATGCCTGTGGAAATTCTGCACCCCTGTGCAAACACTGTGCAAATGCTGCACTCGCAGAATTTCCTTTTCCCCCACAGAAATGGGCTGTAGTGCGCTGGCCACCACTAGAGATCCTCTTGGACCAAGCAGAACCCATTCCCCGCATAGAATCCACTGGAGGGAGGGAGGGAGAAGGAGCTAGTGGGTTACTTGCAGCTGCAGTTGCCCATATACTCTGAGGGAAGTGGACAGGGACAAGCAGGAAACTGCATGCAAGCCTGGCACCAAGCATCAAGCCATTTCTCCCTCTGGATGCCTCACTTAGGGGGAGGAAACAGACTGAGTATTTGCAGGAGGGGAGACATGGCTGGGCTCTAGGGGTAAGGGGTCAGGTGTCTTGGCTGTGGGGGAGTGGGCAGGTATCTCAGCAAAGAGGAACATGTGTGGACTCAGGTGCAGGCATTTGGGCACATTGGCTGGGAGGGCATCATGGCTGGTCTGTGTGGGGAAGTGTTAAGGGGTTCTGGCTTCCAAGCAAGGCTCTGGGAGGAGGGCACTGAAAGTGGGTTATAGTAAGAGTTTCTCTGACTCTCTTCTCCTGGGGGAATTTTGGTGTGGGCCTGTCCTGCTACAGATGTACTCACGGACAGATACTTTGAAATAAATTATCAGAATAATTAGAACAAGTGTGATTACATAGTGCTCTTTTGACAAATTTGCAGAATTTTATAATAGTGTGCAGAATTTTTATTTGGGGGTTGGGTCAAAATGGCACCAGGAATCATTTACTTATTTCACATCCATGAGCAGAGTGATCTGATGCTCTGTACTACTCAACTAAGGTCCACATGCCTTTTTCTCTTTTAATCTCTAACGATCAGAGGAGCAATATCAGTGGTCTTTATTAGAGATGTGCACACCACACAATCAGCATTTAGCAAATGTACTGTATACAAGCTAAAGATATTTTAAACAAAGCATACTCTTGTTTATTTTGCTTTCATTTTATATATACTCTAAGGTCCTTGCCACTCCCTCTCTGTCACTTTTGCCTCCTATGCCCAGATTCAGCGAGACTGACTCTCTCATCTTCTTTACCTTCTACAGAGGGTAAATAATTAGGGATCCAATGAAAGTAGAAAAATTTCTATCCCTATGTCCTCAGACCAAAAGAATCTAAGAGATGTCTCTATCACCTTTCAAAACTCATTGCATTTTTATGAATCTCACTGCCTTTCCTGAATGCTTCAGGTGTAAAATACTACACATCCCAATCTAAATTTGCTAACAATATTTCTTTGTTAAAAGGAGTGATGTAAAATCCTGTTTAACTGATTAACTGGTTAAATGCTGGTTTAACCCATTAACTGATTAAATGGGGGTGGGGCACAGTTGGGGAGGCTACTCCAGTATATCCCTCCCCCACCATTGTGTACAGAGCACCCATTCACAGTGGCCCAGCCCATGAGTGCTGCAGACAGGGGCACTCCAGACAGGCTGGAGTGATCCCCTCCCCAGCCACCTCTTTCCTGCCTTCCAAGGCACTCCACCCAGCTGAAGCACTCCCACCCATGGCTGCCCTGCAGGGCTGAAACAATCCCCTGCCAGTGGTGGGTGGGGAGCTGCTCCAGCCCATACTGGTTAACCAGTTAACTTTTTTTTCCTGTGCTGTACTGAAAACTTGTGCTAAAATTTAAAGCTACCACTTAAAATTCCCTCAGAGGATTTCCTTGTCCTGCCAGCATGGTAGGAGGCTCTACAAGGAAGTATGAAAACTGGGATTAGACTCAACCTGCCAAGAACAAGCATATAGTAAGGTGTGGTAACTTTGCGTCAGGGAACAGCTTGTTCTGTCTTTATAGACTCATAGGGCTGGAAGGGACCTCAAGAGGTCATCGAGTCCAGCCCCCTGCTTCAAGCAGGATCAACTTCAACTAAGTCATTCCAGCCATGACTATGTCAAGCCCAGACTTAAAAACCTCTAGGGATGGAGATTCCACCACCTCTCTAGGCAATGCATTCCAGGGCTTCACCATCCTCCTAATGAAGTAGTTTTTCCTAATATCCAGCCTATACCTCTCCTGTAACTTCAGACATTACTCCTTGTTCTGCCATATGTCATCACTGAGAACAGTTTCTCTCCATCCGCTTTACAGTTCCCCTTCAGGAAGTTGAAGGGTGATATTAAATCACCCCTTAGCCTTCTCTTCTGCAAACTAAATAAGCCCAAGTCCCTCGGCCTGTCCTCATAGGTCATGTGCTCCATCCCCTTAATCATTTTTGTTGCTCTCTGCTGAACCTGCTCCAGCACATCCACATCCTTTCAATACTGGCTGGCCCAAAACTGGACACAATACTCCATATGTGGCCTCACCAGTACCGAATAGAGGGGTTATTTTGTGGTTCTTGTGTGTTAAAGGTCTGAATTCTAAGAAATTTAGTGTTTATGTTATGACCTTCCAGAAGCAATAATACAGAGCACAGGAGGCTGCATTTATGCTGTGCATATAACACTTTCCTGATCCACATTCTCTTCACCCATGCATCTTTCCAACTCCTCACTTGACAATTGCTTCACATGCACAGCCCTGAGAAGCTATTTACTCATCTTCTGCAGATAACCCTAGGGAGGAGCCACATATGAAACCACCATTCTGGAATGAACACTCGCACATGATGGAAGAATTTTTAGTAAAAGACATATATTAAAGAAATAAATTACATATGTTTTAAGATTATAAGGAGTACTGATCTGAAGCTGGGGCGAGGTTTCAAGTGGTCATTTCTTACTCAACTCATTTTTTGCAATGGATGTAAAGTGAGTGTGGGCTGATAAATCATGTTCTTAGATTCACTTTGATACAAACTAATGGCTGAAGTATATAAAAACAAATTAGAAAGTCAACTTCAAGTAAATGACTATATTGGCATCAATTTACTGCACAGAATAAGGAGCACTGAAATTAGCAGACAGAACATTAGAGTATGAAAGCAAAGTAATTGCATTAGTGAGGCATATTACAGTGCCATAAAGTCTGCACTGTTGAAGAACATGCTTTGCATTCTTGCCTATGAGAAATTAATGCACTTTTAATTTCTTTAAGTTTGCTTTCTTTGTAATTGGGCTTCATATTTCTTTTATAATATCCCTTTTCTAACACCTACTCTTCTACTCTGATCCTTTTGTGCGTGTGTGGTGATGTGGCTAACCACTTCCCAGGGATCTGTGGAATTTCCCACATTTTATATAATTCTAGCTAAAATGCAGAAAAAGACCACTGACTGCTCAAAACAGATATCAGGGCTGATCTAAACAGGTATCATGTCTCAACTCTTATTACTCTGACTCTTCTGAAACTTAATGCATTAGAGGGTGCTCATGAATGTCACAGCAACCCCATCCATTCTAGACTGGCAGCAATATATCTATAACCCCCATTCAATACATCTACTGAATCCACTGATAGCCACACCTCCATTTAAAACATTTTTTCTATACAACTGTACATCAATTCTCTTCCTCTTATTTAAACCTTACATGTATGTGCTATTCCAAAAGCTCAAAAATTAAGTAAACATTGGCAAATATCTTGGTTTTGGACTGTCCAATTAATTTTTCAAAAGATTGAATTATTCAGTGGTGGTTGGATCAGCCAGTTCCATAACTCCTGTGTTTAATTTTAATATTAAAATGTCTTGCCCCATATCAGATAAAAAGCTTGGGATAGAGCCTGGAATAGAACACAGCTTTCCTGGGCTCTAGTGCAATTTATTAAAAACAAGAGATCATTGGTCCTTTCCTTCATTCTCAGTCTATCCTGTGGGCTGAATGAAAGAGGAGTCCTGTGGAACAAACAATATATGATCACGTAATTAAAAGCTGTCATAACTCATGCACACACAAGGCAAATACATTAAGGCTGCCCAGGCAACTTTAAACCTGATATTCCTAACCTCTGAATGTGTGAATTTGCAACTCAATGTTTCTCAATGTAGTTTTCTGTATTTGATTTCCTAGGCTTTAAAAAAAATGAAGAAAAGAAAACAAAATATATCACACAGAATCAAACGGAAGCCACATGGACTTATTAACAAAGATCTGAAAACAGGACTTTGAGATCCACAGCAAACCACTATGCTGCTGTCTTCTATGTTGATCAATAGAGCTGGATGCAACCTATATTTTGGAAATGGTTTATAACCATGGTGTACAGAGGTCTTCCACGGATACATCAACCCACCTAGCTATTTTTCTAGTTTTACAATATGCTATACAAAAAGCATTAGCAAAGCCAGTAAAACTAAAAATTCATATAATGACTTGTTATACTCTGTATAACATACTATACACTAAAACATAAGTACAATATTTATATACTAGTGAATTTATTTCATAATCCTATGCTTAAAATGAGCATGTAATCAATTTTCCAATGATAGCGTGTTGTGAGACTTCTGCATTTTTATGTTGATTTTGTTAGCTAGTTGTTTCTAAGAGCAGAGACACTTGGAAGCACTGAGGACAAACCTGACTCCTGAAAGGGGTACAATAGTTTGAAAAGGCAGAGACCCTTTGGTCTTACACAACAATTTGCCAGAGCAGAAGTTGAATGTTCAAATTTGTGGGTTTTATTCCTGGCTTTGGAGGGGAGTGGTTCCAGTTAGACACAGTGCAGCAAAGTACAAAGATTTTATTTATTCTGAAACCAAGCCTGAGTGTGAGACTTGGTTCTGCTATGTCAGAGCTGCATCTATACTACAAGAAAAATTTGAATTTATTAAAATTGATAGTGTAACACTGTGTTTTATAAATTCGAATTCGACTATCCTTACCTCTCCACAGGCTCCCCACAAAGTCAACTTATTGCTGCCACACTCAGTCACCAAACATCGACTGCTGCAGCAGTGCATTGTGAGAACCTAACCCACAGTTCCCTCAGCTCTGTAGCATTCTGGGCATTTTTCCTGGCACAGCATAGGAAAAAAATGCCCTGCAAGAGGTTGTGGGCATGTGATGTTATCTTCCCACACTGCATTGCCTCATTCCCCTCCTGTGGAAAGCATAAGGCCATTTTTCCAGGAGGAAGGAAGAAAAAGTAGGGCATCAACAAAGATTGCCAAATTAACTGAAATCTCTTGCTTCTATAACAATTGCTTTTCTTAACTAAATTATCAACAATTTTACAAAAAGCAGCAGGTGTCAGTCCTCTCAACTGGTCCTCCAGCCACTGTCGACCTTCCCTTGATTACATATGATCCCTGAAAATAATACAGGAAGAATGCAAAGCCTGAAGAAAGACTAGGTAGTAAAGGTTTGGAAAAAAGAGATTTTGGGAGGCACAGTTTCTGGCTTCCCAGTCCATTACACAGTTTCTGTGGCCAAAGCTTGAAGAAAGACAGAAAAGGTTAGGAAAAAGATGTTTGGCTTCCAATACAGGATGGGGCTGAAATCTCTTGCTTTCATAACCAAAACGCCAAACATTTTACAAAAAACAGCAAGTGTCTCCAATGGGCTTACAGAGCAACAATACGTCTGTATCTTCTCAGTTGGCCCTCCACACACTCTTACCTGTGCTAAGGGGTACAAAGCTTGAAGAAAGAGGATAAAAAAGGTTAGGAAAAAGATTTTTGGCTTCCCAGTATACTACACAGAGTTGCCCAACATGGAAGGATGAAGCTCGCCAAATTTCAACATGAGGTGTTGCTTGGAGGGGGAGGAAGAGTGGGGGGACAGACTTAATGGTCAGGGTGCTGGACCCCCTCATCCCATCAGGCAGGAGGGTTGGATGGATTGGAGGATGATGGGCCAAGTTGACATGGTCCCTGAAAATCTTTTTTGGCTGGGGGAAGACCATGCCTGCAGCACCAATTGAAATAATCCCCATGGTGGCTGCAAGCCCCCAAAATATTTTTTGGTGGTGGGATGTGGGGTCTGTGTCTGCAGAGCCAGCTGAAATGGTCCCTGGGTAGCAGCAAGCCCCCACAAGTTTGGATTTAATGCATCCAAGGGTACTGAGGGAATTGACAGATGTAATTGCTGAGCCACTGGCCATTATCTTTGAAGACTCTTGGAGATCAGGAGAGTTCTCAGATGACTGGAAAAAGGCTAATGTAGTGCCCATCTTTAAAAAAAGGAAAAAGGACAATCCAGGGAACTATAAACCAGTCAGCCTTACTTCAATTTCAGGGAAATTAACGGAGGGGATCCTCAAGGAATCCATTTTGGAGCACTGGGAAGGAGAGAAAGTAGTCAACATGGATTCACCAAGGGCAAGTTGTGCCTGATCAATCTGATTAACTTCTATGATGAGGTAACAGGCTCTCAGGACATGGGGAAGTCAGTCGGGCTACGTCTACACGTGCACCCAACTTCGAAATAGCTTATTTCGATGTTGCGACATCGAAATAGGCTATTTCGATGAATAACGTCTACACGTCCTCCAGGGCCGGCAACGTCGATGTTCAACTTCGACGTTGCTCAGCCCAACATCGAAATAGGCACAGCGAGGGAACGTCTACACGGCAAAGTAGCACACATCGAAATAAGGGAGCCAGGCACAGCTGCAGACAGGGTCACGGGGCGGACTCAACAGCAAGCCGCTCCCTTAAAGGGCCCCTCCCAGACACACTTTCATTAAACAGTGCAAGATACACAGAGCCAACAACTAGTTGCAGACCCTGTATATGCAGCACGGACCCCCAGCTGCAGCAGCAGCAGCCAGAAGCCCTGGGCTAAGGGCTGCTGCCCACAGTGACCACAGAGCCCCGCAAGGGCTGGAGAGAGAGTATCTCTCAACCCCCCAGCTGATGGCCGCCATGGAGGACCCCGCTATTTCGATGTTGCGGGACGCGGATCGTCTACACGTCCCTACTTCGATGTTGAACGTCGAAGTAGGGCGCTATTCCCATCCGCTCATGGGGTTAGCGACTTCGACGTCTCGCCGCCTAACGTCGATTTCAACTTCGAAATAGCGCCCAACACGTGTAGACGTGACGGGCGCTATTTCGAAGTTACTGCCGCTACTTCGAAGTAGCGTGCACGTGTAGACGCAGCCTCGATGTGATATACCTTGTATCAAAGCTTTGCTGAAGTCAGTCTCCCACAACATCTTGCCCAAAAGTTGAGGAAGTATGGATTGGATACATGGATTATAAGATGCATAGAAAGATGGCTTGACAGTCGGGCCCAATGGGTAATGGTCAATGGCTCAGTATCTGGATGGCAGTTGGTTTCAATCTGAGTGCCCCAAGGCTCAGTTCTGGGGCTGCTGCTGTTCAACATCTTTATTAATGACCTGGATGAGGGACTGGGTTGCACCCTCAGCAAGTTTGCAGATGACACGAAGCTAGGGGGAGAGGTAGATATGTTGGAGGGTATAGATAGAATCCACAGTGACCTGGATAAATTGCAGGTTTGGGCCAACAGAAATCTGACGCAGTTCAACAAGGAGAAGTCTAGAGTCCTGCACTTGGGATGGAAGAATCCCAAGCATTGTTATAGACTGGGGACTGAGTGGCTAAGCAGCTGTACAGCAAAAAGGAACCTAGGGGTTATGGTGGATGAAAGGCTAGATATGAGTAAACAGTGTGTCCTTGTACCCAAAAAGGCTAAACAGCATATTAGAGTGCATTAGGAGGAGCATTGTGAGGAGATCTAGAGAAGTGGTTGTTTCTCTCTATTTGGCACCAGTGAGACACACTGTGTCCAGTTTTGGCACCCCCCTCCCCAGTATAAAGAGGATGTGGATGTGCTGGAGCAGGTTCAGCAGAGGGCAACCAAAATAATTAAGGGGCTGGAGCACATGACATATGAGGAGAGGCTGACGGATCTGGGCTTATTTAGTTTACAGAAAAGAAGACTGAGGGATGATTGAATAGCAGCCTTCAATTTCCTGAAGGGGAGCTCTAAAGAGGATGGAGAGAAACTGTTCTCTGTGGTGACAGATGGCAGAAAAAGCAGCAATGGTTTTAAGTTACAGAAGGAGAGGAGTAGGTTGGATATTAGGAAAAACTACCTCACCAGGAGGGTGGTGCAGCACTGGAATGTGTGGATTCACCATCCATAGAGGTTTTTGAGTCCCAGCTTGACAAGGTGCTGGCTGGGATGATTTAGTTGTGGTTTATCCTGCTTGAAGCAGGAGGCTGGACTAGATGACCTCCTGAGGTCCCTTCCAGCCCTATGATTCTATAAGCCTCCCAAAATATTTTTGTGGGCTGGGGGCCATTGAAGCAGTCTCCTTGGCAGCAGCAAGCCCCCACAAATCTTAGCTACTGAGGCAGACTTCCCCTGAAGGCAGCAAGCCCCTGAAAATACATTCATGGGGGTGGAGGGGACCAGTTGAAGCAGGTCCCCCCCAGTGGCAGCAAGCCCCCCCAAGTCTTAGCCACCAGGGGAGCAAACTTGTGAAAATCTTAACCACCAGAGACTGCCCCCCGGTGACAGCCAGCACCTGAAAATATTTCCCTCCCTTGGAGCCCCCACTGCACGCAAGCCAGGACATGTTGGTTCCTGACAGCACGGTCCACACTGAACAGCAAGCACATCTTTTCATTTGGCTAGGAGCTAGCCACATGATGTGGTGAGATGCAGGAAAGACCCCGATTTCACGTCACCCACAGAAAAGGAAGAGGGGGGCTCCTGCACAAATGTAAACCAGAAGTTCCTTGGCCACTCTTTCCTGCATGACCACCCCCACTGTCTCGCCTCCACCCCCAGTTAGCCATGTGTTAGCTGCCATGTAGTGCAGTGGGGCAGGGGCTAGTACCACCACAGTGGGGGAAAAAAGTGCTGAGCTTGCAGACGTAGAGACAGAACCAGGAACTCTGTGTTGGGGCTATTTTTAATGGGTGGATGCACTCAAGACACTGATAACAAAGAAAGAGGTTTCTCAGCCTCTCATACAAGCATGACCCACACAGCCACAGGCTTCCTGGTGCAGAATTCAAATTCGCAGACTTTCTGTCACCTAAATTCTGTGTACCTGGAGAGCATTGGAGATGGAAGCACCCAGAACACAGCATTACAGGGCGGTGTGACGTACATACAGGACAACTCTGGAATCTAATGAATTCCATTTTAAGACATGGTGCTTTCACACTGGCCTTCATTCAGACTTCTAAATTTGAACTTGATGCTGCACCCAGGCAGTTTTGATGATGTTATATCGATCTCAGTGCTCCCTAAAATCTAGATAATGGTATTTATAGAGAAGAGAGTGATGATGTAATATCGAGCTAACAGCCTTAAATTTGAATTTATCTTATAGCGTAGACGTAGCCAGAGACACTGTTTAATTCCTAGCTCTGATCAAAGTGACCTTCTGTGAACTCTTATTTGCAAAACTGAAGGAGAGGGAAGGAATGCTATGCTGCCTGTTGCCTAAGTGGTAGGAGGCCTGGCTCAGTAATAAGGACTGTGAAGTTCAGAGAATTACTACAGTAAACTCTTTCATAGCCAACATCCACAGGACTGTGAAGTTGCCAGATATTCAAATATTTTGAATCAGTGTTTCACAAATGGTGTTCCATAGAACCCCGGCCACAGCAAAGTAAAAAATCAGGGTTCCACCAAAAAATTCCATTACAATAACAATTTATGATTTTTTAAAAAATATTTAAGCATTTTATTAAAAACAATTTTTCCTTTGTGTTTACCAATGTAAGTATCCCTGTGTAATGCAACATTAGCCAGAGAGTGAGGATGATGCTACTATTCAGCACTGCGCACGCTACATACCAAGTCTCCTACATACCATCGTAAACCCTATAATCACTCTCAGGAAAAGTGGATCATTTTGGGGTGGCTTATGTCTCCCACAGCTTTATCCAGACGTGCAGTTTATCAGTTGTTACCCTTCACCAGCACATACTTGTGCGAAAGTGGGTTCTTGAATTATGGAGCAACAAAAATGAAATACAGAAATTGACTGAATGCCACACCAGATATGCAAGTCCAAATTTCCAGTATTAAACCAAATAAGAAGTATTTGCCAATAAAAGAAGAAAAACGTCTCTTTGCATTGAAAACTGACAATATAATGCATATTAGTTTAGCTTTATACTTTTGTACATATTAAATGTGATTTTTTCTTTTTAAATATCTGCAATTAAACTAAGTGTTGATCTCAGGACCTTGTTTAGCATTTGTTTATTATTATGATTATTTGTGGTCTACTTTTTCAGCTCCATATATAAGACTTATTAGCAGTTCTACAAACTTCTTTTGAGTTTAAAAGGGTTCTTTGGCTAAACAAAATCATAGAATCATATTTCTAGGACTGTAAGGGACCGCAGGAGGTCATCTAGTCCAGCCACCTGCCTAAAGCAAGACCAACCCCAACTAAATCATCCCAGCCAGGACTGTGTCAAGCTAAGACTTGAAAATATCTAGGGATGGAGATTCCACCACCTCTCTAGATAACTCATTCCAGTGCTTCACCACTCTCCTGGTGAAACACTTTTTCCTAATAATCAATCTATACCTCTCCCTCTGTAACTTCAGACAATTGCTTCTTGTTCTGCCATCTGTCACCACTGAGAACAGCTGTGCTTCATTCTCTTTAGAGCCTCCCTTCAGGAAGTTGAAGCCTGCTATCAAATCACCCCTCAGTCTTCTCTTCTGCAAACTAAGTAAGCCCAAATCTCTCAGCCTCTCCTTATAGGTCATGTGCTCCAATCTCTCAATCATTTTCATTGCCATCTACTGAACCTGCTCCAATGTGTCCACATCCTTTCTATAATGGAGAGCCCAGAACTGGATGCAATATTCCAGATGTGACCTCTACAGAGCCAAGTAGAGGGGAACAATAACTTCTCTAGATCTGATGGCAACACTTCTCCCAACGTACCCCAATATGCTGCTAGCCTTCTTGGCTACAAGGGCACACTGTTCACCGATACCCAGCTTCTCTTCCACACTAATCCCCAGGGCGTTTTCTGCTGCACTGCTACTTATCCATCTGTACCCAGCCTGTAACAATGCTTGGGATTCCTCCATTCCAAGTGGAGGACTCTATACTTCTTGTTGAATCTCATCAAATTTCTTTTGGTCCAATCCTCCAATTTATCTAAGTCACTCTGGACACTATCCCTACCCTCCAGTGTATATACCTGTCCTCCTAGCTCAGTGTCACCTGCAAATTTGCTGAGGGTGCAATCCATCCCCTCATGCAGCTCGTTAATGAAGATGTTGAACAATACCAGTCTTAGAACCAATATCTGGGGCACTCCACTTGAAACTGACTGCCAACAGACATAGAGCCATTGACCATTACCTGTCAGTCCAGCTTTCTATCCATCTTACAGTTCATGTATCTAATCCATACTTCCTTAACTTATGGGCAAGAATTTGTAGGAGACTGTATCAAAAGCTTTGCTAAAGTCAAAGCATATCACATCCACTGACTTCCCCATGTCCACAGAACCGATTACCTCATCACAGAAGCTAAGCAAATGGGTCAGGCATGATTTGCCCAGGGTTAATCCATGTTGACTGCTCCTGACCAATTTCCCCTCTTCCAAGTTTCCCAAAATGGATTCCCTGAGGATCCACTCCATAATTTTTCCAGGGACTGAGGTAAGATGGACTCGTCTATTGTTCCCTGGATTGTCCTCCTTTCCTTTTTTAAAGATGGGCACTACATTTGCCTTTTTCCATTCATCCAGGATCTCTCCCTATCTCCAAGGGCCTTCACAGATAATGGCCAAATGCTTGAAAATGACATCTGCCAATTCCCTTACTACCCTTGGGTGCATTAAATCCAACCCATGGATTTGTGTACATCAAGTTTTTTTAAGGAGCTCTTAACTCATTCCTTCCATACTGAGGGCTGCCCTCCACTTTCCCATACTGCAATGTCTAGCACCATACTGTGGGAACTGTCCTTGTCTGTGAAGACTGAGGGAAAAAAAGCATTGGAGTACTTCAGCTTTTCTTACATCATCTGTCACTCGGTTCCCTCTCTCAGCCAGTAACAGCCCCACACCTTCCCTGATAAGCCTCTTATTGTTAACATGCCTGCAGAAAGCCTTCTTGTTACCCTTCACATCCCTTGCTAGCTGCAGTTCCAATTGTGCTTTGCTTTCCTGATTACTGCCCAGCATTCTCCAGAGATATATTTATACTCCTCAGTCAACTGTCCATGTTTCCATTTCTTATACACATCCTTTTGGAGTTTAAACTGACTAAGGATTTCCCTGTTAAGCCAAGCTGGCTGCCTACCATATTTGCATTTCTTAAGCCGTGTCTACACGTGCACGCTATTTAGAAGTAGCGGCACTAACTTCGAAATAGCGCCCGTCACGGCTACATGTGTTGGGCGCTATTTCGAAGTTAAAATCGATGTTAGGTGGCGAGACGTCGAAGCCGCTAACCCCGTGAGGGGAAGGGAATAGCGCCCTATTTCGACATTCAACGTCGAAGTAGGGACCGTGTAGTCGTTGCGCGTCCCGCAACATCGAAATTGCAGGGTCTGCCATGGCGGCCATCAGCTGAGCGGTTGAGAGACGCTCTCTCTCCAGCCCCTGCAGGGCTCTATGGTCATCATGTGCAGCAGCCCTTAGCCCAGGGCTTCTGGCTGCTGCTGCAGCAGCTGGGGATCCATGCTGCATACACAGGGTCTGCAACCAGTTGTCGGCTCTGTGGATCTTGCGTTGTTTAGTGCAAGTGTGTCTGGGAGGGGCCCTTTAAGGGAGCGGCTTGCTGTTGAGTCCGCCCTGTGACCCTGTCTGCAGCTGTGCCTGGCACCCTTATTTCGATGTGCGCTACTTTGGCGTGTAGACGTTCCCTTGCTGCGCCTATTTCGATGTGGTGCTGCGCAACGTCGAAGTTGAACATCGACGTTGCCAGCCCTGGAGGACGTGTAGACGTTATTCATCGAAATAGGCTATTTCGATGTCGCTACATCGAAATAAGCTACTTCGAAGTAGGCTTCACGTGCAGACGTAGCCTTACTAAGCAGCGGAAAGGTTTGTTCCTGTGCCTTCGGTAAGGCTTCTTTAAAATACTGTCATTTCTCCTGAACTCTTTTCTCCTTCATCTTCATTTTCCAGGGGATCCTGCCCATCAGTTCTCTCAGGGAGCCAAATTCTGCTCTTTTGAAATCAAGGGTCTGTCCTTTACTGCTCACCTTTCTTCCTTTTGTCAGGATTCTGAAATCTAACATCGCATGGACGCTGTAGCCCAGGTTGCAACCCACTTCTATTTCTCCTGCTAGTTCTTCCCTGATTGTGAGTGGCAGGTGAAGTTGTGTATGACTCCTGGTCGGTTCCATCAACACGTGTACCGAGAAGTTATCGCCAACATTCTTCAAAACACTCCTGCTTATGTTCCCACTCCAAACCATGGATGAACTGGATTGTTATGGTTACAGGCCATGTTGCCCCACTTTTCCTTTCTGGTCTCCGAGTGCAACCTCTTCAGGCATCAGGTCTCATGTCTTTACCTATTCCAGGCAAACCTCACACTTTTAGATCAAACCCTATGCTATAGTACCATGTGCACCAGCTGTGTTTACACAGCACCTAGGGTTCAGCACCTGAGGTTCTTCCTTTCATGAGACCAAAGGCATATGTTTTACAGAAGAATCTTCTAAAACCAAAGAACTATTTATTTTAGCAGAACAATGCAGAAAAAAAGGAATTTAGAACAAAAATCATCTATATTCACCTATCCATCTTACCTAACAGCTTATCATTCCACGATGCTAACCGAGGAACACCTAATTCCTTCAGGCTTCCCAGCAGGTACCTTTGTCAGTTCAATTCCCCATACAAAACCCTTAAATCTCTTCCCTCATGTGTATTCACAGGTCCTTCCCTGTCCAGTCATTGTCTCCTATCCATTCTCAAGTGCATGTGAACACATGGCTTATCTTGAGACCTTCGTTTGTCTTTTTGCTTATTTCCTCACAGATAGAATATAGGTTACATAAATTACTGCAGAGTAGTCCAAATTCTGCCACAGTGGCACTAGAACACCTTTAAAAAGGTTAGAATGAAATATTGCTTAGGTAAACCTCTCTCATTTTACCTAATCTCATTCATGGAAATGCCTAGGGTTTTTGGTAAGGTTTTTGTTTGTTTTTTAATTGAAGCTGACAATGCTAGAAAAATTTCAGATCAAATGATAAATATTCAATACAATCATAAGCCACCAAAAACAAAAGCTTAAAAGGGAAAATGCTTTGTTGAACATTTTTATCCACAGGCAACCAGCTCTGACTATAATACATGCAAAGACACTAAAACCCGCATTCCGTTGGTTGATTAGGCATGCAAGAGTTAATATTAATCTATCTGAAGCTAACAGTAGAACAGTACACTGTTCTATTCCCAGGCTTTTAAAAAACAATCTAGAAAACGACAATAATTTTCAGGGACATACTCAAAAAAATAGAATCATACTTACTTATATGACCATTCATATTCACAGGTAAAACCAGTAGGCAGGACTATTAAACTAATATACTGTATCAACAATAAAGTCACTTACATTCTTGTAAAAATGTGAACTACCGCAGTTAACAGCGCATTTAAAAGAGATGAGGCCTGGTCTCCCAGAAAGGTAAAAATGTGTCTTTATTGTTGAAAAAGACGGTATTTCAGCATAAAAGGCTATTTTACAACTAATAGCTTTGTGAGAAATAGCACTAAGGCACTTCTGATAATCTCACAACAAAAAACGTTTATTCACACAAACAAATTGAGCGCCGGTAGAAAAGTTTGTTAGTAGTAGTTAGGGATTATCTAAAAAATAGTAATACAATTTCCTGCTGTAAAGTCAACCAGATAAAGCAAAAAAAATAGTTCACTGAAGGTGAGGATCTTACAGAAACTTGTTCTTTTAAATTTGTCAACCAAGCTCTACTTACCAAAAGAATTTCCGTATGTTTTACATCACTTATTCTGTGGCACAAAATACAAAAAGAGAAGTTACTCACCGTAGTAACGATGGTTCTTCGAGATGTGTCCCCATGGGTGCTCCAAATTAGGTGTCGGGCTCTCCCCGGCGCTGCAGATCGGATCTTTCCAGCAGTTTCTGCCAGACTGCGCATGCGCCGGTGCGCGCCGCTCCCTTGCGCGCTCCTGGCCACGTGCGTGATCCAGTCCCCGCCAGTTCCTTGACCAACCGCCTCGGATGCTCCTGAAAAACACTAAACAGAGATCTGAAGCAGGGAGGATGGGCGGGTGGTGGAGCACCCACGGGGACACATCTCGAAGAACCATCGTTACTACAGTGAGTAACTTCTCTTTCTTCCTCGAATGTCCCCGTGGGTGCTCCACGATAGGTGACTACCCAGCAGTAACCCAAGAAAGGAGGTGGGTAATCGGGTTACGTGCAGCTTGCCCCCGAAAGGACCGCTGTTGAGAGACGGGTATCCTCTTGGAATACCCTGTGTAGGGCATAATGCTTGGCGAAGGTGTCATAGGATGACCATGTCACCGCTCTGCAGATGTCTTTTAGCGCAATGCCCTTGAAAAAGGCTGTTGATGCCGCCACCACCCTGGTGGAGTGAGCCCTAGGCGGGGCCAGTAAAGGAGTCTTTCTAAGTTCGTAGCACATTTTTATACAGGATACGATGTGCTTTGAGATTCTCTGCAAAGAGAGACCTTCTCCTTTTGATCTGGGAGCGAGAGAGACTAGGAGTCTATCCATTTTTCGGAAGGACTTAGTCCTGTCTATATAAAAAGTCAGCGCCCTCCTCATGTCCAGGTGGTGTAGGCGCGCCTCTTTGTTGGAGTTATGAGGCTTTGGATAAAACGAGGGTAAGACTATAGGTTCGTTAATATGAAACTCTGAAGAAGCTTTCGGAACAAAGGCTGGATGCAGCCGTAAGGTTACTGCCTCCTTTGAAAATACTGTGCAGGGTGGCGTTGCCATAACTGCCGCGAGCTCGCTCATCCTGCGAGCTGACGTGATTGCAAGAAGGAAGGTCGTCTTTATCGTAAGGAGACGGAGGGAAACTGTGGCTAAGGGTTCAAACGGTGGTCCCGTTAGCGCGTTAAGCACCAGGTCCAAGCTCCACGAAGGTGGAAGCGGTTTCCGAGGGGGGTACAGGTTTACCACCCCCTTCAGGAACCTGGTAACCATAGGATGGGCGAACACCGTGGGCCCTTCCTCTTCGTGTTGGAAAGCCGATATAGCGGCAAGGTGGACCTTCAACGAGGATAGGGAGAGTCCGCCTCTCTTGAGGTCCAGTAAGTATTCTAATATTACAAGTATAGGCACAGCAAGGGGAGCTAATTGCTTGGTAGAACACCATGCAGTGAATCGAGTCCATTTCTGCTTGTAGGACTTCCTGGTGGAAGTCCTTCTGCTACTTTCTAGGACTTGTTGCACTCCCTCCGTACATGTGCTCTCTAGGGAGCTGAGCCATGGATTAACCATGCTTGCAGTCGCAGGCCTCAGGGGTGTGGGTGCACTATAGACCCCTGGGCTTGCGTGAGCAGGTCCGGCGCCACCGGAAGGGGCATCGGTGGGCGGTCCGACATGCGCAGGAGTAAGGGGAACCGTTGCTGTCGATCCCAAGTTGGGACTACTAGGATTATGTGGGGTCTCTCTCTCCTGGCTTTCTGCAAGACCTTGTGGATGAGCACTGTAGGAGGAAATGCGTAGAGCAGGGGGCCCTTCCACGAGATCGCGAATGCATCCCCCAGGGACCCCTGTCCCAGTCCTGCCCTGGAGCAGTATTGGGGGCACTTCTTGTTGCGATGAGTGGCAAACAGGTCTATCTGGGGAAACCCCCATGCATGAAAAATCGGTCGTAGCAGATCGGAACAGATCTGCCACTCGTGTGTGAGTGCGAAGTGCCTGCTCAACTGGTCTGCCTGCACGTTGTGAGTGCCTGGTAAATACGAGGCTTTCAAAGTTATATTGTTGGCAATGTACCAGTTCCACAGGCGGACTGCTTCTGCACATAAGGCACGGGACCGAGCTCCTCCTTGTCGATTTATATAAAACATGGTGGAGGTATTGTCTGTATTGATCCCGACTACTTTGCCTTGTATATGGTCTCGAAAGTGTTTGCAGGCGTTGAACACTGCTCTGAGCTCCAGTATATTTATGTGCAGCGACTGTTCCGTAGGGGACCACAGTCCCTGTGTCACCTTTTCGCCCATGTGTGCTCCCTACCCGATGTGGGAGGCGTCGGTGGTGAGAAAGATAGATATTTGTGGTTGATGAAAGGGTACCCCTGTTAGCATGTTCTTGGGGTTCACCCTCCATTGCAGGGATCTGCGCACCTCTGTCGTGGGCGACACCACCCTGCGGACGGTGTGTGCTGCCGGTTTGTAGACGCTCGCCAGCCAGTACTGCATGCTGTGCATATGCAATCTGGCGTTCTGTACTATGAACCTTGCTGCTGCCATATGGCCTAGCAGCTGTAAGCACGTTAGAACCGGCACCGTGGGGCTGAAGGTGATGACTTGTACGAGGGAACCAATGGTGCGAAAGCGGGCATCTGGTAGATAAACTCTTGTGTGATGGAGTTTGAGTGCCCCTATGAACTCTATGTCCTGTGTAGGGTCGATCTTTGACTTCGCCAGGTTGATGACCAGGCCCAGCGAAGAGAACGTGCCTGCTGTAACGCGTATCATGCGTAGTACCTCTTCCTTCGAGGCTCCTTTCAGTAGGCAGTCGTCCAGATATGGGAATATAAACTCCCCCTGTCTGTGCAGGTAGGTTGACACCACTGCCAGGGTCTTGGTAAATACTCTGGGGGCCGAGGAGAGGCCGAACGGCAGAACCTTGTATTGGAAATGTTCTTTGCCGACCATAAACCAGAGAAAACGTCTGTGAGCCGGGTGGATTGTTATATGGAAATACACATTTTGTAAGTCGAGGGCTGAGAACCAATCTCCATTGTCCAGTGCCGTAAGTATAGAGGCGACTGTGATCATCCGAAAGCGTTGTTTGCGCAAGTACCGGTTGAGGCCCTGCAGATCTAGGATGGACCTCCAGCCTCCTGTTTTTTTCTCTGTAAGGAAGTATCTTGAATAGAACCCTTTCCCTTGGAGTTGCTCCGGCACTCTTTCCACTGCCCCTATAAGCATAAGATGGTCCACCTCCTGCTTGAGTCTCGCTTCGTGGGAGGCGTCCTTTAGATGGGGCCTGGGTGGAGGTCGTGGCGGTGGGAGTGACTGGAAGAGGATCACGTAACCCGTGGCTATGATCTCCAGCACCCATTTGTCTGTGGTGATCTTCTGCCACTGGGCGTAGAATGGTCGGAGGCGATGGTGGAATAACAGCTTCGGATGACCTTGTGCAATGGTAGTGATGGCGCAGCCCTGGATCTGTGTGTCAAACTTGTGGCCTTTGGCCCTGCCCCGAGGATGCACAGCTCTGTTGGGAACATCGCCTGGGAGTTCTGTACTGTTGGTGCTGTTGATGCCGCCCTTGCTCGTAGCCCCTTTGGTAGTGAGCATGCTGGGGTTGATACGGGTATCGTCTTTGCTGAGGGTAATACTTTTTCTTCCTGTATGGAGGGGTATAAATCCCCAAGGTTCTGAGAGTAGCCCTTGAGTCCTTACTGGAATGAAGGACCGAATCAGTTGATTCAGCAAACAACTTCTGTGTGTCAAAGGGGAGATCAACGATCTTCTCCTGCAGATCCCTCGGGATACCCGATGTCTGAAGCCAGGATTCCCTGCGCATGACCACTGCCGTAGCCGTTGAGCGTGCGGCCGTATCTGCTACGTCCAGGGCGATCTGAACTCCTGTCCTCGAGGCTGCGTAGCCTTCCTGCACGATGGCCTTCAGCACTGGCTTCTTATCCTCTGGAAGCGAGTCCATGAGGGAAGTCAGCCTGGAGTAATTGTCAAAGTTATGGTTCGCTAGGTGTGCTGCATAATTTGCCACTCTCAACAGTAGGGTAGAGGAGGAGTAGACCTTTCTGCCGAATAACTCTAGCTTCTTGGCATCTTTGTCCGTTCCCCCTGTCTTGTACTGAGAAGTTTTCGACCTCCGTTGAGACGATTCCACCACCAGAGAATTTGGTTGTGGGTGACTGAACAGGAACTCCATGCCCTTCGCCGGGACGAAGTATTTCTTATCCGCTCTCTTGTTTATAGGTGGAGCGGATGCAGGGGTCTGCCATATCATGGTAGCGGACTCCATAATTGCTTCGTCGAGCGGAATAGCTATTTTGGAAGAGGCTGGAGGTCTCAGGTTTTTGAGGAGCTTATGGTGCTTCTCCTGCACCTCTGCTGTTTGGATGCCTTGCGTAAAGGCCACCCTTTTAAACAGCTCTTGGAACTGTTTGAGATCGTCCGGGGGGTGGACGTCCCCTGGGGCCGTAGCCTCGTTGGGGGAGGATAGAGAGGAACCACTAGGGTAAGCCTCTCTGGATCCCTCTGGGTCCTGTTGATGGTGATACATCCTGTCGCTGGAGGCTTGCAAGGGGAAATCTCGGGGTTCCAGAATCAACTGCCCCTGAGATATTTGCGTTTCCGTCCCCGTCCACGATTGCCCTCGGGGATAGTGAACCGGCTGAGGGGACCTGTCCCTGGGGGTATGCCTATGGTGTCTATGCCCCGCATGATAGGGGCGACCATGGCAACACGGGCACGGTTCCTAGGATGGAGACCTGGACCACTCTGGAGGCGCATACCCCCAGCGTCTGGGGGAGCGAGATCGTCTGGGTGATTGAAACAATGGTGAGACTGATTTGTGATAGTACTCCAGGGGATCAAATCCCAGAAAAGGCGAGGGTGGCCCGAGCCATGGTGACGCTGGCTGGAGGAACGGGGAGGGAGGCTCAGGGTAGACCCCTGCCTCCTTGTTGGAGTTCGCAGCATAAGGGGAGGGCTTAGAGAGAGCAGCCCTGCAGCCCTGTCTGGAGAAGGGGTGCGGTGCCAGGATTTCTCTGCTGCCTTTCCCCTCCCCTGTGGGGCTGACTCCGCCCCTTTCCACGCCGGGGATCTGGGCCCCGCTGTCGGCGCCACGCTCGACACGCTTCACTGCGGTGCCGCGCAGGTGGTCTCCCCCGGCGCCTGCAGGCCGTGTGCCTGCGAGCTCTGCACCGTCGGCACCCCGGGGGTCTGTGCTGCTAGTTGCGGTGCCGCCGGTTCCGGCGCTTGCCTGGCCGCCACTCTGCCCACAGTGCGGGCAGGCTGTTTGATTATCGGAGGCTCAGCCTCTGCCCCGTGTGCTTCCGCGCCGCCGCCGCTCATCTGTGATTGTGGTTGGGGGCTATGTGCTGCACCCGTCCCGCTCGTTGTGGCTGCCGGCAGGGATCGGGTTGGCGAGAGCTTCCTCTGTTTTTGCACTGATGGGGTGAGGGAAGCCGCCTTCCTTTTATGGGCCCCTGCGGGTCCCTCTTGTTGGGGCCACTCTGGCACGTCTGGCTGGAGGGTCTTGTCAAAGGGCAGCATTTTGAGCCGCATTTCTCTGTCCTTCCTTGCTCTAGCCGTGAGCTTTGCGCAGAAGGAGCATTTTTGGGTGACGTGAGATTCCCCCAGGCACCTAATACACTGACTGTGCCCATCGGAGGCCGGCATATCTTCGCGGCATGACTCACACTTCTTGAATCCTGAAGAGGACATTGTGGTGAGTCTTTGAGTTGTTAATAGGGTACTTAGCACCTTCTCGGTGCTTGTTCCCCTCTCGGACCCATCCTGCCGCAGCAGGAGTCCTAATGGCCTTACGTCCCCGGGCCTCCGCTGCTCTTCTTGTTACTAAGGCTTTTATATACTTTTTTTTTTTTTTTTTTGCAATAAGAAAAATAACAAGCTAACTTAAAGACTGAAAGGCTGAAAAGAAACTCTAAAAACACTTAAAACATTAAATACACTGACTCTGGCCGCAGCCTGAGCGGATTCCGTCTGCAGCCGATGGCGGTTAAGAAGGAAGTGGTGGGGACCGGATCGCACACGTGGCCGGGAGCGAGCAAGGGAGCGGCGCGCACCAGCGCATGCGCAGTCCGGCAGAAACTGCTGGAAAGATCTGATCTGCGGCGCCGGGGCGAGCCCGACACCTATCGTGGAGCACCCACAGGGACACTCGAGGAAGAACAATTCCTATGAAGCATCACAGAGTAGGGCTGTGCAAAGTGGAGAGGTAGGCCCCCTTGGAAGGCCATGAAATTTCATTAGGGAGGGCAGCACAATCAACTGCTGGGTGTCAGGCTTGTCCTTCTCATTAAAAATGTTGAAATGTTACTATATGTCTGTGTATTCACATTCATATAACTATTAATAAAGTTTTTACATTCTACAGACTTATTTACCTACAGATGCCGACAGGCTTCTCCCCCCGCAACTGAACATAACTGAAATTTCCATCAGTCTGGATTACATCAGATGGGTTGATAGGGCCCTGCTAATTGCAGGGAGGAAAAGTGGGACCCAACATAAAAACTTTGCTGACCCGGATATAGAGTATATGTATACCTTTTTAATTGCAAGATGATTAATGTAATTAAAAGTAAAGTTTAAAATCATAAAGCCCAGTCACTATCTAGGTCTTCAAAGCATAAGGGTAATTAAGAGCTGATCTGAGATAGAAATCCTACAATCCATAACATGGCTTGTTCACTCAGACTTGACTTCCCCAACAGTGACTCTTCAACATGTTCTGGTAAGCCCATTCAAGCTCCTTCCCTGTTTTAATCAAGATAAACTGAATAGCGCTGTAGAAAAGTCTAATCTTAAACAGCAGCCAAATGGCAAGCCCACAAATTTTCTGCTAACAAAATTTCCATATTTTCACTGCCTACTTTCATTTCGCCATCTTACTTTCCTGACTTCACCAAGTGCATGTGCAGAACAGTGACAAATTGACTTTATTTTTTAAATGAACACAAAAGTCTAGTAAGTTGCCTACCCAGGTTCAATCTCTGAAATCTGTGACTCTCTGGAAACTGGTTGTTGCCAGACCAGAGAGCCCTGTTGGTCAGCAGCAGGCTCCAGATGTGAGTGCCGCAGCTGGAAGCCATAGCAAGGGCTCATCAGCTACAGCCAATGTGGGAAACTGGCAGTGGCCAGAAAGTCAGCAGGGGCTGGGCTGCAGCAGCTGAGAAGCCTCTGCAGAGCCAGGACTGGATCACTGGGGCCAAGAAGCCACAGCTGGGAACTGGGCAGCCAGCTGAGGAGCTACATTGGTTGGGAGTAGGGCTGGGAAGCTGGTGAGTAAGAGCTTTGTAAAAGCCAGGAAGTGGAGGCTGTGGGGCTGGCAGCCAAAAGCAGGCCAAAGTCCTGGAGCAAAGCCCCAGTGCAGGCCTGTGGACAGCAGGGGAACACTAACCTTTCCTTGTCCAACAAAATCTCTGGTTCAGGACCACTAAGGTCCTGAGGGTGCCAGACCAGGGAGGTGCAGCCTGTACTGAGTAAATACATAAATATATTCTGTTAAATATACAGTGTATTTTCCTTATTTCTCTGCTTTGCACATCATGCTCTAATGATATTGCCTCAATCTTGAGATTTCATGAAGGCAAGGTAAAACAAATTCTATTAGATAGAATCTCCCAAGATACCAACCATCAGGGTTAGGACTAACCAGTTAAATGGTTACCTCATGAAACTGGAAGTAACCAAAAGTACAGTAGATACAAACACCACAGTTAGGAATGACCAGTCAACCAGATACCGTGTGAAACTAAGTATTCCATCCGTCGCAACAGACCAAAAATACTGTATTGTGCCTCTACTGCCTAATTAGGCAACCCAGATGTGCCTATCTATCTCTACCTCTGCCTCATCCACATCCACAGCTAGGAGCTGAAGACGCAGATTCACAGGTAAAACTGTGAGCCCCACCTCTGCCAGTCCTCAGCACCTGAAGCAGGACCAGCACTGGGGTCTACACTGCTTTCCTGTAAGCCATGGGTGCCATTCCTACACACGCAAACATGCTGACTGGTAGAGGGGTGCTGTTTTCACCACCACCTCTCTTTTCCCACCCAAATTGGGAGGGACACTCTTGCTTGAGCTGGAAAAGCTGCTATGTACAAAAAAGCTGCTTAGCTGCCTCTGGAACCAGGCCCGGAAAGCGAAGTGCTGGAGGCAGAGCTGTATTTTGTTCAGAATTACAAGCATTTCAGATTTCTGGACAACCTACATTACTTACTGAGGTAATTGAGGTACTACAGTACATCCCCTACTTACATGATTTTGACTCGCACATTTCTTAGAACAACATGAGTTGAAATCAACCAGTCAGCTTCCTGGCTCCCCCAAGTGGCAGAGAGCTGGAAACCAGGCAGCACCCAGGTCCCTGAACTCTGGGCTCTCAGCTCCCCTCCACTCCCCTTATGGGAACTGGGAACCTGACTAGTGCTGCTGCACCTGGTCTGGGGTCTCTGCCACTTACAGAAGCAGAGAGCCAGGTGCAGCCAAGACCAGGAGGACCCCATCCCAACTTATGCAAAATTTGACTTACAAGTGGTTGCCCAGAAATGCAACTTAAGTGTGAGTCAGGGATCTACTGTACTATTATCAGGTTAAGGAAACTGTGCACCATCAACAAATCCTGCATTTATTTTAAGCCCACTCTCATTATAGAAGAAATATATAAAACATCAATAAAGAAAACACATACAGGACACAAATTTAGCCATATCACTGCATTGGTATTATGACACAATTAGTCACACTGCAAACTTACAAATAAAATTGTTAGTGGACCATACATATAAATTACAATACCTGAGGTTTAGTGCATTCCTGTGAGCCAAAATGAAATGAATGCCATATAGGAGGAAAGGAAAAGATTAACATTACCAGAAATGCTATAGTATATATCACCATGAAGATAATGTAAAAATTATTTTAAAGTGGGTTCTTATTCCCTTATAAATTGGATGTATGTATAAATGTTCTCTAATCCATGCAACATTTGAACACACAATTTTTACAAAGTACTGCTATGCTGTTTCCCTTTTAGAATTCTCTTTATATAATTTCACCTACATTTTCACTATAGCCAATTTCTTAAGAGCTGTTATATCTCAAGTGCAAAAAATTACAGTTATGAACACCAGCTTTCTAGGTACGTCATCAATTGGGCCTATATGAAGCAAAAAAATACTGATTATCTTTCAGCAAACATATAAATGGGGTGGTAAGAAAGGAGACTGTATGAAATAAAATTCAAACTAGTTTATTGTAAAATCTATTATCTGGATGAAGTTATTTCATTTTATTTATTATTATGGATCTTAATGTATTTAACAGTTCAAATCATACCAGCTTCTAAAATTTAGATAACTAAACACCTAATTGTGAGTGATGCTGACTAATGGGAACTGTGAATGGTCAGAACCCCTCGGAATCTGCATTCCTGTTTCAGAGAATACCTCAGCACCATTTTAAAGGCATACTTAGATTTTCAAACAATTTTGGTTTTAAAACAAGCGTTTTGGGTGGCCAAATGGCAGGACAGTAAGGAAGAAAAAATGTGGACAGATGCAGGTGACTTGAAAATGCAAATTTTTCAAGTGTAGAGATCATGAACATAAATGTGATAGGAATGTAAACAATAAAGATTACAGAGCATTATAAACATTTAAAAGTCTTCAGTTTCCATAATCCCTATTTGAACAAAATGGGATTAATATATTCCCAAAGAAAAAGATCTCTGGTAATTAAATAATTAAATTATACATTGATTTAAAAATTAACTGCCAGTAATTTCTTGAGGTTTTGCAATCTACCTGCCATTCTCATAGGCTACGTCTACATTAGAAACATCTGTTTACAAAAGTTACTGTTGAAGAGATGTAGCAGAGGGATAGCCAAATTAGTCTGTATCTTCAAAAACAATAAGTCGTCTGTGGCACCTTATAGACTAACAGACATTTTGAAGCACAAGCTTTCATGGGCAAGGACCCACTTTGTCATGCTTCTGAGGAAGCGGTTCTTTGCCTATGAAACTTATGCTCCAAAATATCTGTTAGTCTATAAGGTGCCGCAGACTTGTTTTTGTTGGAAGAGATTTTGGTCAAAACTTCTGTTGACATATCACATCTACAAATAAAAGCAGAATGATCTTTTGACCTGCTCTGTTGACAAAAGGGCCCCTCTGAGTGTCTGCATCTTTTTGTTGCTGTTGACAGAAATGATGAAATGCATTATGTGTGTAGATGTTCTGTGAGTTTAGTCAACAAAACCCCAGTTTTGTCAATAAAATTCTCTAGTGTAGACGTAGCCATAAGGTATTTCCCCATACACTTGTAATCATTGTGAACTTAAACAGAATGGCTAAAAATGAACTTTTGTTCTTTGTACTGAATTTAAAATCTACAACAACTCTGTATGTATGAATAAAAAGTAATTTATATAATAGGCAAATGACAATTTATGCTTTTTTTGTTTTTTAAAACAGAAAATTACTTTTTTACCATTTTAATATATCACCACTGCAGTAGAATTGATTAAATGTTGCAGTTAAATAAAATCCATCAACAAAACCTTTCTATGCTGGCAGCATGATTGACCCAAACATGAATACCTTTTAAAGGTTTTTGTCACTTAAAAAAAATCTCTGAACTTAAACTCCAAAAGGGTGACCTGAGTGAGCCAAATAAAAGGGCTAAACCAAGAAATTAATAATTTGGACAAAATCAAAACTGCACAGAAAATTAAGCTATTAAAAGGGATCCAACGGATAAACAAAATACATTAAGGTTTGTCCACAAAACTGGTGGACCATCCACACAGAAATGAGTTTTGTTGACTGTTTGTTGACAAAACTCAGCATTTTCACCACCAGCATTCTGCCTCTCAGCCATGAGGCATAACGCTGCTGTCAACAGAGTCTGTCTACGAGAAAGCTGTATGGATGCTTTGGGGGGCCTTCTCTAGACACACAAGGCATCCTGAACAATGGGCAGCCATGTCTGCTCTGCTTCCGGGTGCCTGTTTTGTTGAGAGAGCAGCCGGGGAGTCCCACTGCTCTGTCGACAGAGCTGAACACTCTTCCAATTGGCTTTTGCATGTGGCCACACTCCATCCACAGTTTTGTTGGGAAACCTCTTCGGACAGTGACTTTTGTCGAAAGAGCACTGTAGTGTAACCATAACCAAAGTGTTTATGTAAGATGTATTTATTTAGCTCAAGATGAAAAACTTCTAACAGTGGATACAAACAAACATCTACACATTTACAATCATGAATGTTGATTAAAACAGGGAATGGGCAACAAGTAAAGGAAAGTGGACATTGTCAGGAGAAAATAAAGGAAAAAATCCGCTACTTCAAATCAGAGAGAGACTTTTTAAAACAGTAAAGCCCTGATTCTGTGAACACTGAATTGCTTGAGTAACTTTACACTCTATCACTAATGACGTACATAAAGTTATTTATATGTGTAGTATCATGTTTTTGCAGTTTCAGGTCCACAAAAGTCCAAAGATGATGGAGATAGGTTATTGTCAGTGGTGGCTTCTGACAGACAAGAAGAAAATGTCTCAAGTTGCAGTAGAATGGTCTAGGTCAGATATTAGGAAAAACTATTTAATTAGGAGGGTGGTGAAGTACAGGAATGGATTGCCTAAGGAGGAGTGGAATCTCACTCCTCAGAGATTTTAAAGGTCTGGGCTGACAAAGCCCTGACTGGAATAATTTGGATGGGGATGGTCCCGCTTTGAGCAGAGGGTTGGACAAGATGTTCTCCAGAGGTCTCTTACAACATTAGTCACCTATAATTCTAAGTCAGCGGAATACATGATCTGAAGACCACTTACTTTTTGTATTTTGTACAATAGTGAAGTTATCATACTAATCCGTTGCTCAACAGAAAAATAAAATAACGTAATAATATTTTGTAGACAATGTTTAAAATATTAATACTTATGGTTTTTTGTCTTATGGAGGAAGGCTACAAATTTCAATGCCTAAAACTACACTAAAATGATTATGGAGAAAACTCTGGCTACAGTAGTTCAATCTGGGCCAAAAATATAATGGCTCAAACCAAAACTTCTAGTCTGTTAGTCAGTGATAACAGTTTAATAGTCTGAGAGAAACATCAGGTCCAAACCTTGGACTACTACTTTGCAGAAGACAGTAGCTACATATAAAAACAAATGCTATACTGATTAGCCACAGGAACACTGTACATCAAAATATTTCTATTACATTTGCAATTATTGAAAGCAAATTTGAATCAGGTAGCAGACTTATTTCCACATTCCCAAAAATGGCCAGAATAGCAATTGAGACACATGCTGTCCTCTGGAGACACTGTTTAACAATAAATGTGCAACTAACTATCTCAACTCTCAATCTGAGTTACAAAGCAAATTACATGGGTGCACATACACACTTTGGGCCAAATTCACTGATACCCTAAAGAGAAACTCCCACACAGAATTCCACCTGCTGTGGTCCGCACTGACTTTAACCTTTCAAGTGATCATTTTGTAAGCATTCTTTTTCCCCTTGTCTTGTTTTTAAAAGAAATGTAGGTAACTTACCGTATGATAACCTCTAGGTAAAGGTGGCTTCCCCAAAGGATAAGGATCCACAGTATCAATAATGGTTTGCCTTTCTCCTTTTTGATTGATTTTCCTAAATCTCCTTCGCGATTGTCTATGGGAAGCTTGGCGCTGGAAATACTCTTCATTTTCATCCATATAGTCCACCTACAGTGAAATAAATGCAATGAAGAAATTTTCACTCCAAATGAAAATTACTGCATATCTGCAATAAAACAAAATCTTATCTTTTCTTCTGCTTTTAGCTAGGTGAAAGTCTCTATTTTAGACATTTTTTAAGCCTAAGTGTGCCACTGATTCTGAACAAGACAACTTTAGTTTAAGATTTTGTATATGAAAGGGCACTTTGAACTCCACTTCAGAAAATGTGGTTATGAGTTTCCTGAATTTTCAGGAGAGAAAAGCATGAAGTCAGTGCCAAGAAATTAAGTATATGCAGGCATGAGAAAGAACAAGTATCACTATGAAAAGAGTTATTGTTTAGATACTTGCACATACATAGAAAAAGGCATTTATATAGTATTTTTTAAAAGTTTCCCTCAACTTTTATTCCTGCACACGAAGCTCTCCCATGGGAAGGGCTGTGTAGCTTTGCTGCTGACTTCAATGGGTCAACTCTTGAGACCTTCCACTCCCAACCTGCCTCTCGTTCAATAGGCAACACTGTTTTTATTATTTTAAATATTTGGCAACTTAATGAGGAATTTTCATATCAGAGAAATATATAAAAAACTACATTTACAGAAAAAGTCATTTGCTTTGTAATAATATCAAAAAGGGGCGCCGGGGAGTGGGGGGGGACATTTCTATCATATGAGTGACCAGGGCTTTTTTTGTGGCAGTAAGTGCCAGTGCGGAGTACAGGCTCCTTGCCACCAAAATTCCTGCCAGCTAGGGATCTCACAGCTGGGGCTGCCCACCAGCTCCCAACCACAGGGCTGCAGGGTCCCTCCACCCCATCTGGGTTCCCACGTCTGTGGCTGCCAGCTGGGTTCTGCAACCCAGCTGGCTCCCAGCCATGGGGCTGCAGGAGCCCCTACTAGACGCACTGCAGTAGTGCAAGGCTGGGAGCTGAAGCCCCAGCTGCAGAACCCCGGCTCCTCCTTGTTATTTTAAAAAAAAAAAAAAATCCACTATGAATAACTAAGCAAGATAAGAAAGTTGCAGTAATTCAGCTTCTTGCAGATCTCCCCCCAATGCCCATCATACTACTAAAACACCATCATGTGATGCTAGAATTATGCCACACCTGCAAAGAAGCAGAAAGTAAATAGTGAAAATGTCCCATTTTGTCTGTACATACAGTTTAAATCCATTCACATTCCTCAGCCTGTATTTGAAGGTCAAATAGATTATTCCCCAAGAGAAACAGGACATAATTAGTGGTATGCAAGTTAAAAAAAAAATCAAACTACAACCAAACAGGTAATTTCTTTTTTCCTTTTCACCATCTATACACATGAAACACCACTGCATTCTGCTGACATAAGAATTTTTTGTAAGAACTAGTCTTCCCCTAACCAGGTGTATGAAGAATGACTAACCATAATTAATTAAGGGCATGTTTACAATACAATTAGACACCTCTGGATAGCCCATGCTCAGGCACGTGCTCAGGCGGAAGTGCAGTTAATTATGTTTGGTTGAGGTTTGGGCTGGAGCCCAAGCTCTGGGACTCTCCCCTTTTGTAGGATCCTAGAATCCAGGCTCCAGCTAAACTCAAAGATCTACACTTTAACGAAACAGCTTTGCCCAGACCACCTGTTTTTAATTGCATACCCATAGACTCTTGCGATTGCAGCAAATGTGGGTGTGAGAGGTGGGCTGATGCCTGGGTAGCTGCTCCCCATGATGTCCTCTAAATCTTGACTTCTTTCCACTCAAAGTGTGATCAGCCCTCTGAAAGTTTGGGCCAAAGTATACTTCAAAGGTTTAACTGAGAGGCACCAAGGGTGGTCTTATTCACAACCTGCTGTTGATGGATTGCGGGCTAAGTGCCCTCACCTAATACCAGGCCTAATTCATCACTTGAAACTTTTTTGCTGTGCTTTTTCACTACAAGCCAGTTAAGCCCCTTTGCTTATTTTCTCAGTTCCCTGTCCCCATCCTCCCCCCACCTTTGTGTCCCTCCTTTTCCCCCAACTCCTCAATCTGCTGTGTATGAAGGGCATCCATGGTGCCAACCAATGCTAAATATGAGTGTCACAGCATCAGGAACTGGGGATCACAAGCTGCTCCCAGAACCCACAACCATGTACAAAAGATTCTGTGGGAACAATGAGACAAGGTGTATGGATTCACACTGTGAAATGATCTGACTGCCACTTTCCCCACAGCAGAATTATGGGATTTGGACTGAGGGGCAGAAAACAGAAGTGAAAAATGCCCCTTTCTCCTACTTCCGTGCATGCTGTGAAGTCACTAAAACAGGAGGCATCTGCCTTTTGCTAGCATGATAGGAAAAGTAGTAGAGAAAGATGACAACCAATCTCTGAGGAGACAGACTGACAAGTAAACTGCCCCAATACAACAAATGTTCATTCATTTAGAGTGAAAATGGCAGAGAGTTTGTAAATAATAAGGGGTGTAAATGTTGAATAAGTTAGAATGCTATACTTTGTGTGAAAAGCTATTTTTTAAAGCTTCTAGAATTCCGAGCAGCTGGCTCTCCACCCATGGAGTTTTTTAGGAATAGGTTAGACAATCATCTGCCAGAGGTGCTTTAGATAATACTTAATCCTGTGCCTGTGTTATGGTCTGACACGTCCCTCTCAAAAATGCATTTCTCCTGTTATGGTGGCAGCCCTGTTTGGATGATGTGCCCTATGATACTAAAGCAGTGTTAAATTTCGGAACCCTCTGGGGGAAAAAAGCTTTTCTGCATTGGACCTCAGCAGGTGTTCTAAATGACAAATATGCCTTAGCGCCTTACACTCTTGAGGCTAACAAAATTTTAACCATAACCATAAATGTCTATCAGGGATGGCCCAGACAGTACTTGGTCCTGCCATGAGGGCAGGGGGCTGGACTCGATGACCTCTCGAGGTCCCCTCCAGTCCTAGCATTCTATGATAACTGTAAAAATATCTCTTGATTGCTTTCTTAAGCCTTGCATACCTGGAAACAGAATTTAATCAACTGTTAACCAAAGTGAGTTTATCAATTTTAAAGCACAGATGCCTGATTATCATGTCATAAATACTCATGGATAATCACACCTGCCATCTCTACTTCAAATGATCCACTGATTGTCTATCCTTACAGACTTTTTTTTTTAAACTTTTTTTATTGAAATGTTTATTTCATACATTTAATTAAATGGCATTCCCAACTTTTGTGCTACGTATTATGATTGCAAACTAAGGCATTAATTCAAAAAAAAAAGACAGACACTAAATTTAATGCTACCTTAAACTGAATATAACAGAATTCAAAATAATTTCCAGTGTTACTGAAGTGTTTTTATCTATGCTTAATCACATCTAGAAAGTATTATTTAATTTGAAAAAAATCTGGTTTGAAAGAAATAGCATGGCACCACAGTCTTACCACAATCATTTCAGATGGCTCTAAAACAATGCATTCACAGCCACGCCTGAAGCTTCCTGCAGAACGTTTCCCAAAACTGAGGAAGAAAAACATCTAATCAGAACAAAAATCAAAACTGTAATAAAACTCAAAACATTTTAAACCTCTCCCAGACACTCAACATTATATGAAAACTACATACAGCATCCAGAGCAAAACATTTTTGTGCAGATTTTCTGCCTGTGATTAATGGATAAAAAGAATGCAATACCAATAGAATTTCGATTTGTAGACTTTAGAAAGAATTGTTTGTACAGCACCTGCTGTAATGAGGACTCCTGAGGCTATCATAGCTATAGTAGTGGTAATAAATGTACATGTTAAACAGTTACATCGACCCAAATAACCAAATCATTTGCAGTTAAACTTTCTGTATGTCTTATTTTGAAATGTATTACACACTGTAATATACCAGCAACAACCAGCTCTGAAACAGTTAATGATATTTGTCTATGTATTTACAACCAGCAGATTTACCCAGCATAAATCCAAAACAACAACTTTCCCCTTGCTTCCTAACAGTGATGAAGAGGAACAGCCAGCCATCTCCCTATACAAATCTGAGGGCAAGGAGAACTTCACTTCCCTCCCCTCCCTGGGAGAGGTGAGGCTCAGTCCCAGATGAAGGCAAGAGCATCCCCAGCCAGCCCGTCATTTGCCTAGTGCTTGTCTCTTTCCTGTTTGGTTTTATGAGAAGCAATCCTATTCCAGGCACATCCCATTTCCCTGGCACAACCAAATGCTTATGTTGCTTTAAGTTATGCCATGACGAAGCTTTACACTGTATTTGATGGTCTTGGCTCTTACAATTTTGGAAGAATTATTGGGCAGATAGCCAACTCTCTAAAACATACAGTAGAAAGAGATGCCAGCAGCATTCATGCACAAAAATTACATTGATCTCTGAAGAGGCTTTGTAACACCGGTATTTCCTTTGTAGTTAATATTATGTGCTACATTTAAAGATTTCTCTTACAGCTGAATAGATGGTGTTAGAAATCTGTTCAGCTCTTTACCACATATACAGCTTTAATATAATAGCATATGTTAATCCTCCATTGCTTTATCCCAGGAAAAAAACAGAATATGACTGTGATGAGAAACAGTTGCAATATCTGCCCATTTAAAGGAACAGAACAAGGGCCACTGAGCCACAGAAAAAAAATCAGTTGGGGCCCACACACAAGCAGACAAAACAAAAAAAGAAAGAAAACAAAACCCTCGCAACTCACCTGCTCCCAATATGAAGAAGAAAAAATAAAAAAAATCATCTTCACTCACACTTAACTCCGCCCACCACGCACAACAGCTCAGCCAGAGATGAGGAAACTACAGAGAAGTGAGCTGATGCTCATGCTCCAGCCCTAGAAAGAGGGGCACACTGAGGCTCTGGATTTCCCCACTGAAGCTGAGTGAGTTTATGCTTGCACTCCAGCCCTGCCCCCTGAGTGAAGTGGCGGGGAGACGCAGAGTGCAAGGCTCAAGGCTTCCTGCAGAGGCTTGCTATGGGCTAGATACAGTGCATGGGCTGTAGGTTTCCCCCACCTGGATTATACATTAAAATGTTAATGACATTAACCTTGCATGTGGTGTCAAAATATCTGATGTTAAGACACTGAATTTTTTTAAATATACTGAAATGTTAAAAACCAACAAACGGATGTACTTCTGATAGCAATTGTGTATTTTGCTATAATTACACATGTAGCGGAAAAAGAGAATACACTCATCACTCGTTAAATGAGTACTTCATTTATGAGTACTCACTTAAACAAGGGACACGTTTACCTACCTTAGTTCATTCTACAGGTGAACTCCCCCCTGCTCATACGAGCCTTACCCCCCTCCTCGCAGTTCCAACCCCCCAGTCTGACACCCCCCCACCCCACCAGCCTCACAGCCGCAAACCGCTGCAGCCTGACCACCTGCTGGCCCTGCAGCCTGACACCCCACTGTCACCTGTACTCCCTGCCGCCCCTGCCGCCTGTAGTCCCTGTGACCGCATAGCCAGGACTCCCCCCGCCACCTGTAACCCCTGCAGCCCCCACAGCCCAACCCCCGCCAGCCCTGTGGCCTCAAACCGTGGCAGCTTGAACTCCCGCCTCACAACCCACCACCAGATTTTAACCCTCTCCCACTCACAGCCCCAAACTACTCTCAGCCTTAAACCCTCCCCAACCCATGGTTCACTTGCCTTTCAAAAGCAGCGCCATGTATTTTAATAGGAATTTAGTGTCCCTCTTATGAGTTTCTGCCTACGAGCAGAAAGTTGGGAACCAATTGTGCTCGTATAGCGAGGGATGAGTGTACATGCTATTCTGTGTAACACAAGACAGTGTAAGATTCCAGGCCCCACACTAAAGGGATTTAAAACTAGCACATGCTGCTCAACATTGCCCTTGCATACGAGAATTCCTGAGTAGCGTAAGGATGACAGACACAAACTGATGCACTCCCAGATAGGAGATACACTGATATAGGAAGGGGAGTGGCCAGAAAACACTTAGGTCCTGAAGTTGTGAAGTCTAGTGGTTCAGCGGCTGTTGGGAACCCTTATAACAGGAGTCAGCAACCTTTACAAGTCAGAGTTCCAAAATCTGACCGTTTGACCACATCAGGGGCCTTTCACCTGCATATCGACTAATGCAATATATGCCATCATGTGCCAGCAATGCCCCACTATTTACATTGGCCAGACTGGACAGTCTCTACGTAAAAGAATAAATGGATATAAATCAGACATCAGAAACAGTAACATACAAAAATCTGTAAGAGAACTTTGCATGTTGAATAGTAACAGAGAGGGAGCCATGCTAGTCTTTCTACCATTAAAACAAAAAAGCAGTCAAGTAGCACTTTAACAAAATAATTCATTAGGTAAGCTTTCATGGGACAGACCCACTTCTTCAGACCATAGCCATACCAGAACAAACTCAATATTTAAGGCATAGAGAACCAAAAACAGTAATCAAGGTTGACAAATCAGAAAAAATTTATCAAGGTGAGCAAATCAGAGAGCAGAGGGGCGGGGCATCAAGAATTAGATTAAGCCAAGTATGAAAAAGAGCCCCTATAATGTCCCAGAAAATTTGCATCCTGGTTCAAACCACGTGATAATGTGTCGAATTTGAATATGAAAGAGAGTTCAGCAGCTTCTCTTTCCAAAGCAGAGTGAAAAATCTTCTTCAATAAGACACAAACTCTTAAGTCATTAACAGAATGGCCCACTCCATTGAAATGTAAACTAACTGGTTTGTGGATCAGGAACGTTTTGATGGTCTGTTTTGTGCCCATTAACTCTTTGTCTGAGAGAGTTCGTTATTCTTTAAAGTGCTACTTGACTGCTTTTTTGTTTTGACTGTAGGAGAACACTTCAATCTCCCCAGACACTAAGTAATGGATTTAAAAGAGGCTCTTTGCCCACAAAAGCTTATGCTCCAAAATATCTGTTAGTCCATAAGATGCCACAGGACATCTTGTTGTTCTCAAAGATACAGACTAACATGGCTGCCTCTCTGAGATTTAAAAGTATCAGTCCTACATCAAAAAAGCTTCAAAAAAAAAAAAAAACTCCAAAGAGAAACTTCAGAGCTGCAATTCATTTGCAAATTTGACACCACCAACCAAGGACTGAACAGAGACTGGGAGTGGTTGGCCTGTTACATAAGCAGTTTCTCTGCTCTTGATGTTCACAGCTGCACATCAGCTACTGAAAATGGGCCACATCCTCCCTGATTGAACTGACTTGATTTCTCCCCTCTTGACTTTCACAGCTCCACATTAACTGTTGACAATGGGCCACATACTCTGTGACTGAAGAGACCCTGTCAACTCCGGCCCTCCCCTTGACTGATACTCCCCCTTTAAACCCTCCTCTGAAACCCCCTCACTCATGAATCTGACGAAGCAGGTCTTTGCCCACGAAAGCTTATGCTCCAAAATACCTGTTAGTCTATAAAGTGCTACAGGGCTCTTGTTTTTGAAGATACAGACTAACTCAGCTACCCCTCTGATATCTCTGACCCCTACATACAGTGCAAACGCTGGTGATATTTTTAGGTCCTAATTACAACAACTTAAATAAATAAATAAAGATGTAGAGCTTTACTGTTTAGGTGGTGGTTGGTAGCATTAGCTGGTCTTTTGTTAAAGCATACATGGCATGGCTTTGAGCAAGCTCCCAGCTGCATGGGGGATGAGGGGCAGGGCTGAGCTCCCACCTCTTCTGTCACTCTTGGCACCCAGGCTGGGAGTTGTTGACCCCTGCCTCATAAGCTGGTTTATCATTGATCCAGTTTGCACCAACACCTGACTCCAGGTTTATAGGAAGGGCTATGGAAAAAGGAGGACATCTGCTCCACCTCCTACATTCCTGCACCAGACAGATTCCTGGATCTGGCCCTTGATATTCAAATCAAATCAAATCCAAATACTGGTGATGTACAAATTCCTTGAACTAAAATGATTACAGCCACATTTTCCAACTATATGGAATCCTTCTGCAGGACTTGCACTTTGATGGTGATCTTGCATTTTAAAAAGTGTACAGACTGACAGATACATACAAACATTCTATAAAGCTGTCTCTACACAGGAGCCCTCTTTCAAAAGGCCAAAAATCAAATGACAGCAATTGAAATCTAGCCTTTTGAATGCGCGCAACTACACACCAAAAGCAGATCAAAGGTTCGATCCGCCCTCTCAAAAGACTGCTCCGTTCTTTCAAAAGGGAGCATCCACATGACCACGTGCACTCTTTCGAAAGAGCAGAGCTGGAGATGCCGTGGATGGAGTCACATGGCTGTCAAGCCCTTCTGGGTCCCACAGCCAGCTGCTTCCTTAAAGGGCCCCTCCCAAATACCCCCACCCTGCATGAGCTGAGGCCTGCTAAGCTGCCATAAGCCAAGCAAAGTCCAGCGCACAGCAGAATGGCTGACAAGCACCTCCTCATGGCTTCAGATGCCAAGATTGTGGACACTCTGCTACAGCTGCTGTGAAGTCATTACAGCTGCCCCCCTCCTCCTCGGAAGGCCCCCCCCAGGGATGTGGAGTGCCCCCTACCAACCTAGATCCCATCCCCGGCTGCCCCAGCACCTCTGGAGCTATCCCAGCATCTCGGACTGGTGGGAGCTGCTGGTCCTGGGGCAATAGGACAATGCCAGATGGCTGCAGTACTTCTGCATGAGCTGGGAGACTTTCCAGGAGCTCTGCCAACTGGCTCACCCCAGCACCAAGGCATCAGGCCACCACCACGCAGCCCACTCTCCCTCTCGAGATACAGGTCACAATTACAATCTGGAAACTGGCCACCCTGGGCAGCTACCACTCAATGGGGCATCAGTTCAGGGTCGGCAAGGCCACCATCATTGCTGTACTCATGGAAGTAAGCCAGCCCTGGGTCACAGCCCTGCCAAAGGGAGGAGGGAGAGGGCTCCTGGGCTCAGGGACCTTTGGCAGCAGGTGGCTGAAAACTCCCTGCCACACCCTCATGAAAGCAAGTGTCCTCCATCCTGCGCAGGTTGTCCATGCAATAAATGAAATGGTCTTCCATCGGGTCGTCCACATCGGGGACCTGGACTCTGCTGTCAGGAGATTCTCAGAACTCAGGTTCCCAAACTGTTTCGGCACTCTGGATGGGATGCGCATCCCCATCCACGCCCTGCCACATAGTACCAGTCACTATATTAACTGCAAGGGCTACCACTTGGAAGTCCTCCAGGCCCTGGTGGATCACAACAGCCAGTTCATGGATGCGTACATGGGCTGAACAGGCTGAACACGATGCCTGGGTTTTCCACAATTCAGCCGGCGCCAGCATATGGAGGCTGAGATCTACATCCCCTGGCAGGAGCTCCTAGCTGGAGACACCACCACGACATTGTGCACGGTGGCAGATGCTGTATATCCCTTATTGGCATGGTTCATGTGGCCCGATGTCAGCCACCTTGACCCCACCCAGGAGGCCTTCAACACCTGCCTCATCCAGGCCTGTGATGCCGAACAGGCCTTTGGGCACCTGAAGGGGCAGTGGTGGTGCCTCCTCTAATGCCTGGAAGTCAGGGTGCACAACGTCCCACTGGTGGCGAGTGCCTGCTGCACCGTCCCCAACATTGTGGAAGACAAAGGGAACGCCTTCATCCAGTGTGGGCATCCAAGGCTGGGCCCAGATAGAAGCAGTCAGCCGCTGCTGCCGGTCGCCAGGCCAATTGGGATGGGGTCTGCATCAGGGAGACCCTCCAGGGGAGCTTTGCTCTCAGGCCACACTGACCCCCACACCCATCCCTCATCATCCCCTCATGCATCCAACCCCTCACCACATGCATCACCACCATCTCACCCACTCCTATGAGAACACGGGATACTGGCATCTTTGGGAAATAAAACTTTTATATCACTAAACTTTGACTAACTGAACTTTAGAAACAAAAACTATTTACATTGGGGGGAGACAAACTATGTATGTTGGGGGGCAAAGAGGTACCTGTCTGGGAGGATCACTCAGGGGTAGGGATTGCAGGCTAAGATCCCCATCCGCCCCAGGATTCACTCCCTTCCCAGGTTTGGGGTCCATGGCAGGGCTGGGATAGGGCGGGAAGCACTGGCAGATAAGGCTGCGGGGGCAGGGCTTCAGCAGGGGGTTTGGCGGGGGTTTCAGTGGTGGTGGTGGTGGGGTGAGCCAGGAGGCAGGTCATGTTGGCCACGTACTCCTAGAAGGTCTCACGTGTGCCCTCCAGGCAGGACAAGAGCCAGTCCCAGGCCTCCCTCCTCCAGGCCAGGCTGACCTCCTCCAGCCAGAGGTGTTGCTTCACCACCTCAGCCTGGGGGAGGCTGGTGGTGTCCTCCCCCAAATGCTGCTGCAGTCTCCAGCTGTGGGCCCAGCATGGTGGGGCTGATGGAGGCACCTGGCCCCTCTCCACCACCTCCAGGGAGCTCTCCAGGACCACAGAGAGCATGGGACTATGCAGGCCCTTGAATGGCGAACAGAAAGGACAGAAGAACAGCATTACAGTCCCTGATGAGGAAACTCAAGGCTCTGCACCCGGGGACAACACCCACCCAACCACCCTAGGGTCAAGATGGGCACAGCACCCATGCAATTTCAGGGGCACACAGGGGTTCCCTGTCCAAGTGGAACTGTGCCCAAGTGTGGGCTGGCCCTGCCTATGTCTCACTGTGCATGTGGCGCACAGAGCTGTCCACAAGACCAGGTGCTGGATGTCAACAGTGGCCATCATGGCGTGCCAGGGACCCAGCCAGCCGAGATGCGTCTGGGCCTAGACCACCAGCCCTGTGCAGGGCTGGCTCGCAGCTGTATCACCTGCACCTCACTAGCTGCGGTGCACAGCCCACTGTGGACTTAGAGGATCCCTTGATGACCTCCAGTGACGCTTGCCTCCCTGTCACCCAGCTGGAGGGCTGCAAGGGGATATCAATGATGAGGTCATGCTTCTCGCTGGACCACTGTAGGGTGGTGTCCAGCCCCTGACTCTGGCTGCCTGATCCCAGCTCCTCTGGTTCCTCTGGCTCAGGCTGGTCCATGGGAGCATCATAAGAACATAAGAATGGCCATACTGGGTCAGACCAAAGGTCCATCCAGCCCAGTATCCCGTCTGCCAACAGTGGCAAATGCCAGGTACCCCAGAGAAGGAGAACAGAAGACAATGATCAAGTGATTTATCTCCTGCCATCCATCTTCTGCCCTTGTACTGAAGGCTAGGGCACCATACTTTACCCCTGGCTAATAGCCATTTATGGACCTAACCCGCAAAAATTTATCGAGCTCTTTTTTAAACCCTAATAGAGTCCTGGCCTTCGCAGCCTCCTCCAGGAAGGAGTTCCACAGGTTAACTGTGTGCTGTGTGAAGAAAAATTTCTTTTTATTAGTTTTGAACCTACTACCCATCAATTTCATTTGGTGTCCCCTAGTTCTTATATTATGGGAAAAGGTACATAATTTTTCTATATTCACTTTCTCCACACCATTCATGATTTTATGTACCTCTATCATATCGCCCCTCAATCGCCTCTCTTCCAGACTGAAAAGTCCCAGTATCTCTAGCCTCTCCCCATATGGGACCCGTTCCAAACCCCTAATCATCTTAGTCGCCCTTTTCTGAACCTTTTCTAATGCCAATATATCTTTTTTGAGGTGAGGAGACCACATCTGCACACAGTACTCAAGATGTGGGCATACCATAGTTTTATATAGGGGAAGTATGATATCTTTTGTCTTATCATCTATCCCTTTTTTAATAATTCCTAACATCCTATTTGCTTTACTAACTGCCGCTGTACACTGCGTGGATGTCTTCAGAGAACTATCCACTATAACTCCAAGATCCCTTTCCTGATCTGTCGTAGCTAAATTTGACCCCATCGTGTTGTACGTGTAATTTGGGTTATTTTTTCCAATGTGCATTACCTTACACTTACCCACATTAAATTTCATTTGCCATTTTGCTGCCCAATCACTCAGTTTGCTGAGATCTTTTTGTAGTTCTTCACAATCCCTTTTGGTTTTGACTGTCCTGAACAACTTGGTGTCATCGGCAAACTTTGCCACCTCACTGCTTACCTCATTTTCTAGATCATTGATGAACAAGTTGAACAGGATCGGTCCCAGGACTGACCCCTGGGGAACACCACTAGTTACCCCGCCTCCATTGTGAAAATTTACCATTTATTCCAACCCTTTGTTTTCTGTCTTTTAACCAATTCCCGATCCATGAAAGGATCTTTCCTCCTATCCCATGACCGCCTAATTTACATAAAAGCCTTTGGTGTGGGACCGTGTCAAAGGCTTTCTGGAAATCTAGGTATATTATGTCCACTGGGTGCCCCTTGTCCGCATGTTTATTAACCCCTTCAAAGCATTCTAATAGATTAGTTAGACACGACTTCCCTCTGCAGAAACCATGCTGACTTTTGCCCAAAAATTCGTGCTCTTCTACGTGCCTTGCAATTTTATTCTTTACTATTGTTTCTACTAATTTGCCTGGTACTGATGTTAGACTTATCGGTCTATAATTGCCAGGGTTTCCTCTGGAGCCTTTTTTAAATATTGGCGTTATATTGGCCGTCTTCCAGTCATTGGGTACCGAAGTGGATTTAAAGGATAGGTTACAAACCACTGTTAACAACTCGGCAATTTCACATTTGAGTTTTTTCAGAACGTTGGATGAATACCATCTGGTCCTGGAGACTTGTTACTATTCAGCTTATCAATTAACTCCAAAACCTCCTCTAATGTCACTTCAATCTGGGAGAGTTCCTCAGATTTGTCACCTAAAAAGGCTGGCTCAGATTTAGGAACCTCTGTAACATCCTCAGCCGTGAAGACTGAAGCAAAGAAATCATTTAATCGCTCCGCAATGGCACTGTCTTCCTTGATCGCTCCTTTTATATCTTTATCGTCCAAGGGCCACACTGCTTTTTTAGTGGGCTTCCTGTTTCTAATGTATTTAAAAAACATTTTACTATCATTTTTTGAATTTTTGGCTAGCTGTTCCTCAAAATCTTTTTTGGCTTTTCTTACTACATTATGACACTTAATTTGGGAGTGTTTGTGTTCCTGTCTATCTTCCTCACTAGGATTTGACTTCCACTTTTTAAAAGCTGCCCTTTTCTCTCTCACTGCCTTTTTAACATGGCTGTTAAGCCATGGTGGTTCTTTGTTAGGTCTCTTACTGTGTTTTTTTATTTGGGGTATACATTTAAGTTGGGCCTCTAGTATGGTGTCTTTAAACAGTTTCCATGCAGCTTCCAGGGATTTTAGTTTAGTTACTCTACCTTTTAGTTTCGGTTTAACTAGCTTCCTCATTTTAGTGTAATTCCCCTTTTTGAAATTAAATGCCGGAGTGTTTGACCGCTGCGGTGTTCTTCCCAACACAGGAATATTAAAAGTTATTATATTGTGGTCACTATTTCCAAGCAGTCCAGTAACAGTTACCTTTTGGACCAGATCCTGCGTTCCAGTCAGGACTAGATCGAGAATTGACACGCCCATTGTGGGTTCCTGTACTAGCTGCTCCAAGAAAGACAGGTTACTCACCGTAGTAACGGTGGTTCTTCGAGATGTGTCCCCGTGGGTTCTCCACAATAGGTGTCAGGCTCGACCGGCGCCACAGATCGGATCTTCCAAGCAGTTTCTGCCGGACCGCCCATGCGCCGGCGAGCGCCGCTCCCTTGCGCGCTCCTAGCCACGTGCGCGATCCGGTCCCCGCCAGTTCCTTGACCAACCACCTCGGATGCTCCTGCAAAACATTAACAGAGATCCGAAGCGGGGAGGATGGGCGGGTAGTGGAGCACCCACGGGGACACATCTCGAAGAACCACCGTTACTACGGTGAGTAACCTGTCTTTCTTCTTCGAGTGTCCCCGTGGGTGCTCCACAATAGGTGACTACCCAGCAGTAACCCAAGATAGGAGGTGGGTAATTGGATTATGTGCAGCTTGTCCCCGAGAGGACCGCTGTCGAGAGACGGGTATCCTCTTGGAATACCCTGTGAAGGGCGTAATGTTTGGCGAAAGTGTCATAAGATGACCAGGTCGCCGCTCTGCAAATGTCTTTTAGCGCAACGCCCTTGAAAAAGGCTGTTAATGCCGCCACAGCCCTGGTGGAATGAGCCCTGGGAGTGGTCAATAAAGGAGTCTTTTTGAGTTCATAGCACATTTTTATGCGGGATACAATGTGCTTCGAGATTCTCTGCGAAGAGAGACCTTCTCCTTTCGATTTGGGAGCGAGAGAGACAAGGAGTCTATCCGTTTTCCGGAAGGACTTGGTCCTGTCTACATAGAAGGCTAGCGCCCTCCTCACGTCCAGGAGGTGTAGGCGAGCCTCTTTGTTAGAGTTATGAGGCTTTGGATAAAACGAGGGTAAAACAATAGGTTCATTAATGTGAAACTCAGAAGAAACCTTGGGAACAAAGGCTGGATGCAGCCGTATGGTTACCGCCTCCTTGGAAAAAACAGTGCAGGGTGGTGTCGCCATAACTGCCGCAAGCTCACTCACCCTGCGAGCTGATGTAATTCCGAGAAGAAAGGTTGTCTTTATCGTAAGGAGGCGGAGGGAAACCGTGGCCAAGGGCTCGAACGGTGGTCCCGTTAGTGCGTTAAGCACCAGGTCCAAGTTCCACGAAGGCGGAAGCGGTTTCCGAGGGGGGTATAGGTTTACCAACCCTTTGAGGAACCTGGTAACCATGGGATGGGCGAACACCGTGTGCCCTTCCTCCTCGTGTCTGAACGCCGAAATGGCGGCAATGTGGACCTCTAACGAGAATAGTGAGAGTCCTCCTCTCTTGAAGTCCAGTAAATACTCTAATATTACAGGTATAGGCACCGAAAGGGGGGCCAGCTGTTTGGTAGAACACCAAGCCATGAAGCGAGTCCATTTCTGCTTGTAGGTCTTCCTGGTGGAAGTCCTCCTGCTACTTTCTAGGACTTGCTGCACTTCCTCCGTACATGTGCTCTCTAGGGAGCTGAGCCATGGCTTAACCACGCTTGTAGTCGCAGGCCTTGGGGGTGCGGATGCACTATGGACCCCTGGGCTTGCGTGAGCAGATCCGGCGCCACCGGAAGAGGCATCGGTGGAAGGTCCGACATGCGCAGGAGTAGGGGGAACCATTGCTGTCGATCCCACGTTGGGACTATCAGGATCATTCGGGCTCCTTCCCTCCTGGCTTTCTGCAAGACTTTGTGGATCAGCACTGTGGGAGGAAAAGCGTAAAGCAGGGGGCCCCTCCAAGAGATCGCGAATGCGTCCCCCAGGGACCCCCATCCCAGTCCTGCCCTGGAGCAGAATCGTGGGCACTTCTTGTTGTGTTGAGTGGCAAACAGGTCTATCTGGGGAAAACCCCATGCGTGGAAAATCGGTCGTAGCAGATCGGGACGGATCTGCCACTCGTGCGTGAGTGCAAAACGCCTGCTCAGCTGATCTGCCTTCACATTGTGAGCGCCTGGTAAGTACGAGGCTTTCAAGATTATATTGTTGGCGATGCACCAGTTCCATAACCGGACTGCTTCCGCACATAAGGCACGGGACCGATCTCCTCCTTGCCGGTTTATATAACACATGGTGGAGGTATTGTCTGTACTGATCCCGACTACTTTGCCTTGTATATGGTCTCGAAAGTGTCTGCAGGCGTTGAACACTGCTCTGAGCTCCAGTATATTTATGTGCAGTGACTGCTCCGTGGAGGACCACAGCCCTTGCGTCACCTCTTCGCCCATGTGTGCTCCCCACCCTATGAGGGAGGCATCTGTAGTAAGAAAAACCGATATTTGTGGTTGGTGGAAGGGTACCCCTGTTAGCAAGTTCTTGGGGTTTACCCACCATTGCAGGGATTTGCGCACCTCTGCTGTGGGCGACACCACCCTGTGAACGGTGTGTGCTGCCGGTTTGTATACGCTCGCCAGCCAGTGCTGAATGCTCTGCATGTGTAACCTGGCGTTCTGTACTACGAACGTCGCCGCTGCCATGTGGCCCAGCAGCTGTAAGCACGTCAGGACCGGCACCGTAGGGCTGAAGGTGATGACCTGCACGAGGGAGCCGATGGCCCGAAAGCAAGTCTCTGGTAGATATACTCTCGCTGTAATAGAATTTATGCGTGCCCCTATGAACTCTATGTCCTGTGTGAGGTCTATCTTTGATTTTGCCAGATTGATAACCAGGCCGAGCGAAGAGAACGTGCCTGCTGTGACGCGGATCATGCGTAGTACGTCCTCCTTCGAGGACCCTTTGAGTAGGCAGTCGTCCAGATACGGGAATATAAATACCCCCTGTCTGTGCAGGTAGGCTGACACCACTGCCAAGGTCTTGGTGAAGACTCTGGGGGCCGAGGAGAGGCCAAACGGTAGGACCTTGTATTGAAAATGTTCTTTGCCTTCCATGAACCGGAGGAATCGCCGGTGAGCCGAATGGATAGTTATGTAAAAATACGCGTCTTGTAAATCGAGGGCTGCGAACCAATCTCCATCGTCCAGTGCCGTAAGGATGGAGGAGATTATGATCATCCGAAAGCGTTGCTTGCGCAGGTACCGGTTGAGGCCTCGAAGATCTAAGATGGGCCTCCAGCCTCCTGTCTTTTTCTCTGTAAGGAAGTATCTTGAATAGAACCCTTTCCCTTGGAGTTGCTCCGGCACTCTTTCCACTGCCCCTATGAGCACGAGATGGTCTACCTCCTGCTTGAGCCTCCCTACGTGGGAGGCCTCCTGGAGGTGGGGCCTGGGTGGAGGTCGTGGCGGTGGGAGCGACTGGAAGGGGATCGCGTACCCCGTGGCTATGATCTCCAGCACCCATTTGTCTGTGGTGATCCTTTGCCACTGGGTGTAGAATGGTCGGAGGCGATGGTGGAATAGCTGCCTCGGATGACCTTGTGCAATGGTAGTGATGGCGCAGCCCTGGATCTGTGTGTCAAACTTGTGGCCTTTGGCCCTGCCCGGAGGACGCACGGCTCTATTGGGAACGTCGCCTGGGAGTTCTGTACTGCTGGTGCTGTTGATGTCGCCCTTGCTCGTAACTCCTGTGGTACTGGGGACGCTGTTGCTGGTACTGGTACCGTCTTTGTTGAGGGTAGTACTTTTTCTTTCTGTATGGAGGGGTGTAAATCCCCAGGGTCCTAAGTGTGGCTCTTGAATCTTTACTGGAATGAAGGACCGAGTCAGTTGATTCAGCAAACAGCTTCTGCGAGTCGAAGGCAAGATCGACTATCTTTGCCTGCAGATCCCTCGGTATACCCGAAGTCTGGAGCCAGGACTCCCTTCGCATCACCACTGCCATAGCTGTGGAACGTGCTGCTGTGTCCGCAACATCCAGGGCGATCTGAACTCCCGTCCTCGAGGCCGCGTAGCCTTCTTGCACGATGGCCTTCAGCACCGGTTTCTTGTCCTCTGGAAGCGAGTCCATGAGGGAGGCTAACCTAATGTAGTTGTCGAAATTATGGTTCGCTAAGTGCGCTGCGTAATTTGCCATTCGCAATAGTAGAGTGGAGGAGGAGTAGACCTTTCTGCCGAACAGCTCTAGCTTCTTGGCATCTTTGTCTGTTCCCCCTGTCCTGAATTGAGATGTCTTTGATCTTTGTTGCGACGACTCCACCACCAAGGAATTTGGTTGTGGGTGGCTGAACAGGAACTCCATGCCCTTCGCCGGCACAAAGTATTTCTTTTCTGCTCTCTTGTGGACAGGCGGAATAGTCGCAGGGGTCTGCCATATCGTAGTGGCGGACTCCAAGATTGCTTCGTCAAGCGGTATTGCTATTTTGGAGGAGGCCGGAGGTCTCAGATTTTTGAGGAGCTTATGGTGTTTCTCTTGCACCTCTGCTGTCTGGATGCCTTGCTTGAAGGCCACCCTCTTAAACAGCTCTTGAAACCGGGGAGGAGAGCGAGGAACCACTGGGGTACGCCTCTCTGGACCCTTCCGGTTCCTGTTGGTGATGCTACACCCTCTCGCTAGAGGCTTGCGAGGGAAAATCTCGGGGTTCCATAACCAGTCCCCCCTGAGATACTTGAGTCTCTTTCCCCATTCGCGATTGCCCTCGGGCATACGAGATCGTCTGTGGGGATCTTTCCCTGGTAGATTGCCGGTGGTGTCTATGCCCCACGTGATAGGGGCGACCATGGCAGTATAGGCACTGTTCTCGGGAAGGTGACCTAGACCACTCCCTTGGTGCATACCCTCTGCGTCTGGGGGAGCGAGATCATCGAGAGATCTGGGACACTGGAGAGAGCGATTTGTGATAGTATTCCAGCGGCTCAAACCCCAGGAAGGGTGAAGGTGGTCCCAGCCAGGGCGACGCTGGTTGTAAAAATGGAGACGGGGGCTCCGGGTAGGCTAGGGGGGACCCCTGCCTTCTGGTTGGAGTCTGCAGCATAAGCGGAGGACTGAAAGAAAGCAACTCCGCAGCCCTGTCTGGAGAGGGGCTGAGGTGCCTCTTTTTGTGTGCAGCCTTCCCCCTCCCTTGAGGGGGTAACTCCGCCTTCTGGCGTGTAGGGGATCTCTGCCCCGTCCGTGCCGTGCTCGGCACGCTCACGGGCGGTGTCCTCCGGTGCCTGCAGGCTGCGTGCCTGCGCGCTCTTCACCGCCGGTTCCCCGGGGGACGGTGCCGCTGCCTGCGGTGCCGCCGATACCGGCGCTTGTTTAGCCACCCCCCTGCCTGCGGTGCGGGGCGGCTGTTTGATTATCGGAGTCTGAGCCGCTTCCACGTGGCTCTCCGTGCCGCCGCCGATCAGCTGTTGCTGCGGCTGGGGGCTGCCCGCTCCTCCCGTCCCGCTCGCTGTTGCTGCCGGCAGGGATCGGGCTGGGGAGACTTTCCTCCGTTTTTGCGCTGATGGGGTGAGGGAGGCGGCTTTCTTTTTATGGGCCCCGGAGGGTCCCTCCTGCTGCGGGCGCTCCGGCACGTCTGGCTGGAGGGCCTTGTTGAAGAGCAGCATTTTAAGCCGCATCTCCCTGTCCTTCCTTGCTCTGGCTGTTAGTTTTGCACAGAAGGAGCATTTCTGCGTGAAATGGGACTCCCCCAGGCACCTTATGCATAGACTGTGCCCATCAGACGCTGGCATTGCCTCTCGGCAGGACTCACATTTCTTAAATCCTGAAGAGGACATTGTTGGTGAGTCTTTCAGTTGTTAACGGGTACTTAGCACCTTCTCTGTGCTGTTTTTCCCCTTCTCCGATGGCCTGCCACGGCAGGAGGTCTGATGGCCCTACGCTCCTGGCCTCCGGTGTTCCGCTTGTTACTGGGACTGGACTGAATGCCGTCCCGCTTATTGTTTTTTTGTTTTTTTTTGAAAAATAACAACTGGCTAACTTGCAGTAGCCTAAGAACTTGAAAACTTTAAAGAAAAAACAGTTAAAACCATTGAATATGCTAACTTGGCCTTAGCCTAGTTCAGATTCCGTCTGCAGCCGACGGCGGTTAAGAGGAACTGGCAGGGACCGGATTGCGCACGTGGCCAGGAGCGCGCAAGGGAGCGGCGCGTGCCGGCGCATGCGCGGTCCGGCAGAAACTGCTTGGAAGATCCGATCTGCGGCGCCGGGCGAGCCCGACACCTATTGTGGAGCACCCACGGGGACACTCAAAGAAGCAGCAGTCATTTAAGGCATCAAGAAATTTAATCTCTGAATCCTGTCCTGAGGTGACATGTACCCAATCAATATGGGGATAATTGAAATTTCCTATTATTACTGTGGTTTTTATTTTGATAGCCTCTTTAATCTCTCTTAACATTTCAGCTTCACTATCACTGTCCTGGTTGGGTGGTTGGTAATATATTCCTAATGTCATATTCATATTAGAGGAATGAGTTGTTATCCATAATGATTCTATGGAACATTTTGATTCCTTCAGGATTTTTGTTTCATTTGAATCTATATTATCCTTCACATATAGTACCCCTCCGCCACCCGCACGACCTGTTCTGTCTTTCCGATATAATTTATATCCCGGTATGATAGGGTCCCACTGATTGTCCTCATTCCACCATGTTTCTGTGATGCCTATTATGTCAACTTTTTCCTTCAATATGAGGTACTCCAGTTCACCCATCTTATTAGACAGACTCCAAGCATTTGGGTAAAAGCACTTTAAAAAACTACCACTATTTATATGTCCGCCTTTCACAGACGCCTTGGATTTTTTTTATATGCAATTGTTTCACATCTGATCTTGCCCATATATTATTTCCCACGTTCCCTATCTGACTAACTTCTAGGGAATCCCTATCTATGGAGCCTCATGTAAGAGAAGTCTCCGTCCGATCCAGGTGCTCGCCCGCACCAATCAGCTTTCCCCCACCTCTTAGTTTAAAAACTGCTCTACAACCTTTTTAACGTTTAATGCCAACAGTCTGGATCCACCTTGATTTAGGTGGAGCCCATCATTCCTGTATAGGCTCCCCCTACCCCAAAAGTGTCCCCAGTTCCTAATAAATCTAAACCCCTCTTCCCTACACCATCGTCTCGTCCATGCATTGAGACTCTGAAGTTCTGCCTGTCTATCTGGCCCTGCGCGTGGAACTGGAAGCATTTCAGAGAATGCCACCATACATGTTCTGGATTTCAGTCTCTTTCCTAGTAACCTAAATTTGGCCTCCAGAACATCTCTTCTACCCTTCCCTATGTCATTGGTACCGACATGTACCACAACCACCGGCTCCTCCCCAGCACTGCCCATAAGTCTGTCTAGATGCCTCGAGAGATCCGCAACCTTCGTACCAGGCAGGCAAGTCACCATACGGTTCTCCCGGTCATCACAAACCCAACTATCTATATTTCTAATGACCGAATCCCCCACTACTAAAACCTGCTTCTTCCTAACAGCTGGCGCTCCCTCCCCCGGAGAAGTATCCTCGGCGCAAGAGGATACCATAGCACTCTCTGGAAGGAGGGTCCCAACTATGGGATAGTTTCCCTCTGCTCCCATTGACTGCTCTCCTTCCCTGAGCCTTTCATCTTCCATAACAGCATCAGGACTGTCAGATTGGAGGCGGGACAGCCCTACTATGTCCCGGAAAGTCTCATCAACAAACACCTCTGCCTTCCTTAGCTCCTCCAGTTCAGCCACCCTGGCCTCCAAAGCAAGCACTCGGTCTCTGAGGGCCAGGAGCTCCTTGCATCGAGCGCACGCATACACCACCCGCCCACAGGGTAGGTAGTCATACATACTACACTCGACACAATTAACAGGATAGCCCCCACTCTGCTGCTGGGCTTCTGCCTCCATTTCCTACTCTAATTATATATGAGGGTTTAATTAAATGTTTCAGATAGAGGTTGTTATAAAGGATTTAAGTTTAAGGGCAATAGAAGTCACTGGCTCCCTCCAAGCTCCCCCTCTCAACTCCCTCCTGTTAGCACTCACCCTGTTCGCAAGCACCCAGTCGCAAAGCTCCCTGGTCGCTTACTAGCGGGGTTTAAGTGCTCGGCCTCCCTGATAGCTCCTCCCTCTGCCTACAGCTCAGCCAATCAGCACACGGTGTTTCAATTCAAACCTAAGCAAGACTCACAGCTTCCAACTGCCTGCCTGAGCACACGGCCTTTCAAACAAACACTCAGCTCAGCACTCCAAACTCCAAGCATCCAGGACCACAGGTGGTGGGGAGCTGTCCCCTGGCCCCAGGATGGAGTCGAACTCCCAGTAGTAGGAGAAGGTGGAGGGACCTGCCCTGAGCACCCAGCCTCATCCTGGACCGAGGAATAGCCCTGCCAGAGCTCCTTAACTTCGCTCCAGACTTGGTGTGGGGTCCGCTCTGGGTGTCCTTGGCTTGTCAGTCCCTAGGCCAGGCAGGCGAAGGCTGGGGGTGAAGCCACGCAATGCCACATGTCCCTCAACATCTTCTCCTTCCAAAGTCTGAGGAGGTCTCGGAGCATGGGCTCTGTCCAGGAGGATGCTTCTCCACAGCTGCCCCTTTCTTGCCCTGCTTCTCCTGGGAGCCCTGGGGCTCCGGAGGCACACAGATGCTGGCCGTGTCCTTTTTTCTGTGGTTGGAGGCAGCTGGGAGGGTGTAGTGTGAGCAGCTCGTGCTTTTGCTGCTCATCCACTGAGGCCTAACCATCGCAGAGTAGCATGGAAGAACGACTTCTTGTGTCTTGCTCACAACACACCTGTTAATGCATCCCAAAATCATGTTTGCTTTTTTGCAACAGCATCACACTGTTGACTCATATTTAGCTTGTAGTCCACTATAAACTCTAGATCCTCTTCTGTCATACTCCTTCCTAGACAGTCGCTTCCCTTTCTGCATGTGTGAAACTGACTGTTCCTTCCTAAGTGGACCACTTTTGCATTTGTCTGTATTAAACTTCCTCCTGTTTACCTCAGACCATTTCTCCAATTTGCCCAGATCATTTTGAATTATGACCTTATCCTCCAAAGCAGTTGCAACCCCTTGTAGCTTGGTATCATCTGCAAACTTAATAAGCGTACTCTATGCCAATATCTAAATCGTTGACGAAGATATTGAACAGAACGGGTCCCAAAACAGAACCCCTGCGGAACCTCACTTGTCATACCTTTCCAGCAGGGTTGAGAACCATTAATAACTACTCTGAGTATGGTTATCCAGCCAGATTTACACCCACCTTATAGAAGCCCCATCTAAGTTGTAATTGTCTTTCCTGGCACAGAAGTTAAACTGATTGGTCTGTAGTTTCCTGCATTGTTTTTATTCCCCTTTTTATGGGTGGGCCCTACTTTTGCCCTTTTCCAGTCTTCTGGAATCTCTCCTGTCCCCCATGATTTTCCAAAGATGATAGATAAAGGCTCAGATACCTCCTCTATCTTTATCTTTCAGGACGAATTTGTTTTTTATTTTTTCAGTGTACTGCCCACAACAGGAAAGATGTTTTTTTCAAAAGGTTGAAAATGTTTTTGTACTTCTCTCAAATGAGCTTTATCCAACAAACCTCAACATTTTCAATGAACTTTCTCGATACCAAAAGAATATCATAAATGTGAATGAAGAAAGGGGTATTAAAGACACTTTTGGAAACAACTGTCAAAATCATCAAGCTTACTTTCCCACTCTTAGAAAACAAGTCACTAATTTAACTTCAGCCTTTGTGATAGCAACTATTATACAGTCATGCTATATGTAATTTATTGTTTGTTTAAAAAAATACTATTTGCCAAGTAGTGCTTTTATTTCCCTCAGTTTCATAATGAGGTCAACTAGAAGCTTAATAGGTCATTTTTAATGGCATTTCTAGTGAATCTATGACTATCCTCTCACCCTGCAGAGTGATTAGCAAAGAATGAAAAATGTCACTGGCTGCCCAAAAGGTGATTCATGCACAACAGCATTCGAATAGCTTGCAAAGAGGGCAGTCAAATATTGAAAGGCAATACCAGCTGTGCTCTTTCACCATAACAATGTACATATTTAATGGCACATGAAACTTTTACAATCGGCAAAGATTTTCCAAAATACTACGCCTTTTTAAAACAACCACCACCACAAGAAAAAAAAAAATCCATAGTCTGCTCAGTGAGGTGCACACATTTCAGAGGCAAAGATAAACATTCCTCTATTACCTAACATTAAAAGAATGTACGCTGCCTTGCTCATCAACACGTTCTTGAATTTTATTCAAAATGTAACTTACCTTTAAAGGTAGAAGAGAAAAGGAAACTATCACTACATTAGTCCTTTGAAAAATAATTTAGAACCTAAATGACTTGATTTTTTTTGTCAACATCTGCATCAATAACCAAAACAGCTACGCAAATAACCTCGGGGGTTGGGGGTGGGAGTCAACTGATTGTAAACAAGATAGACATATGGTAAAATAAATGCAACTTTGTATACCAACTGAAAATAACAATTAAGGTAACAACCACGTTCCCCTATTATATGACAGGAAGAGTTACATCTAACATAGTACCGGTTTTACTCCAAGTCAGAAATCTGTCCCTGTGAGTAGGGTTTTTTTAACATAATTGTGAAGTAACTTTTCTGAATACAGCAGAAAGTGAAACATATTTGCCTTTCCTTGCCACTGTTACCCCCTCCTCTTCTGAAGTCTTTTTGCTGTCCCTTATGCAAAACTTTCAATTTTGGGGAGTAAAGGCACTTTGAAGTAGCAGGTGCACTTCGAAGTGCCTGCAGCTTCATGGCATGCTCACACTTCGAAGTTGCCATGAGGGAGAATTAGCCTAATGAAGTGTTGCATATTCATTGCAGCACTTCATTAGTCATCTCCCATCAGCCTGATGACCATGGCCCCTTCGAAGAAGTGTAGACGTGGCCAACATGTTCCAAAACTCTGCTCACTTACTACGTTTGAATTACCTGCAAAGGCTTTAACTCGCAGCACAAAGGTGCAAACAGTCAGTGTATTAAGGCAGAAAGCATGTAGTGGATAACACCTGTGAAAAAATTCCTAGTTTCTAAAAGGTACAAGATCTTACTAACAATAGGACAGGATGTTACAAACTGACCATCAACATGTTTGCCAAAGTTTCGCTGTTGCACTTAGGAATTATCACTGTAAGTATACAGTTAAGTCATACTGAATTACCCATAAGCAACAGAGAACATCTATGTGGATATACCCAAGCACTTAAATATCACCTTTCAACCAAAGACTTCAAAGTACTCCAAAAATGCTTCACATTGTCTCCGTGAGTTACTGTATGTAAGAGCTGATTAAATGACAGCACATAGGAGATGAAGTGATTTGACTTTACCACTGATTTGCAGTGACAAAAACAGAACTCAAATCCCCTGATCCAACAGAATCCAACAAGGGGTTAGGCATAAAAGGAGCCAGAATTTACTACTACTACTAAGGAAATATGTATTAGCTACAGATACCCATTTTATAATCAAGTACCAGATCAATATAGTAATATAGGTAAAATGGATTGTCTTAAAGGGGGGAACAATAAAATAAAATGGCTCCTTCAATTTCTCTCTACACTGGTTTTGGCCATGCTATTTCCAAAGCCAATTTAACAGCATCCCAGATTAGTCAATGTAAAAAAGAGACTTGTTTCCCACCTCAGTACTTAAGTTTGCTTATTACTTCTAAATATATTCAGTTTCAGTGAAAACCTGCATTCTTCAATAAACTTACTACTAAAAAAGGTGTTTGAAACAGCAGAATGAACTTGTAACTCAACTTCTGTTTTCAAGATTTCTGAAATGTACTTCTCTCAAGGCACTATTGTTTTATGCTAACTGGTCCACTACTTCACTCTAACAGATCATTTTTGTCCTTTTAATAATAATCCAAATGCACATATTTTGAGTGTAAAACACAATTACATTGAAACATTTAGTATCTACAGACTATCAAACACATCTGTGGTTAATATGAATTACATGTTTAGAATGAACACTGATTTTCTGTACACAAACTTTTTCTAAACAAGTCTTTAGGAAAGATTAGGGAACCTCAGTTAAAACCTCAATATTATAAATTTGTTATAACAATAAATATTAGTGAAACAGTGCTTTTTTTCCAAGAAAAAAAAAGGTGCCAGAACTCAAGTCTGATGATTCCTCATAGGGGTTAGGGTGTTCATTTTTAATGAAAATAGTTCAAAATAACAGTCTTACAACACATTTTTGGTGGAAAGTGATCCAGCAGAACCGTACGTCCCAGACTGATGTATAAAAACCACCAAAAATATTTAATTACTATTTTACGTTAAAGGGGGAAAAAGGCAGTGTCAGGCGGTTGAATATCTGCCCCAGCACCTCCCACTGAGCTGTCTGGGAATCAGCTCTAGTGACCCCCTGACCCAGGGCACCCTCTACTAACAGCATCCCACTGTCACTTCCATTCCTCTCCCTGTCTGGACCCACACTGGTCTCAATCCACGCCCCACCATGGGGCACCCTCATACGATGGCCATGCCCTTCTTCCAGGTCAAGTAGCAGCCGGCTGTCTTGTCATGAGCCTCAGGGGCCCTCTGCAGTCCTCAGTCTAGCTTGGGGGTGGGTTATAATTTCTGGTGAGGGGCCACACCAAGAATTTCAGAAGTGTTCAAGAGCTGCACCCTTCTATGATGTTAATGCAGGATCTGGGATGGAGGCTGTGTGAAGAAGGGGGCTTGAGGTAAGGGACAGGGGTGCAGGGGTGTGTGCGATCTAGCAGAGAGTTTGGGTGAAGGAAGCCATTGTGACCTTAAGTGCCTGGGGTTTGGATGTGACCTACAGAGGGGGTTCTGACCTGGTGCAGGGATCTGCAGTGCAGGAGGCGATGCAGGGGTTTCAGCTGTGACAGGAGGTTGTGACCTGGAGCAGATGACTGGGATGCAGGGCCTGGGAGGGGGTATGGGTTCAGAAGTGGGACAGAGGATTTGGGTTGCATGGAATAGAGGGGGAGGAGCAGTGGGGGGCAGATAGTTGTGGGGAGGGTGGGTCTGGGGTGCTAGAGGCCGGCACTGGCTAGAAAACTTACCTAGGTGACTCCAGTCATCAGCCCTGCAGGTTTCCTAGGCAGGCTCCATGTCTGACTGGCCACGGCAGGGGCCACGTGCTCTGTGAACAGACATGAGCTGGAGGCTGCGGCTGGAAGGGCCCCGTGGCTGGACGTGCAAGCCGCAGTTGGAAGCGCACCATTGTTGGAAGCACTCCGCAGTGTGCAGACCCATGGTTGGAGGGGCCTTGCAGCGTTAAAGTAATGGGAACAAGTGGCAGAATGCTGTTCTGATGCATTCTGCCAGAAGAGAGCCCTCAGTGCAAGTACATTAAAATTTTAGCTGTTAAAATCTTACAGCCAAAAACTGAAAATGCACGGCAAAACAACAGATTCCCATAGCATTTTATATTTTTGTCCCTCCACCACCCAACAGAATTTCACACATTTTTCCTAGTTCACCAGACCACCTCCAATTAACAGACAAGTAACTAAATATTTAAGCACACTCAGATGTACAGAGTCAAAAACCTGCAGGTAATGAAGGAAATTTGTCCTGTTTGCTCATGATATTTACAAACTTCATGAATGTGGCAGCACAAAGCCTGTCTAAATGTGATCTCTGTCCTTTTATTCAAATTCTGAAATACATTGGTAAACATATTTATAAAGGCTCTCTGGAAAAAAAGACAGTAGCTGACCACAGAAGTCTCTCCTGTATTCAATACCTTTCCCTTGCCATGGGCCTCCAGATTCCCTTTTTTCATATCAGTCTAACTCCCCAACAGAACATTATTTCTCATCACTGGAATGTAAATGTGTTCATCACAAGCCACATGAACTTCAGAAAAGCTCCACTGCCTGCAAATACTAAGAACAATATACCAGTATTATTCCAAAAGATAGCCCTATTTCATTTATAACATGGAACTCCTGAAATTGTTAGCAAAAATCCACTTTCAGTATATTGATTACGTGAACATATCACCAACACACACCAGATTTTTCCCCAGCCCAGATTTGGTTTTTACTTTTTACTGTCATATCACTGTCTAGCCATTTATAAAGCTGTTTTTCAAAGCCTCCCTGATTAACAGCGCTCCTCATTGTGCTCTCTTTATTGCCCTGGTACCTGGCTTTTCATAATTACTGGTCAGGTGATCTGCCTCATGCCTCCAGCCTGGCATGAAATTTTCCCCTTGCTCTGACATAAGTGATAGAGCACACAGCAGGCTGCCACCAGGAGAGGAACGTTGCTTTCGCTGAGGTCTAACCAAGTCAGGAGGTTCCTGAACCTTGCTTTTGAAATGGCCAAATGCACCTTGTATTACCATTTTGCACTTGCTCAGCTTGGAGTTGAACTTCTCCTTACTGTGGTCCAGGCTGCTTGTGTATGGTTTCATAAGCTAAGAGAAGGTAAGCTGGATGTCCCAGGATCACTAGCAGCAGTTCAACATCTTCAATGGTGATTTTTCTGGTCTAGGAAGAAAGTTCCATTCTGCAGATTTCTGAACAGTACAGAGTTCCTAAAGATGTGCACATCATGGCCTTTTCCTGACCATTCCATGCTGATATCAGTGAAACAGCCCTCATGATCCATCAACACCTACAAAACCATGAAGTACCAGTCTTTGTGGTTTAGGTACTCATGCAAGGTGGCCTGGTGCCAAGATAGGGATGTGCATTCCGTCAATCGCCCCACTGCAGTTAAGGACCTCCATCATGGCAAAAATCATTCACTACGTCCTGCACTTTTCCCAGAGTCACTGTTCAACATAGCAGAAAGGTATTGATTGTGTTGGCTAACTAGATGACAGCAGCCCGCACTGTAGTTTTACCCACTCCGAACTGATTGCCCACTGACCAGTGGCAGTCTGTCATTGCAAGCTTCCACAGGGGTTACTGCCACTCACTTCTGACCTGCCAGAGAAGATCTCATTTTGGTATTGCTGTGCTTCAGGGCTGGGAGAAAGCAATTTGCAATGTTCCAAGAAAGTGGCCTCATGCATACAGAAATTTTGTTGCAACTGCTAATTGTCCCAAAACTGCAAAACAACACGGTCCCAACAGTCTGTGCTTGTTTCATGGCACCAGAACCATCACTCAGCTATGTACAGAGCACTGAGCATAATCATCATCTCCCCTTTCCTCCTCTCCAGTGTTTCACATTCCTATATATCTGTGTCCTCCACAGTCTTATCACTCTGAAGGCTGCTTAGGAGGCTCTACACATACTGCAGCACAGTATGTGACATGCTCACAATACTTGTCACAACAATTTGAAGCTATACGGGCTCTATGATAGCCTTGGAAAAAGGGCACAATAATATTTTTTGCTGTTGCTTTTCAAAGGCCGGGGGTGGGAACAAGTGCACTACGGGAAGCTAACGACACACACCAGAATGTTTTTTTCCCCCATCAGACATTGGAGCATTACATACAATGCTAGAGGACAGCAGCAACTGTGGGATTGGTAATCACAGGGCACTGCTGACAAAGTTGAAGCTGCCCACCCCTAATGAGGATGCACTCCATCGACTTCATATGACAGCTTGAACACGAACCCTTGACTTTACAAAACTGGGTGTTTGTCAAATTTTGTTACGGTCGATTTTTTTTTTTAATTTCACAGTATAGACATACCCTTAGATACAGTAACCCACTAAGTAGTCTCCTTTTCTCTCTTACTCACCTAATTATAGCACTTTTCCCTTCCACCAACATTTGGTTTGCCTTTATTGCTGCCATGTTCCCAAACTGCCATCTCCTCCCTCTGTATTTCACTTACCCAGTACCAGCAGCATGCTTGTGTTTTTATAACATGAGTAGTATCTGCTCCAAAGCTATTAGTCAGTTTTGCAGACAATGAAGTTTAGACAATAAATCAAATGGCTGAATAAACGTAAGTCTCAAAACAAGTGACAGCACTCCTTTTAAAACACCTCTTTACTGAACTATTGCTAAGCACTTCCTAGGCTGAAAAGCGTTTCACAGAAAAAGTGAAATGAAATAGAATTTTAACGGGCGCAAAAAGAGGTAGTCTTGTTCCAAGCATCGTAGGCAGTTTCTAACTTACTGTTTAATATTCCATTTCCTTTTAAGGAAGATTGGAGAGTTTGTGGGGTTTTGCTTTCAGTATCCTTACTGTGCTTTTGCTATCCCAAAAGCAAAACATCAGGATTAAATCACCCCAGGCTCAGAATGTCTTCTGGTCACTAGTCGATGTTGCATCTCCAGATGGGAGTCAACAATACGGTGAGATACCTTCATATCACTTCAGAAGAGTGTGGTTTCTGTAATATACCATGACCTTTCTATGGTGCTGGACCAATGGCACATTTCTCCCATCCCCTCATTTAATCAGTATCTTCCCTCCCTGTGTGGATTTCTTTTCTACCTATGTATTATTTCCGTATACCTTCCTTTCTGTTTCTCTACCTCGCCAATGGTCCCTCAACATGCTATTTTTACATAGAGTTCACTTCGTTGTTCCTTTTGGGCAAATGCTGACCAGTAGCTTGTCAGTTTCACTATGATTCTGATCTTACCAGGGTCCCTAGGAAAGTATGGTACACTTGATAATACAGCTCCAGTTCTTCCTTCAATACCGAGCAAGTAATATATCAATGATGGTTGCTGCAAATAAACACTTTAGTTTGGGATTGTAAAACTTGAAATTCTTTTATTAAAATCTAACCCATACTTTAAACAACTTATGTGTTAACTCATTTCATTACCTACATAATTTCTCTTTATCAAAAGATAATTGGCTTTCTTTTTGTAATATCAGTGTATCATAAAGGAGATTTATTTCTCAATACTTCCTTTTATTCATACCCAGCATGGATGTGTTACATTTATAAAAGCAACAACAACAAAATTATAGACTTGCTGAGGTTAAGGATTTATCCATATAATCTATGAAGTGTTTAGGGGGGAAAAAAAAGGTGGATGTCCTGAACAGTATCAGACAGTATTTCTGAAACTGACATGAGAGGTTATTCTGAATCATTTTGCTCAACTTATATCGCGATATTTTCTCTGGCAAAATAACTGTTCTATTAGTAGTTTAATTGTAGTTCCCCTTCAAAAAATTCCATAACTGCCCACATGATGATTCCAGATAACTATACTAGCAAAGATAAGAGATCTATCTACTGTTTCAAATGTATTTACCAAATAGATATAGATATAGACACATGTAAGGAATGTGTCAGCAGGACCTGAATCTCACTGAAGGAATCTGAGGAATGTGTCCTTTAGTGATCATTTGCATGAAAATGCAGAAGTGTGCATATGTAATGCCTTGCATACAAAGCCTGATGGATAGCAGATGAAGCAACACGATGTCATCTACTGTAAACAACATCATGTTGTAAAGTCACAATTTATGCTACTACCCAATGTAAGAACTGTGGGCTCTTACCAATGCTTGAAGTTATTTTGGGGGGTACAGTGCAGTAATCACTGTGTAAGATATGGATTGCACAGGGGGCCCCTCACTGGAGCATTGTGAAGCTGCAGGAGGAAGGGGTTACTGGTTGAACCAGCTGGCTGGGAGCCATTGGCCAAACTGAGCCTTAGCCGTAAACCTGGTTTGACTAGTCCTTTCCCTGCACTCTTCAGTTAGAACTAAAAGCTGGATGCTGGAGTCTCTGTTTCTTTGTGTGAGAATCCACCCTAGTGGGTATTAACTATCGGAGGGGTAGCCATGTTAGTCTGGATCTGTAACAGCAACGAAGGGTCCTGTGGCACCTTATAGACTAACAGAAAAGTTTTGAGCATGAGCTTTTGTGAGCACAGACTCACTTCATCAGATGCTGGTCTTGGAAATCCAAGATTTCCAAGACCAGCATCTGATGAAGTGAATCTGTGCTCATGAAACCTCATGCTCAAAACTTTTCTGTTAGTCTATAAGGTGCCACAGGACCCTTCCTAGTGGGTATTGAGATTGAGAGCTGAAATCACAGGGTGGCAGCTGAAGCCACTGAGAGCTGAAATCACAGGGACTTGCCATGAGCCAACCCCACAAAGTAGCAGACAGGCAGCCTGCAGGATGGCTGGCAGGAGCAACCGGCAGACAGTCAGCAGGAACAAGCAGACCACAGGACCAGCACAAAAGTGGCATTGCCTCAGGTTCAGTGAGGGAATGAATCAGAATGATGTGTTGGGGTTTGCACGGACTGGACAGAGCTATAAGTGGGGCATTTGAAGGGGGGTACAGGAAAGTTTGGGTGTGTGGATTGGAGGGTCACAGTATTGGACTGGGAAGCCAAAAGAGGCAAAGGACACTGCTCAATCCACTTGCTCTGGACGGTCACTTGGGAGTTGGTTATGAACTCTGGGTGTGGTACTCTCCCAAGCTAATGCCATGTGACTTCTCTGCCTCTTTCATTAAAGGTTTCTTTTCTACACTCAGACTCTGTGCTTGCGAGTGGGGAGGCACCCGGCGGTGTGTGAACTTCCCAGCTTGCTGGTCAGAGGATTAAGCCAGTTCTATGTGAGACAAATGAAAAGGAACCCCTGGATATTGAACCTGGCCCTGGCTGCTGATAGAATGAGGAGGGCTCACTTTGTTACGTAGAATACATCCAAAAATTTTGTGGCACAAACTGACTGCTTCTGACTAAATTGTTTACAGCAAAGTCAACTGAATAAAATGATTGTTTAGTTGAGTTGTTACTTCACGGAAAATTCCAACTACTGTCTGATCCATTAGGGCCAAAATCTTCTTAGAATCACAGAATATTAGAACTGGCAGGAGCCACGACAAGTCATTGTCAGCCCCCTGAATTCCTGGCAGGACGAAGCACCAGCTAGACCATATTTGGCAGGTGTGTTTTTAACCAATGGAGATTCCACAACTTCCGTAGGCAATTTATGCCAGTGCTTAATCACCTTGACAGTTAGGAAGATATTCCTAATGTCTAACCTAAATCTCCCTTGTGGCACTTTAACTCCATTGCTTTTTGTCTGATCAGAAGTTAAGGGGAATAATACTTTCCCTCCTTCTCATAACAGCCATTTAGCTAGTTGAAAGCTGTTACATCCCCTCTCAGCCATCTCCTTTCTAAACTAAACAAATCCAATTCTTCCTTATCTTCTTTCATAAGATATGTTTTCTACACATTTAATCATTTTTGTTGCTCTCCTCTGGACCTTTTACAATTGCTGCACATCCTTCCTGAAATGTGGCTCCTAGAACTGGATACGGTACTTCAGCTGAGGTCTAATCAGTGCAGAGTAGACAGGAAGAATTACTTCAGGTAGCTTGCTTAGAACACTCCTATTAATATATTCCAAAATTAAGTTTGCTTTTATTTTTTTGCATGTGTCACACTGCTGACCAGGATTCCCTCATTTTTTTCCATCAATTGGCAGAATAAATCCTGTTATGAACACCAAGGCAAATGGGAATGTGCACTACCAATAGAAACATACGCTGCCAGATGTGGGAACTCTGCTCATCAGCTGGGTGACATGTGACTCTCTTCTGGGTGGCCACTCAATTGCTCAGCTAAGAGGAAACACTGCTGCTGATTCAGATTTTACTTGTGGTCCACTATGACACCTAGATACCTTTCTGCAGTGCTCGTTCCTAAGTATTCATTTCCTATTTTATATTTGTGCAGTTGATTGTTCCTCTTTAAGTGAACTACTTTGGATCTGTCCTTATTGGTTTCCATTCCATTTCTCCAAAACATCTTTGACCATTTCTTCAGAACATTTTGAATTATAATCTTGTCTTCCAAAGCACTTACAACCCTTCCCAGCTTGGTATCATCCACAAACTTTATAAACATACTCTCCATGCCGTTTTTATATCATTGAAGATATCGAACAGAACCGGTCCCAAAACTGATCCCTGCAGAACCCCACTTGTTATGCACTTCCAGCATAACTATGAACAATTGATAACTACTCTCTGAGAATGGTTATCCAATCAGTTGTGCCCCCACATTATAGTAAACCCATTGAGACTGTCTTATAAGTAAACTAGGGAAATAAAGTCACACAAGGCTGTTTAAAATGCTTTATTGACGTCTAACACCCCACCCTACTCCGCTTAATCACATTTATTATCCTATCAAAGGAACTTATCAGGCTGGTTTACCATGATTTGTTCTTTACTAATCCATGACTACTGTTACTTATAACCTTATTATCTTATGGATGTTTGCAAATGGATCTCAATTATTTGCTCCATCATCTTTCATGGCATAGCAGTTAAACTAACTTGTCTATAAGTTTCCTGGTTTGTCCTTATTTCCTATTTTCACAGATGGGTACTATACTTGCCCTTTTCCAGTCTTCTGGAATATCTCCCATTTCCCCTGACCTTTCTTTCAAACGACTCAGATATCCTCTCAAGTCAGCTCCTTGAGTATTCAAGGATGCATTTAATCAGAACCTGGTAACCTGAAGACCTCTAACTTTTCTAAGGAGTTTTAACTTGTTTTCCTATTTTAACTTCTGAGCCTACCTCATTTTCTCCAGCATTCACTATGCTAGGCATCCAATCACCGCCAATCTTCTTGATGAAAATCAAAGCAAAGAAGTCATTTAACCCCGTGTCATTTTGAGTTTACCACCACAACAAAAATATTTCTGTTTTCCAACTTATTTTGGTGCACATAACAGCACTCTGATGTTTAGCTGCTCCTGCCTTTTGTGGGTCTTTCAACACAAACAGAAGAGAGACACTTAGAAAGATGAAGAAACTGGATTTTAAAACCAGAAAAAAGTGACAAGAAATCTGACTGCTTTTTTGAAAGCTGAGCAGAACTTCATTTAAAGGTGTTCCTTTAAAATAGACAGATATTTAAACAGACATACCTGCTCCTTGGAAGAAACATAGATTCTTTGATGAATACTGACCCAGATAGCAGGATATACCAACAAGTGCCAATATCATCAGGGCTGAAATAAAGAAAAGGAAAATGATCAGAAGCATAATTTAAATGGGAGGTACCAACTGTAACAAACAGTAACAAAGAGCATTGCAAAGCTATAAGTTAAAAATGCATATCAAACTGTGAAGGAAAACTGCTGTTTAATCAGTTGGATGAAAATTCCTTAATTCTAATTTCCCCCTGAAAACACACCTCACCAAAACACCATGAATTATTCAATAGTAATTAAGTTACAAAAGTCACTGTTTTGGTAGCAATAGCCCATAGTGCATAGCTAACGTAGACCAATAAGATAAAACTGAACTGGGTTATAAAAGATCAAAAACAATCAAGCTTATGGCTTTGTCTTCTGCAGAATCTCTTACCTCCAAAATGAGCTCCTTCCCCATGGTAGGGCTGTCCTGCATTCCCACTCCCTTATCAAAAAAAGATTTACTCACTTCATGGCTCTATCTTGCCAACACACAGTGCAGACAGAGAACTCTCATTCCAAGAGCACCTTCACTCATTGATCTGGGCAGGCTGACAAAACAACTCAGGCTGCCTCTGTACATCTGGCACTACTCTGTGCTGCTATTCCAGGCTTCTTCCTAGCACAGGGCTCAGCAACCGAAATAGCAAAAAGAGCCATTTTTTTTCTAATTTGGTAAAAACTCAATAATTCAAGACCCACAATGCATGTGAATAAGAGACAGTCCTTAACAAACAACGTTAAACCATACTTTTTGCAAACCTTATTTTAAGAGCAGCACGCACACAATGATTTGGAATGTGATACATGTTTACTGCAGGACATTCACAATGTTTTTACATATTCTATTTCATCACACTTTACATAGGTGTTTCTACTGCTATCCTCCTGACTCTTCACTCCCAAACCCACTTTAATTATGACAATTTTACTTCAAGTTTAATTTGTTTTTTCTTAAAATGTATGTTGCAAGCTTCCTTCTCCTTTTCAAAATCAAGACATTATTAATGACACAAAAACACAGATACAGTACCATATCCCATAACACACTGCCTATATTAAAGGGGAAGTCATCCAACGTTTCGAGATCACATATCATTTGTTATTTAGATATCAGTTCATTGTTGGCCTTTTAGATGTTCACCATCTATCAAAAATAATCAGTAGGATTTTTTTAAACTTTGCGATTAGAGTGTGGGGAGCCACAAAGAGGTCCTTAAAGAGCACATGTGGTTCCAGAGCAACAGGTTGCAGACCCTTGTCCTAGCATAAAGGGAGAGGGCAGCTGGGACAGACTTTTTTTTTTTTTTGGGGGGTGGGGGGCGCTGAGGCTGCGGGGGTGGAGATCAGCAAAACTGACAGCAATTAGCTCTATCAAGAAAGGAGGAACAGGTTGCAACTTGCTTCCCTCATTCATCATGACCTAGCTTATATCTCAGTGGGTTCAGATGGCCTTCCCTCCTGTAGCCACCCTTCATAGTTCTTCAGAACCTCCAAGAAAAATATGTTTGTAGGGCTATGTCTATACTGCAGAGCTATTTCAGGATACCTTGAAATAGCCACTCAGCATCTAGGAAATGCATCCGTTATTTCAAAATATTTTTCAAAACAACAGGCACGCTATTTTGGCATTCCTGCACACCTTACTGCAAAAGTAAGGGATGCCTTGGAATAGCATAGTATTTAAACATTTGGTATTGTGCAGACAGCGCCAAATGCCAAAACAGCTTATTTTCATGCCTAACGTCAGTACCGGGCACATTAGTTGAAACCATAGTAAAGAATAAAATTGTCAGACTTCCAAGAACATGATGGCTACTATGTTCTTGGCTGGAGGGCAAAAGTCAACATGGTTTCTGAAAATGAAAATCATATCTTACTAATCTATTACAGTTTTTTGAAGGGGTCAAACATACATGTGGCCGAAGGGGATCCAGTACATCTAGTGTACTTACATTTCCAGAAAGCCTCTGACAAGGTCCCTCATCAAAGGCTCTTATATAAATTAAGGTGTCAGGCAATGAGAGGAAAGATGCTTTCATGGACTGAGTATTGGTTAAAAGTCCATCTTTCATGGACTGAGTATTGGTTAAAAGACAGGAGACAAAGGGTAGGAATAAACGGTAAATTTTCAGAATGGAGAGGAATAACTAGTGATGTTCCCTAAGGGTCAGTCCTAGGACCCATCCTACTCAATTTATTCATAAATCTGAAGAAAGGAGTAAACTGTGAGGTGGCAAAGCCCGCAGGCGATACTAAACTGCTCATGGCAGTTAAGATGAAAACAGACTGTGAAGAACTTCAAAAGGATCTCACAAAATGGCAAATGAAATTTAGCATAGATAATGTAAAGTAATGCACAATGGAAAAATGACCCCAGCTATACATACACAATATGATAGGGTCTAATTTAGGTACAGCTAATCAGGAAAGAAATCTTGGAGACATTATGGATTGTTCTCTGAAAAACATCCATACAGTGTGCAGTGCTTTTTTGACTGCCAAACAGGATGTTAGGAATCATATAAAAAGGGACAGAGAATATCTCATTAACCTTATATAAAACCATAATACACCCACATCTTGAATACCTGCAGTCACCTCATACCTGCAGTCACCTCATCTCAAAAAAAGACACATTAGAAAAAGTTCGGAAAAGGGCAACTAAAATAAGGGGTCTGGAGTTCCCCATGAAGAGAGATTAAAGAGGCTAGGACTTTTCAGCTTACAAAAGAGGAGACTAAGTGGGGATACGAGAGCGGTATATAAAATTACGAGTAGTTTGGAGAAAGCGCACAGGGAAAAATTATTTACTTGTCCCATAATATAAGAACTAGAGGACAAAAAATGAAATTAATGGTAGCAGGTTTAAAACAAATAGAAGGAAATTCTTCTTCACACAACACACAGTCAGCCTGTGGAACTCCTTGCCAGATTTTAAAAAGAGAGCTAGGTAAATGCACGGAGTTTAGGTCTATTAATGATGTCCCTAGTCTCTACATGTCAGAAGCTGGAGATGGATGGCAGGTGGAGATGGTTCACTCCCTCTGGGGCACGTGGTCAGCAGACAGGATACTTGGCTAGATGGACCTTTGGTCTGACACAGTATGGCCATTACTACATTCTTGGCTGGAGGAACTGTTCGATATATCACCAGATGGAAATGGCAGCTACATATCTGGAAAGGGCTCCAGATTGTTCTGTATTTGTGGAACTTTCACAATAATACAGTGGACACTTTTCAACCAGTACAGGTAATCGAAAATGCACATAAGTATTCTACTATTGGAAGAGTGCCATTCTGGTGGTCTGTCATTCTGAGAGTTTATTTTGAACAGGATGCCAGGATTTTATGGTCAAAATCAAATGCAAATCCAAGCAAGGATATGCAAAATATGGTAAAATTTGACAACAAAACCTTGGAACACAGAGCAGGCCTAACAGTTGGAGAAGAGTAGAAATGGACCTGGGGGCAGTAAAAGACCCCCAAACTCACATATATCTAGGTAATTATATATCCCATGATAGTAAATTGTCCTCCATATACTCAAATGCAAAAGGTATAAACTACCAAAAACTCCAGCTTTCAGTTACAACTTCTCCAACACCTGCAGCATTCTGAATGCAGTGCTGAAATAGTATAAAATGAGTTTAACATAAAAATATAAAACTGCTATTATGCTGATATAGTTTTATATTCAATAAAGTGAGATTTTACTTTACATTAAGCTGTTGTGGAATTTCCACTCTATTGCATCGCTACACGGTAGGCACTAGGGGACTTGCTGAAAAATTGAGATTCGCCTTGCTGTAGCATATGCAAGACTTACAGAAATTATGCACTTGTGAAAGGCACTACTGAGGGTTCTAACACACTTCCCATTACAGGTTGGACCTTCCTGGTCTGGCAACCTTGGGATCTGAATCATCCCAAAGGAGGGAATTTGTTGGACCAGGGGAGGTCAGGTCACTCTTGTCCACCCCACACTTCAGACAGTGGGGCTCCTTGCCCCCATCAGCTCTACACCCTAAGCTGGTGATGCACCCTGGGCTGCCAGAGCTTCCTGCCTGTGGCCCTGGGCACCGGGCCTCCCTTCCCAGGACTGGCAGCAGCTCTGCTCCCAGCCAGCAGTGCTGCCTGCTGGTAGACCACTAGCAACCCTGTGGCTGGGGCTTTCCTGTCCAGCAACATCCGTCACCCTGGACCAAACAGTTTAAACCTGCAGATGCATGACTGCGGTTCCCTCTTCAGCTTTCTCAAAGAAGTCCTTTCTACTTGAATATAAAGCCTGTAGCTAGAGGAAATTTTTTTCCCCACCTGAAAAACTTGAGTTAAATCAGACAAGTCATTTCTGAACCATGGGACTTTGAGACATGACTTTGTGAACTTGTTATGCAAATAACTGTTTGGAAATCAAATTTATTTTATTCAACAGTTCCTGATGACATCAGAAATATACTTCTAACTGCTGATGAAGTTAGATGAGTTTTTCTCTGGCTTATTTGCAATTCATTTGCTAATACAGAAGTGGTCTCCCAGATACATAGATATTCATAAAGCTAAAAGGTCTGATAGGACTTAAAGCTCTGCCTAATCAAACTATTGGGATTCCAGGAGGTTGATGACTTCCCCACAGAGCCTATAGTATTCAGAGAGCTACACTGATCAAGCTGAAGGTTACAAATCTTGTCAGAAAGTATCTTATTATGTTTTCCTATGTTAACTGAAAAATATGTATTTTCTTCACTCGCCCATGTGATGCAATAGCTACAACTTCCACCTTGTCCCCACCATCTTATATCACCACTACTTTAAACACTTTCTGTTGACCAGGCCCAACATAACTGTTAAGGTTCGAGGCTGATTTCTGTTTAGCAGAGTAGGTCATAATTCCAGGTTTCTGGAAGAGAACCAAATACAACATTTTATTATAAATCCAATCGATGCACACAGCACTCACAGATGTTTTCCTTGGGCATACCGAGATGAAAGCCAGAGTGTACAGATATTGGCCTACATAAAAAAGTTTAAGTGCCATGTGCAAAATTATTTGGATATACATTCATTCATTCATTCGACATTCACCACATCTGGGTGACAATCATGACAATAAGGCTGAGTCTACACTAAGACAGAACATTAACATAGCCATTAGTATGGCCAGTTTGAAGTTTTGTCTTAGTGTAGACATAGCCTAAATGCTGCAGTTTCAGAGCAAGAGTGGTTCAAAATTATACCTTTGCTTTGACCTTCAAGGTTCTGAATCAAACCAACTGCTAAATACCCTCAATCATTTGGGAGTCACTTGAAATGAAAGGTGCTCAGTTTTTTTGCCAGACCTAACAAATTGTGTCATCTTCAGCATGACTTTCCTGAATATGGTCTAAAATTTCTTTCCCCTCCCCACTGTTAAAATAGTGCCATAGATTGAAAAGGCCCACTTAAATATTTGTTTCTCTACTCCTGCAACTAATGCTAATTGGTATAAATACAAATCTTTGTGACCATGGATTGTGGGTCAATACTTTAGCAGAAGAGCAAAGAATATATTTAGAACCCAATCTTGCAAACTTTAAGCACATGCTTAACTTTATGAATATGAGTTCTCCCATTGGTTTAACCAGGATAATGTAAGAGTAAATTTGAACAAATTCATACACGCCTGCAGGATCAAAGCCCTCGTATGGTGGAATCCAAATCAGCAGAGGGCTTTCATGTATTCATGCTCCAGACTGTAAACTTGAACACCTCTACCATGAAGGAGGAGAAGGGAGGGGTCTTACAGAGATTTATTGCTATTCAAGTTTCATAATCCAGACTCCAAAAGAACCACCAACTGAAAAGCACACCTACAACTTCCTAAAGATTCTGAGAGAATCAATCCAAATGGTTTTCCATACATGCTTTTTCCTTGCCTATATCATTATAGTCAATCTGTGTGTGTAGACAGCTGCTCCTAGGCCCTCCTTTGTTCATGTATGCAACTCCTACAACATAGATGTTGCCCTCAAAGTGATCCATAATGATGTATTACTGCTAAAAATGTCCACAATTTTTCAAGACCTTACAAGTAGGCAAATGGAGTTGTTTGATCATTGGCACATGAGCAGCAATCAGAAAATGAGTTCCTCACATTTTCAACTAGTCAGTCAACAAACATATAAATAATAATTGGCCATCAGATATCTGCCACATCACCACACTTGAGCTCCTTATGCCATATGGAAGCAATGTTTAAAGAATAAGGCACATCCCAAACAAAACAATATGACAGAATAAGTACTGAAGGTCCATGTGGCCAGCTACAATCTTCTCTTCCCCGCCCCACTGCAAATACCTGAAAATTTTAACATGACATATATTAACCAAGTACTTATACTGATGTTGTGTATTTCCTCTTATCCGTCAACCTAGTACCAAATAGAAATGAAATAGGTGACAGAAAAGTGTCATTCCTAGTTATCACTAAACTTGTGATTTTTAAGTTGCATTTTTGTTTAAACTGATGTCCACAGTCTGATTAAATGTGATGAAGGCTGTCAAAAACTGGTTCCTGGTACCTCAAAATGAAAAACACGCAACATGCAAAACGTTAGGCCATGACTTCAGAAAAATTTCCTTGTAGATTTCTGCACATAACACAAATCCTTCTCTCTCTGGAAGACGGACAATATACTTCTATTGCTTTCTAATTAACAAAAGTAGCAGATTTTCTAATATTAAAAGTGAGCCTCTACAGTGACAGGTGCCTGATGTTTTATAAAACTATAAAAAACAGCTTACCTAGGTCTGTATGTAGCAGTTATTGACCAATATTTTTCATGCCTAATATAGACAGTCATGGTTCTCTGCATAAATAATCTAACTTTATAAGACTGAATTTTCAGTAATTATATATCACTTGAGATTACAGATAGAAATTCATTAAGAAAAAGGAGGAGACTAACAATTCCATTCTAATTTACTGGCAAAACTGTGGTGGAAGGCACACATGAGTACCTAATCCTACTCACCAATTTTTGTGGAAACAATCCTGTTACTTAGTAAATCCTATACCCTGGCATTATTTCTCTAAAACTACCTGTTAGTCCCAGAATTGCTGCAGCAATAACAATGACTATCTTTAGCCAATTGTCATAAATAAGAGGGTGCAACCTATAATTCTTGTAAAAACCTTAATTTTAATTTGACAAAAGGCTCACAAAGCATGTATGAAACCATCATGTAAAAAATTTAGCAGAACTGATTGTACCAGCAATCAATTGCCTTTGCTATTAAGTCTTTATTCAATAACTTCATCTCAGCAAAATCAACTACTGAATCCTTGAACACATTTGACCTCATGGCACCTGTTGGCTGGGAAGCTCCCCATGGCAAAGGCCCTGCCAATAAATGTATAAACAAGAAATCCTGATTTACTGCAGTGCAGACCTGGCAGGAGCCCAACACAACTTTGCCAACTGTCTGGCTATCAGAAAGTATAATACATCTTCAGGAGAATGAGAAAGCAACAGACCAACCCTTCCGCAGTGACTCTCTGCATAATTAAATATAATGGATGACCTTCACAGGAGCCTATGGAAGCACCAAGGTGAACAAATGTTGCGTATGTGTGTTTTATATACAGCAAGGTCTCAGAGTACACAATCCCAGAGTACACGACCCTGCTCTTATACGGCTAACCCCAGATTCCTACAGTAAACCCCGGAAATGCCCAATTTCCATTTGTGCTTAACTCTCTGCTCCCCGGCCCTGGCTTAACACCCCCCACCCCCTGACCATTTCCGCAGAGCCCCAGCTCACCCCTCACCCCTGCACCTGGCTCCAGCTCAAACCCCGCCGCCCCCCACCCCACTCTTGCCCTGGTTCAAACCCCTCACACATGTACGGCCCCAGTCCCATCCTCCACCCTGGTTTCAAAACCCCACCCCCACACAAACACACGGCTCCAGTTCACCACCCCTGGGTACACCTCCAGCCCAACTCTACCCCTCAAGCCCCTGGCAGCCCTAACCCACCACCAGGCTTAACCCTTCCCAACTGCCCCCTCACCCCAGGACTTACCTTTCTGTTGATTCCCCAGCTGCAGAAAGAAAGGTTACTCACCGTAGTAACGGTGGTTCTTCGAGATGTGTCCCCGTGGGTGCTCCACATTAGGTGTCGGGCTCGCCCGGCGCCGCAGATCGGATCTTCCAAGCAGTTTCTGCCGGACCGCGCATGCGCCGGTGCGCGCCACTCCCCCGCGCGCTCCCGGCCACGTGCGCGATCCGGTCCCCGCCAGTTCCTTGACCAACCGCCTCGGATGCTCCTGCAAAACACTAAACAGAGATCCGGAGCGGGGAGGATGGGCGGGTAGTGGAGCACCCACGGGGACACATCTCGAAGAACCACCGTTACTACGGTGAGTAACCTTTCTTTCTTCTTCGAGTGTCCCCGTGGGTGCTCCACATTAGGTGACTACCCAGCAGTAACCCAAGATAGGAGGTGGGTAATCGGATTATGTGCAGCTTGTCCCCGAGAGGACCGCTGTCGAGAGACGGGTATCCTCTTGGAATACCCTGTGAAGGGCGTAATGTTTGGCGAAGGTGTCACAGGATAACCAGGTCGCCACTCTGCAAATGTCTTTTAGCGCAACGCCCTTGAAAAAGGGCTGTTGATGCTGCCACCGCCCTAGTGGAATGAGCCCTGGGCATGGCCAGGAAAGGAGTCTTTTTGAGTTTGTAGCACATTTTTATGCAAGATACGATGTGCTTCGAGATTCTCTGCGAAGAGAGACATTCTCCTTTTGATTTGGGAGCGATAGAGACTAGGAGTCTATCCGTTCTCTGGAAGGACTTGGTCCTGTCTATATAGAAAGCTAGCGCCTCCTCACGTCCAGGAGGTGTAGGCGCGCCTCTTTGTTAGAGTTATGAGGCTTTGGAAAAAACAAGGGTAAACAATAGGTTCGTTAGTATGAAACTCAGAAAGAAACTTTAGGAACAAAGGCTGGATGCAGCCGTATGGTTACCGCCTCCTTGGAAAAAACAGCGCAGGGTGGCGTTGCCATAACTGCCGCAAGCTCGCTCACCCTGCGAGCTGATGTGATTGCGAGAAGAAAGGTCGTCTTTATTATAAGGAGGCAGAGGGAAACCATGGCCAAAGGCTCGAACAGTGGTCCACTTTTCGCATTAAGCACCAGGTCCAAGTTCCACGAAGGTGGAAGCGGTTTCCGAGGGGGGTATAGGTTTACCAGCCCTTTAAGGAACCTGGTAACCATGGGATGGGCGAACACCATGTGCCCTGTCTCTCCGTGTCTGAATGCCAAAAAGGCGGCAAGGTGGACCTTAAACGAGGATAGTGAGAGTCCTCCTCTCTTGAGGTCCAGTAAATACTCTAATATCACAGCCATAGGCACCGAAAGGGGGGCTAGCTGTTTGGTAGAACACCATGCCGTAAAGCGAGTCCATTTCTGCTTGTAGGTCTTCCTGGTGGAAGTCCTCCTGCTACTTTCTAGGACTTGCTGCACTTCCTCCGTACATGTGCTCTCTAGGGAGCTGAGCCATGGATTAACCACGTTTGTAGTCGCAGGCCTTGGGGGTGCGGATGCACTATGGACCCCTGGGCTTGCATGAGCAGATCCGGCGCCACCGGAAGGGGCATCGGTGGCCGGTCCGACATGCGCAGGAGTAGGGGGAACCATTACTGTCGATCCCACGTTGGGACTATCGGGATCATTCAGGCTCCTTCCCTCCTGGCTTTCTGCAACACTTTGTGGATGAGCACTGTGGGAGGGAAAGCGTAAGGCAGGGGGCCCCTCCATGAGATCGCGAAGGCGTCCCTCAGGGACCCCCGTCCCAGTCCTGCCCTGGAGCAGAATCGTGGGCACTTCTTGTTGTGCTGAGTAGCAAACAGGTCTATCTGGGGAAAAACCCCATGCATGAAAAATCGGTTGCAGCAGATCGGGACGGATCTGCCACTCGTGCGTGAGTGCGAAACGCCTGCTCAGCTGGTCTGCCTTCACATTGTGAGCGCCTGGGAAGTACGAGGCTTTCAAGGTTATATTGTTGGCGATGCAGCAGTTTCACGACCGGACTGCTTCGGCACATAAGGCACGGGACCGAGCTCCTCCTTGCCGATTTATATAAAACATGGTGGAGGTATTGTCTATACTGATCCCGACTACTTTGCCTTTTATATGGTCTCGAAAGTGTCTGCAGGCGTTGAACACTGCTCTGAGCTCCAGTATATTTGTGTGCAGTGACTGCTCCGTGGAGGACCACAGCCCTTGCGTCACCTCTTCGCCCATGTGTGCTCCCCACCCTATGAGGGAGGCATCTGTAGTAAGAAAAACCAATATGTGTGGTTGGTGGAAGGGTACCCCTGTTAGCAGGTTCTCGGGGTTTACCCACCATTGCAGGGATTTGCGCACCTCTATTGTGGGTGACGCCACCCTGTGAACAGTGTGTGCTGCCGGGTTGTATACGCTCGCCAGCCAGTGCTGCATGCTGCGCATGTGTAACCTGGCGTTCTGTTCTACGAACGTCGCTGCTGCCATGTGGCCCAGCAGCTGTAAGCACGTCAGAAACAGCACCGTAGGGCTGAAGGTGAAGACTTGCACGAGGGAGCCGACGGCCCGAAAGCGAGTCTCTGGTAGATACGCCCTCGCTGTAATAGAATTTATGCGTGCCCCTACGAACTCTATGTCCTGTGTGGGGTCTATCTTTGATTTTGTCAGATTGATAACCAGGCCGAGCGAAGAGAACGTGCCTGCTGTGACGCATATCATGCGTAGTACCTCCTCCTTCGAGGCCCCTTTGAGTAGGCAGTCATCCGGATACAGGAATATAAATACCCCCTGTCTGTGCAGGTAGGCTGACACCACTGCCAAGGGCTTGGTGAAGACTCTGGGGGCCGAGGAGAGGCCAAACGGTAGGACCTTGTATTGAAAATGTTCTTTGCCTACCATGAAAAACCAGAGGAATCGTAGGTGAGCCGGATAAATAGTTATGTGAAAATACGCGTCTTATAAGTCGAGGGCTGCGAACCAATCTCCATCGTCTAGTGCCGTAAGGATGGAGGCGATTGTGATCATCCGAAAGCGTTGCTTGCACAGGTACCGGTTGAGGCCTCGAAAATCTAAGATGGACCTCCCGCCTCCTGTCTTTTTCCCCGTGAGGAAGTACCTCAAGTAGAACCCTCTCCCTTGCAGTTGCTCCGGCACTCTTTCCACTGCCCCTATGAGCATGAGATGGTCTACCTCCTGCTTGAGCCTCGCTACGTGGGAGGCCTCCTGGAGGTGGGGCCTGGGTGGAGGTCATGGCGGTGGGAGCGACTGGAAGGGGATGGCGTACCCCGTGGCTATGATCTCCAGCACCCATTTGTCTGTGGTGATCCTTTGCCACTGGTTATAGAATGGTCGGAGGTGATGGTGGAATAACCGCTTCGGATGACCTTGCGATGGTAGTGATGGCGCAGCCCTGGATCTGTGTGTCAAACTTGTGGCCTTTGGCCCTGCCCCGAGGATGCACAGCTGTGTTGGGAACGACGCCTGGGAGTTCTGTACTGCTGGTGCTGTTGATGTCGCCCTTCCTCGTAACCCCTGTGGTACTGGGGACGCTGTTGCTGGTACTGGTACCATCTTTGTTGAGGGTAGTACTTTTCTTTCTGTATGGAGGGGTATAAATCCCCAGGGTCCTAAGTGTGGCTCTTAAATCTTTACTGGAATGAAGGACCGAGTCAGTTAATTCAGCAAACAGCTTCTGCGAGTCGAAGGGAAGATCGACTATCTCTGTCTGCAGGCCCTCGGTATACCCGGAGTCTGGAGCCAGGACTCCCTTAGCATCACCACTGCCATAGCTGTGGAGCGTGCTGCTGTGTCCGCAACATCCAGGGCGATCTGAACTCCCGTCGTCGAGGCCGCGTAGCCTTCTTGCATGATGGCCTTGAGCACTGGTTTCTTGCCCTCTGGAAGCGAGTCCATGAGGGAGGTTAACCTAGGCTGCGTCTACACGTGCACGCTACTTCGAAGTAGCGGCAGTAACTTCGAAATAGCGCCCGTCACGTCTACACGTGTTGGGCGCTATTTCGAAGTTGAAATCGACGTTAGGCGGCGAGACGTCGAAGTCGCTAACCCCATGAGGGGATGGGAATAGCGCCCTACTTCGACGTTCAACATCGAAGTAGGGACGTGTAGACGATCTGCGTCCCGCAACATCGAAATAGCGGGGTCCTCCATGGCGGCCATCAGCTGGGAGGTTGAGAGATACTCTCTCTCCAGCCCTTGCGGGGCTCTGTGGTCACCATGGGCAGCAGCCCTAAGCCCAGGGCTTCTGGCTGCTGCTGCTGCAGCTGGGGGTCCGTGCTGCATATACAGGGTCTGCAACTAGTTGTTGGCTCTGTGTATCTTGCACTGTTTAATGAAAGTGTGTCTGGGAGGGGCCCTTTAAGGGAGCGACTTGCTGTTGAGTCCGCCCCGTGACCCTGTCTGCAGCTGTGCCTGGCTCCCTTATTTCGATGTGTGCTACTTTGCCGTGTAGACGTTCCCTCGCTGTGCCTATTTCGATGTTGGGCTGAGCAACGTCGAAGTTGAACATCGACGTTGCCAGCCCTGGAGGACGTGTAGACGTTATTCATCGAAATAGCCTATTTCGATGTCGCAACATCGAAATAAGCTATTTCGAATTTGGGTGCACGTGTAGACGTAGCCCTAATGTGGTTGTCGAAATTATGGTTCGCTAGATGCGCTGCGTAATTTGCCATTCGCAACAGTAGAGTGGAGGAGGAGTAGACCTTTCTGCCCAACAACTCTAGCTTTTTGGCATGTTTGTCTGTTCCCCCACATTGCGACGACTCCACCACCAAGGAATTTGGTTGTGGGTGACTGAACAGGAACTCCGTGCCCTTTGTCGGCACGAAGTTTTTTTTTTTGTTTTTTTGGGTTTTTTTTCCGCTCTCTTGTGGACAGGCGGAATAGTCGCAGGAGTCTGCCATATCATAGTGGCAGACTTCAAGATTGCGTCATCAAGCGGTATTGCTATTTTGGAGGAGGCCAGAGGTCTCAGATTTTTGAGGAGCTTATGGTGTTTCTCTTGCACCTTAGCTGTCTGGATGCCTTGCGTGAAGGTCACCCTCGTAAAACAGCTCTTGGAACTGTTTGAGATCGTCCGGAGGATGGACGTCCCCCGAGGCCGTAGCCTCATCCGGGGAGGAGAGCGAGGAACCACTGGGGTACGTCTCTCTGGACCCTTCCGGTTCCTGCTGGTGATGGTACACCCTCTCACTAGAGGTTTGCGAGGGAAAATCTCAGGGTTCCATAACCAGTCCCCCCGGAGATGCTTGAGTCTCTGTCCCCGGTCGCAATTGCCCTCGGGGGTACGAGATCGTTTGTGGGGATCTTTCCCTAGTAGATAGCCGATGGTGTCTATGCCCCGCGTGGTAGGGGCGACCATGGCAGTATAGGCACTGTTCTTGGGAAGGTGACCTAGACCACTCCCTTGGTGCATACCCTCTGCGTCTGGGGGAGGGCTGGAGAGAGCAATTTTGCATAATAGTCCAGCGGTTCAAACCCCAGGAAGGGTGAAGGTGGTCCCAGCCAGGGTGAGGCTGGTTGCAAAAAATGGAGAAGGGGGCTCCGGGTAGGCTAGGGGGGACCCCTGCCTTCTGGTTGGAGTCTGCAACATAAGCGGAGGGCTGTGAGAAAGCAACTCCACAGCCCTGTGCGGAGAGGGGCTGCAATGCCTCCTCTTGTGTGCAGCCTTCCCACTCCCTTGAGGAGGTAACTCCGCCCCCTGACGTACAGGGGATCCCGGCCCCGTCCGCACCGAGCTTGGCACACTCGAGGGCGGTGCCACACGTGCGGTGTCCTCCGGTGCCTGCAGGCTGCGTGCCTGCGCGCTCTGCACCGCCGGTTCCCCGGGGGTCGGTGCCGCTGCCTGCGGTGCCGCCAGTACCGGCGCTTGTTTAGCCGCTGCCCTGCCTGCGGTGCGGGGCGGCTGGCTGATTATCGGAGGCTGAGCCGCTTCCACGTGGCTCTCCGTGCCGCCGCCGATCAGCTGTTGCTGCGGCTGGGGGCTGCTCGCTCCTCCCATCCCGCTCGCTATTGTTGCCGGCAGGGATCGGGCTGGGGAGACTTTCCTCCGTTTTTGCGCTGATGGGGTGAGGGAGGCAGCTTTCCTTTTATGGGCCCCGGAGGGTCCCTCCTGCTGCGGCCGCTCCGGCACGTCTGGCTGGAGGGCCTTGTCGAAAAGCAGCATTTCAAGCCGCATCTCCCTGTCTCTCCTTGCTCTGGCTGTTAATTTAGCACAGAAGGAGCCTTTCTGTGCAACATGGGACTCCCCAAGGCACCTTATGCATAGACTGTGCCCATCAGACGCTGGCATCACCTCTCGGCAGGACTCACATTTTTTAAATCCTGAAGAGGACATTGTTGGTGAGTCTTTCAGTTGTTAAACGGGTACTTAGCACCTTCTCTGTGCTGTTTTCCCCTTCGGATGGCCTGCTGCAGCAGGAGGGCTGATGGCCCTATGCTCCTGGCCTCCGGCGCTTGTTACTGGGACTGGATTGAAGCTGTCCCGCTTGTAGTTTGTTTGTTTGTTGTTTTTTTTTTTTGTTTGTTTTTTTGAAAAATAACAACCGGCTAACTTGCAGTAGCCTAAGTACTTGAAAAACTTTAAAGAAAAAACAGTTAAAGCCATTGAATACGCTACTTGGCCTTAGCCTAGTTCGGATTCCGTCTGCAGCCGACGGCAGTTAAGAGGAACTGGCGGGGACCGGATCGCGCATGTGGCCGGGAGCGCGCGGGGGAGTGGCGCGCACCGGCGCATGCGCGGTCCAGCAGAAACTGCTTGGAAGATCCGATCTGCGGCGCCGGGCGAGCCCGACACCTAATGTGGAGCATCCACGGGGACACTTGAAGAAGAACATATGTTCCGTCCGGGAAAAAACCGGATCTCCACTTACACAAAATCTGGGTTACTCGAGGGCACACAGACCACAACCCTCACATAACTCAAGGGTCTACTGTATATATAGCCTGAAGACGTCTATCTGAAAGTCAGTATGCTGAACCAGACAAAAGCTCAAAACAGACTGAATCCTTAGCCTATTCAGAGAGTTTTTAATAATTCATTTTCAGAAAGTCTTCTGTGCCCTTGGGACTACAGAGGTTCAGAGGAAATCTGTTACAAATTCAGAAATCGAGGATCTTTACTGAGAATTATGGACTGTAAACACTGAAATATTTCCAAGCTTCCATGAAGACACACAATTTTTGGAAAATAAGTGTAAATTAAGAGAAGAGCAAATTGTCAAAGAAAGAAATAGGAAATAATTATAGATGGAACCTGAAATATCGAGCATGAGAGTACATGCAGAAGGAAAGGGGAGGATTTCTAGAAGCTATAAAGACACTATGCCACAAAGTGAAAATGAGCTAAGGACCTGGACCTACATAAAAAAACAAAACCTTTCAAAAAGTGCTGTAAAGATCCAGTATTGGATTTCACTGAGTTGTAGCACACGCAGATGAAATCATTCTGTGAAATCATAACTACAGAATGAGAGCATTTAGAACCCAGAACAACCAATGTGAGTATATGTAAAAATCCTTTTTTCTCCATATATGACGTTTTTAAATAATTAAAAATTGAAACTGCATTCACCATGAAAATACCATTTACCAAAAATCACTGTGGTACAGCCTAAAAACCTCTAGTCCAGTACCTTTGGGACCTAACTGGTGTTGAACAAGAAAATTTGCCAGATCACGAGACATCAATATTGTTTAGCAGCATTACCAACACTTCTCTTAAAAGACATCTAGGGGTAAATTACAGCTAAATAACAGCACAGAACACTGAGAGCCAGGACTGATGACTTTAAACAAACTTTACAGGACTTCGAAAAACTTGGTCACGCTGCTAAGTGACTATCCAGCTAAGTAAAATTACGAGAATGAACTAATGGAGAATTATGTTAGGGGAAAAAATGGGAAAATTCCAAATTAAATTAAATTTTCTAATTTTAGTATGCGTTGATGGAAGAAGAAAAATCTTATTTAAAATTAGTTCTAAAACATCTGAACACTCAACAAAGGTGAACACACATCTAAAGTATTTCAGTTTTAGCAGACAGCTCTATTGAGACCACGAATGTATAACTAGCATTGAAGTTCTGAAATATTTCTCATCGGCAAGAATTTAAGTACTATTTATCAAAGGTATCAGTCTTAGAAATTTTGCATTTGATGCATATTCGCAGAAGGGAAGCTGGAACTACCAATCATGCAAGTGGTTTTCAGGGATCCTCTTATCAAAGGTCACAAAGTATTAAAGCAATCTACTTTTTATCACTCACAGGCCGTGTCTACACTAGCCCCAAACTTCGAAATGGCCACGTAAATGGCCATTTCGAAGTTTACTAATGAAGTGCTGAAACACATATTCAGTGCCTCATTAGCATGCGGGTGGCCACGGCACTTCGAAATTGACACGGCTCGTCCCGATGGGGCTCCTTTTTGAAAGGACCCTGACTACTTCGAAGTCCCCTTATTCCTATGAGCAGATGGGAATAAGGGGACTTCGAAGTAGGCAGGGCCCTTTTGAAAAGGAGCCCCGTCGGGATGAGCCGCATCAATTTCGAAGTGCCGCGGCCGCCCGCATGCTAATGAGGCACTGAATATGTATTTCAGCGCTTCATTAGTAAACTTCGAAATGGCCATTTACATGGCCGTTTCAAAGTTTGGGGCTAGTGTAGATATAGCCATAAAAAGTTAACGCAATAAATTCATCCATGGGTTAACTGAAGTCAAATACTAGGGATGAATTGGGCTCAAGTCATCTCCCCAGTATATTTCTTTGTGTGTGAACTTTGTTGTTATTAATCTCTTTAGACAGGTGACCATCCATCCTGTTTTTACCAGGACAATCCCTTATTTAAGCCATCTTACAGGTGTCCCAACTTTAACAAAATGGGCATAATGTCCCATATTTTGTAGGGCTCCTGTTCTCTGGCACCCTGTGTCAGGGCAGCAGCAACTACTGCCAGGAAGCTCCTCTGCCAGGCACCCACCCTGTTCCCTGGCACCCAGCACCACAGGGAAGTAGTTTCTGCTGCAGCGAAGTTCTTCTGTAAGGCAGCTGCCCCATTCCCTGGCACCCCTTGTTGGCAGCCTCCATGGTGGGTGACCTCTGTCATGGGCTGGCTGTGTTGTTCCCCAGCTCCCTGCACCTCGAGGAGGCAGCTCCTGCTGCAGTGAACTTCATCTGCAAAGAAGTGGCCCCATTCCCGTGCATGCCAATCCCTGCTGTCAGGGACTCCACCACCATGCAGCTGTCATATTCCCTCCTCCCACAACCCGCTGGGAGGCTGCCAAGCGCATATTCTCAGCAACCCCACCAGGAGATTGTGGAGCCCCCATTCCCTGCTCCGCCTCATCAGGAGGCTGCAGAGCCCCCATTCCTGGTGCCTCACCATGGGGCAGCAGCCCCCATCGCCGAAGAGCCCTGACAAAGGACAACAGCCCCCCACCCACACCCCCAGAGACTGGTGCCCCATATTTGCCAAGGGGAAATGTGGTGGTCACCCTATCTTTAGATGACAACCTGCTTAATTTATTCAAAGGGGTGAGAGAGGCACACAAGTTATATAATGCCTTTGAAATACACATACACACAGGCTCCAGCAGTTCCTTTTCAAGAATAAAATCTACTTCCTAGAAAACAATGCTATTATCAAAGGTTTCATATTTTAAAGCTGTGTTTTAACTGAGTCAAAACTGCAGAAATAGATCCCAAAAATAATTTTTGGTGCACTGATTTGCACATGGGTCACTCCCTTTCTCATAACCAAATTATATGTATAAATGTTGAACTATATAACCATACAACAAAAAAATCAAGCACGTTCACAGAAAAAATATTTAAAGTTGGGGTGGAGGTTGTGTTTGTATTTTTTAATTCAGGGAAGCTTTAAAAAAGCTTTTATAGTCAAAAAGATCCCTCTTTTGACAAATGTGACTGAGCAGATTTAATCTAATTCGCTCATAAAAGTAAATTGTATTTTGGCTGCTAAGGTTAAGTTTGACAAATTAAATGATAACTTATACATCTACTAAAATTAGGCTTACAAAAATGCTGACCAAACCTTATCTGTGGCAGTGCCAAGTGCCAATATGAAGCAGAGATGAACAAGAATCTTTTACACAAGTACTCTGACAGAACGTCTGAAGTAGCCAAAAACAGAAAAGAACTCAGACTCTGGGGTAGAAATGTCTTGTCAAGCAGGTAAGATCATCAAATATGCATGTGTGCACGTGAGGAAAAACAAATTTTTGCCTCAAAGGCTTTTTAGCCCTTCTATCATTAATTTCACATCAAATGAAACTAGTAGAGATCTCTGGCAAACGAAGAACTGGAGCCCAACTGCCACTTTTAATAATCCAGTTTCCATGTTAAACAAGGAGATGGCCCTAGGGTTTGAGAATTTGTTGCAGGCACATACACCCACTGATAGTAAATGCATATGAGTTATGTCTATTTGAACAACATTTTCCATATTTTACCTTTTGGCCACTTGGCCATTAAAAAAATTATAGATTTATATAGGTATTTCGAATACTTAGATGATTTAATTTAAGACAATGATAAAAATAGCACTACTTACTACAGTCTTGCTGTTAGCTTTTTGATAAATATGGATAATTTTTGGTGTTACATTTTTAAATGTGCATCTCATAATTTTAAATAAGAAAACTGCTACCTCTCTCCCCTCCCCACGAGACCCTGAGAAACAAGGCCTCAGTCTTTTGTTTAGAAACATGATATTTATAGTGAATATATGTTGCTTCTACGGGTAGTTTGTTCCACCTGACAGCAAGTATTTTGGCTTTCATCTTCACATGAAAAGAAATAAAGATTTAGCTTCCCAATATTGATACATTAAATTGTGCCTGGGGGATATCATTCATACATACAAGAAAAAAAGAGGTTACTCAATCATTTATAGCTCAAGCATAGTTGCAACTACTCCCATTCAGACTTGTTTTGTAAAAAATGAACTTTATAGCTTGTTAAAAATCTGTCACATGGAGTGCACTGAAATTGACGCCCTTGGCTAGGTCTACACTACAGCATAATTTCAAAAGGCGATTTTCCTGAAGACTGCCTTTCAAAAGAGCACACCTACACACCAAAAATGGATCAAGCCTTCGATCCACTCTTTTGAAAGTGTGTCCACAAAGCAACAGGCGATCCTTCAAAAGAACAGGCCAAGAACACAGTGGATGGGGTAGCACTGCAGAGAAGCCCTTCCGGGCCCCACAGCCAGATGCTCCCTTAAAGGGTCCCTCCCAATCACCCCCCACCGTGCACATGCTGAGGGCTGCTTTGCAACACACAGCATTGCAGACCCAGCTCATGGAACGAAGCCACTGAGCAGACCTCCATGGATTCCCTGCAGCTCTCCAATGGGAATGTCCCCAACAACCTGGTCTAAGTGCTGGTCACAGTGGTCCTTGCCATCCTGTACCTCCTCCAGCAGCTGAAACCTTGTGCTGCAGTCCTGCAGACCCTGGTCACAGGGCACCATCCATGCCCTGTCCCCCATGCCATCCTGTGCCTGTGGAGCTACCCCTCCACCAATGAGTGGTGGGATCCGCTCATGAGGCGGCAGGTGGAATGACACTTGCTCACTCTTGCCCTTCAGCACCAGGACACCCGTATGCAGCCCACGCTTCCCCTGGAGGAGGGGGTTGCCATCACCATCTGAAAGCTGGCCACTCCGGACAGCCACCAGTTTGGGGTGGGCAAGGCAACCATGCTCTCCTCATGGAAGTACGGCATGGTCAGATCACACAACCACACTGGGGAGGGGGCACCCAGGCAAGGGGACTTTCAGGGACTGGGAGCGGGGCCCCTGGAGGAGATAGGAAGGGAGCCGGGGATGAAAAGCTCCAAGTGCACACCCCCTCCATCCCATGCAGGCCTTCAGGGTGATCAACACCATCCTCCTCAGGAGAGTCGTCCATGTCATAGCCCTTGATGCTGCCATTGCAGGATTGGCAGCCCTGGGCTTCCCCAGATGCTTCAGCACACTGGATGGAAGACACATTGGCATCCGGGCCCCAGACCACAGCACACAGCAATACATCAACAGAAAGGGGTACCGCTCCATGGTGCTGCAGACCCTCATGGACCCCCAGGAGCATTTCATGGATGTTTGTGTGGGCTGGTCCAGGTGAGCCCACAATGCCTGGGTCTTCCAGAACTCTTGGCTCAGACACAGGATGTAGGAGGGGACTTATGGCCCCCCCTCGGGAGCTCCATGTCAGGGACCTGACCCTGCCCCTCTGCATCATGGCCGACACCACCTACTTCCTGCACCCGTGGTTCATGCGGACCTCCACAGGACATACTGACCCAACCCTGGAGCTTTTTAATGACTGCCTGAACCAGGTGTGCAACACAGTTGAGTGGATGTTTAGGTGCCTTAAGGGGTGCTTTCGGTGCCTGCTATCATGGCTTGAGGTCAGCCTCCACAATGTGTAGAGTAAGCACAAGATGTTTGTGCATGGGTGGGCTGCTGAGGCTGACCACAGCTATGAGCAGCCAGCACATGCCCAGTGTTGCCAGGCACACTGGGATGGGGTGCAGGTCAGGGAGGCCCTCCAGGAGGCCTTTGCTCAGGTGCCCCAATGACCCTCCCGCAGGCACTCCCCACAATATCCTTCCCCCATGCACACCTACCCCTCACCACACCCACACCAATCACAAGGGACATGGGGTTGGTTGAAAATAAACTGTTGAACTATATAATGGAATTTTCTTTTCAGTACAAGCTATACAAGGGACTATGTACAGAGGAGAATGGAAGGAAAAACTATGTACAATGTGGTAAGTGGGGGCAACTAACTTGAAGTGGGGGTTCTCAGGCAGGGGGCCTTAGTCATTCATGAGTCATCCACTCGTTCACTTGATGACAGCCCAGAGGGACATGGCGACCTTGCCCTAGGCCTCCCGCTGCCAAGCCATGTCTGCATCCTCAGCTTCAGCCAGCACCGGAGCATGGCAGTCTGTGCCCAGATAGCCATGGTGTGGGCAGCTCCCTCCTCCTCCCTGCAGCTGTGGTACCGCCTCTGGGCATGAGCCTGCCCGGGCAACACAGATGGGGGTGCCCCAACCCCCTCGGAGCCTGGTGTGGGGCTCCCCGTCCCTGGATAGGGCTCACCCAACCCTCAGACAGCAGTGCTGTGGAGACAGAAGGGGAGAGAGGGGCAACCCATCAGTCCCATCCCCTGGATCCTGGGTGTCTCCACATGGGTGGGATATGTGCCAGGTGGAGTCCGCCTCTGCATCCACCTCCCCACCCCAGGCATGCGGGTTGTGGTGCTGTCTATGGCTGTGGGTGTTGAGTGCCATATGCAGCCCACTCCATGGGCCAGGGGACACAGCCTTCCAGGATGCATCTGGACAAAAGCAAGCAGCCACGTGGCTGGCCCGCTGCTGGCTGTGCTGGGGCAGGATGTTACCCCCCACACCCGCCCCATGGTGCCCAAATTGCCGGTTACCTACTAGAGAATCCCTCGAAGAATTCAGGGCAGGCCTGGGTGGAAGATGTCTGGGTCGAGGACTCAGATGGTATTGTTATGACCAGGATCCTTCCTTGTGAGATGGGGGCTCCTGGTCCCACCCGAGGATCCAACCTGTTTCTCAGGATCCAGCTCGGGCTCTGCCGCAGGCGCTGCCATGTCCAGCACTGTCTCTGGCTCAGCTGTGTCCCTCAGCCCCATGAGCAGATGAAATTTCCTGTAGTAGGGGCAGGCAGTGGGCACTGTCCCTGAGTGGCTGGCAGCATCCTGGCCCCAGCAGTATGCCTGCTGCAGCTCCTTCACTTTGGAGAGTACCTGGTCAGCAATGCAGGGTTGAGTCTGTGTGGCCCTAGAAGGTCAGTCCAGTTGACAGGTGCTCAAATGCCCCTGTGTTCTGGCACAAGCTGCTGGCGTGGAAGAGGGCCTCCTCATCCCCCCACAGCCCCAGGATGTCTTTTAACCTGGCCTCACTCCAGCAGGCAGCCCTCTTCTTTGGCTCCTGGGAGCCTTCGAGTGGGTTGGAGGGGAACCACCGGGGAGCACAAGGGTCCGGGCTGCTAGCCATGGAAAAGGTGTGCTGCCTGGTGCTGTTCCAACATTGCTGGGAGGGCATGCTGGAGGAGGCTCATGTTCTCCCTGCTGCCAGCACTCTCTCAGCTTCCTGCCATGGGGTTCCTGGGTCCCTGCTTCTTTAAATGCAGCCAGACACAGAGACCACAGAGCCCCACTTGTGCTGGCAGGGTGTCTCCAGGCTCCAGCTGGCTGGTGCCATGGAGAATTGCTCTTTCAAAAGGGCAGCACTTGAAGCATCTACACACATTCTCTTTCAAGAGTCATTAGAAAGGGGGTGCTCTTCCTGAAAAGAAGAGTGATTTTGAATCACAGGCTACATTTTTTCAAAATTCCTTTTGAAAGCATGTGTTTTGTGTGTATATGGTGCACGGGATATTTCAAAACAGCCCCTCATTTTGAAAGAGTCCACTACAGGGGTGCACAAAGATGAGGACATGACATTTTGTAAGTGGGGGCCCAGTGTGATCAGCTCTCCCAGCCCCACATGACTTCTGCTGTCCCGCAAGCCCTCTTTCACCTGTGCAGCCTCCGACACTGCTATCACCAAGGGAACCCTGCCACTGGACCAATCAGAACGCGTAGAGGCCCTGAGTCAAGCGATGGGGGCAGCCAGCGAGTTCCAAACTTGGTACAGTACCCTCATGGGGTCCTGCCCCCGAGTACCCCTCCCCTTTGGGGGTGCCCCCTGGAGTCTCCCAGCACCTGCTTCCTGAGCATCCCACATCCTCTTGGCGCAGTCCCACCTGTATCCCTTCCTGTGGTCCTCCCACAGGTTGAGGGACCCTGGCTAATCGCAGGGCGAAAAGCAGGGCCCAACATAAAAAGTTTGCTCACCTTTATACTAGCGAGGATCCCCAACTCATTTCATATAGGCCAAAAATATCTTTTGGTCACCACTGACCTAGAGATAAGACCTACTACTTAATCCAACACACTCAGATACATAGACTAGTGAACGCATCTCTTCATAGAACATTGTCATTTTATAACCCCCAAAGTTGCACGCACGTGCATGTGTGTGTGTAAAAGGCTTAGGGAAAACACCAAAAACAAAATCAAAAAAGAAAAAAAGAAAAAGAAAAAAAAAAGCACTTTTTCCTCCCCACAAGGTTTACCATATCAAAATAAGATGGAAATTAACTAAACTTGTAAAGTGTACTGAAAACACCAGAATTTCAGAGCCACTCTCAAGTAGGGATGCAGTGCACATACATGGTCAAGGAAAATTACAAGAAACTGCAAATTTTGTAGGACTTCTTTACAGACCTATCTTTGATATCACAACATATCAAAATGCTAAAATGCAACCGGAAAAGTATACTTCGTGTATCTGACTTGACAGAATTCCAACAATTCTTAAAAAGTGTTTCAATACTGTGTAAGTTTCACTAAATATAGAGTCCAAGTGTGCAAAGATTGCTGATGCTAAAACCAAAACCATTTTGCACTGATGTGTCTAGGAAGAAATTGCCAATTAGACCAACTAAGTGGAGTGCAGAAAAGGGGTCAGAAAGTAAACAGAAAGGACAGGCAGAAGATCGCAGTGAAGATAAAGTCACATGAAAGGCGTGACAAAAAGAATCAATGCAAAGAAATAGAAAAGGCACTTCAAATTAATCCAGATTTCAGGATTTTCCACTTGTATGTTACATTTACTTAGAATATACATTTAGAATCCATATCTAAGTTTAGTAATACCATTAAATTCTGTGAATAATAGCATTTACTTTGTTCATCAAAAAAAAAGACGTGATGTCTATGACAGCTATTCTTTGTGTAAACTAATGATCAGGTGAAACTCTTATTCTTGACAGTTAAAATTTAGATAACTATTACTAAACGTAAGTGCCCATATAAAAGGAATGCAGTCAAACTAGAATGGAATGAAAACTGCCATCATAATGTTCACTGATCATATTGGCATGTACAATAATTTAAGATTAATCAGACACACAATGACATCAGGAGTATGTAAATATCTACTGACCTTTACCTTCAGTAAATCCCTCTTTAGATACCAAATCAAAATCCCTCTTTTGTTAGTGTTCCAGTTTCCAGTATTATTCCAATTTTGCAATCATGAAAATTTAGCCCACAATACTCTCGCCATTCTTTACCATGGTCAATAATGAAAAATATACAGTATTATTTGTCCTTCAAAAACTGTATTACAGATTCTGGGCAAGTGGATTAGTAGAATCTGTATAGTTGCACTATTCATACAAATTTCAGCTGGACTGCAGGCTGCACTGGAATGCAGGCTGCCTGCTTTAAACAAGAATTTAAAAAAAAACTGCCTAGTGGGAGGAGGAAGGTATTAAAAAAAAAAACTATAAAGGATGTTTCTTGTTAAGATATCTCCACTGTATCTCAAATTATATCAGTTCATATCCCTGCTAATTACCACCTGTGCTAGAGTTCTTCATGTGGCACTTATAGCAGGAAGAGCTGGTGACTACTGCTTTATTTTGATTGATATCAATCAAGATCACACCTTAAGCTGAGGAGATGACATTATCCACCCACTAATTATGACATTATACACCCACTAATTTTCTGCCCCTTCACTAACTACCAAGTTACAACAGTGCAAATCAGCTCCATCACTGACATCAGTTGGAACCTGTACATTTCTATGCTATAGTAAAAGAGAGATAGCTGTGCTGGTCTACATACTATCATAACAAAAAAGCAGTCCAGTAGCACTTCAAAAGACTAACAGAATAATTTATTAGGTGATGAGCTTTCGTGGGACAGACCCACTTCTTCAGATCATAGCCATACATGAACAGACTCAACATTCAAGGCACAAAGAACCAAAAATAGTAATCAAGGTTGACAAATCAGAAAAATAATTATCAAGGTAAGCAAATAGGAGAGCAGAGGGGCAGAGGGAGTCAAGAATTAGACAATAGATGGATTGCTCCTCTCTATGCGGCACAGGTGAGGCCACATCTGGAATACTGTGTCCAGTTTTGGGCCCCCCAGTATAAAAAGGACGTGGATGTGCTAGAACAGGTTCAGCAGAGGGCAACAAAAACGATTAAGGGGCTTAAACACAAGACTTATGAGGCTAGGCTGAGGGATTTGGGCTTGTTTAGTTTACAGAAGACTGAGGAGTGATTTAAGAGGAGTCTTCAACTTCCTGAAGGAGAGCTGGAAAGAGGAGGGTGAGAAACTGTTCTCAGTGGTGTCATACGGCAAAACAAGGAATTGAAGCGGGAGAGGTATAGGTTAGATATCAGGAAAAACTACTTCACCAGGAGGGTGGTGACGCATTGGACTGCGTTGCCTAAAGAGGTGGTGGATTCTCCATCCCTCAAGGTTCTTAAGTCTCAGCTTGACAAGGTCCTGGCTGGGATGATTTAGTGGGGGTTGATTCTGCTTAAAGCAGGGGGCTGGACTAGATGAAATCCCGAGGTACCTTCCAGCCCTATGATTCTAAAGCAAAGCATGTAAAAGAGCCCCTATAATGAGCTAGAAAATTTCCGTCCCGGTTCAAACCTCGTGTTAAGGTGTCAAAATAAAAAAAAACAAATCAACAGGGTCAGATTAACACCCAGAGACCAGCTAGTCCAAGATAGGCCCAAAAAAGACAACAAAAGAACATCACTTGTCATTACCTACAGTGATTCAAACCACTGGCCATTCAAACCACTGCAACACATTATTAAATACCTATAACCTATGCTTGGTCAGGATGCCACACTCCAGAAGGCCCTAGGTAACAGGCCTTTTCTCTCCTACAGACAAACCTCACAACCTTATGAGGATTCTCACCAACAACCACAGTTTATATCACAGGAATACCAATCCTGGAACTTCTCCTTGCAACAAGGTCTGTTGCCAGCTTTGTCCACACATCTATTCTGGAGATACCATCACTGGACCTAACCAGGTTACTCACAGAATCACAGGCACATTCACATGTTCCTGAACTAACATCATATATGCGATCATGTGCCACCAATGCACACATGCTTTGTATATTTTAGACAAAGAATTAATGGGAATAAAACAGACATAAAAACACTCCTGATTCACAAATCTGTCAGTCAGCACTTTAATGGAGTGGGCTATTCTGTTAATGACCTGAAAGTCTGTGTTTTACTGAAAAGGAACTTTCACAGCTGTTTGGAAAGAGAGGCTGCTGAACTCTTTTATATTCAAATTTGACACATTAACAAGTGGTTTGAACCGGGACGGCAATTTTCTAACTCATTATAGGGGCTCTTTTAAATACTTTGCTTTATATAATTCTTGACTTCCCCCCTACCCTCCTTCTGCCCCCTGATTTGCTTACCTTGATAATTTTTCTGATTTGTCAACCTTGATTAATCTTTTTGGTTCTCTGTGCCTTAAATACTGAGTCTGTTCTGGTATGGCTATGATCTGAAGAAGTGGGTCTGTCTCATGAAAGCTCATCACCTAATACATTATTCTGTTAAAGTCTTTAAAGTGCCACTGGACTGCTTTTTTGTTCTGATTTCTATGCTATGTGATGAAGAAGTTAAGATGGCTTATTTGTATTTACAGAACACACTTTTAATCAGCAAGTTCAAACACACACATCCTTTAGCACTTTTGGAAACATTTGGGTCACTGAACTGCACATACATAGAACACCAGAAACACTTACTAGTACAGAACTTCGTTTGCTTCATGCCTTTCATATCTCACAGTTTCACACATCAGTCTGCAAGAGAAAACATCAGACATCAACGGCTTTCCTTAACAAAGTTCATCATTCAAAGGAAAACTAAATGTCTGAAAAATGTTTATTAAAATACTTAATGAATATTTTCACAATTGTTCTCAACCCTTAATGAAAATACTGTATATTTAAATTTAAAGTTGTTTGTTGATGTGCCTAAACTGGTGAGTACACAAGGTATCTACATGACTATTAGTGTGACGTAACTTCTTCCATTAAACTTTTGTTCTCTGTAAAATGGGTACATGATATTAATGATTCAGACCTGAGATCTGCTGCTGAAAAGTGCTATTCAGAAGGTGAATATTTCTCATTTAAGTGTAATCTAGATCAGAATTTTAGGCACATTTTAACAAAACAAAAGAAACTCAAAGAAGTAATACTGATCAGATGTCTCTTGCAAGATTTCTAATACGTGCTTTTTAAGGTCAAGTGAAACATACGTAAAAAACATGCCTCATGTTGACACTTCTACCCTTGGCTGGAACTTTGAAGCTTTATATTAAAATCCCTTGTTGGTTTCTAATTCCTACAGGGCAGTAAGTTACAAAGAGTGAAGAAATTTTCTCCACAGGGAAAACCTCCCTCCAGTCTTTAGGAAAATCCTTAATGCCCCTCTCACATCTAATACATGTCACTTTTCCTTCAGATGCAGGTATTTCAGACAAAACAAATGTAAGGGTACTTCCTAAATCTGGGGGATAGCAACCTTCCTCTTAGTCATAAAATCAGCAATGATGTTAGAACCACTTTATCTTCATGAAATATACAGCTTTGTGCCTCATTGGTTTCCACAATTTCTACACATACACACAGATATTCTACACTTACAGAACAAACTGCAGAAATGCTACTTGATGGACAAAGTATAAGGAAAGTTGCTGAAGAGGTTAACGTGAATATATTATTAAAATACTAGGAACTATATTTAAATTCCAGGCAGAAATTCTACATCCCAGGTGGGCTAATCTGTTGCAATGAGATATCTTGATATGTGAAGATGTCCAACCAGCTTCTGGTGACATATCACGATGAAGTTTCTCAGCCCTCTGACCTTTATTTAAAATGAAATATGAGTTTAAATATGTTGAGGTCTAAATTTACTACATTCTCTTTAAACATTTAAATAAATATGCAGAAGCTATAAGCCTCTATCAAAAATGGAGTTTAAATAAAGACAGGATCAGAAGAAAAAACAATTTTTGAGGTCAAGCTTTATAAATGTAACAAACGGGACAGCCCTAGTAATTTTGGAAGTTGCCCTCTCCTAAACCAAACAATATGCTTAGAGGTTGAGAACTTCTCTCATCAGCATCTCCTGCACCAAGAAAAAGATTCTGCTCACTAATGGCAGTGAGAGACTTATTGGGCCTCACTACTAAATACATTCTACTGCCAAAATGTTGTCCTCTGTAGCACCAGGACAGATGTGGTGTTCCATGAGAAGATCCTGCAACCTTTAAAAGTCAGTTGCCCAAACTTAGTTCTAGGATATGGATTCCCAAACCGGGTGGGCGGGGGGGTGAAGAATTTCCAAGGGGGGCATGAGGTGACCCAGCACCCCCCACCCAATCATGCCCCCCACCTGAAGAAAGATCAAGCCTTTGCTTCTGGCTCTCAGCCCCTGCCATGTTATGTGGGCTATAAAAAGCAGGCAGCTGGCAAAGACCCAGGTGGAGCTAGCTGCCTTCTGCAAGTGAGAGAGACTGGCTACCTCTACACTAGCCAAAACTTCAAAACTCCTTTTTGAAAGGACCCCGGCTACTTCGAAGTCCTCTTATTCCTATGAGCAGATAGGAATAAGGGGACCTGAAAGTAGCTGGGGTCCTTTTGAAAAGGAGCCCCATCTGGGCGAGCCGCGTCAATTTCGAAGTGCCGCAAACACCCGCATGCTAATGAGGCACTGAATATGTATTTCAGCACTTCATTAGTAAACTTCGAAATCATTTCGAAGTTTTTGGCTAGTGTAGACACAGCCAGTGTGGGTTGGCGGGGAGAAGGAAGAGGATAGGGTTAGATGGGAGGCTGGGGGGTGTGTGGCTTCATAGGAGGGCAGAGGAAGGGCTCAGGTGAGCCGCTCACAGGGCTTGCAGGGCTCAGGTAGCTGGCTCCAGCAGAGCAGGGCTTAGGCTGCTGGCCCCAGCTGTGTGGGGCTTGGGCGACTCAGGCTGGCGGGCGGGCAGTTGGCCCTGGCAGCGTGGGGCTTGGGCAGACAGCTTGGGCAGCTGGCCTGCAGGTGGGGTGGGTGGCTGGTGGGTGGGCAGCCGGTCTGGGCAGCACGGGGCTCAGGCAGCTGGTGGGCAGGTGGATGACTGGCCCAGGCAGCTGGCAGACAGGCGGATGGCTGGCCCCAGCAACGTGGGGCTGAGGTGGGAAGCTCTGGCTGCGGGTGGGAGGCTGGCATGAGGCTCAGGCAGGTGGAGGTGCACCAGACAGCCACAAGGGGCCAAGAAAAATTATTTGTGCTTAATTTTAAATAACATTTTTATATCAAGTTTGTGTTTATTTTAAATTACAAACAAATTTTTTTTGTTAAAAGTGGGGTTGGATGATGGTAAAGAAGAGGCAGGGGGGTATGAGGGTTTCTCAAAAATCAAAGGAAGGGTATGATGTCAAAAAGTCTGGGAGCCACTGTTTTAGGATCTTAGTCTTCAGTTACTGAGGCTCTGTGTCTTACATGTCAAATTAAATTCATCTGTGGAACACAGAAGCTAAGGAAAGGTACAGATAAGGAAAAAAACTACTTCTGTAGGTCAGGGTTTAAAAATGAAATAATAAAAGCATCTGTAAATTCTTTTAAGTCTCTGTTCTGCTAGCATAGAATTCTGTGTGATGAGCACACTGGGATTAGGAATTATAGGAGACTCTGGCCTCTCAGCAACAGCTCAATTTTACTTGGCACATAAATCCAGCAAATGTGAGTTTGTAGCAAAGGTTGAACTTCATTCCTCGTCTAGTCAGACAAGTTCATCCTTCCTTAGTAGCACCTTGACTGCATATAAACAAGTAAAAATCCTGCTGCAAAAGGTGGCACAGTGTTTCCAGTAACAAATGCACATTGTTATATTTAATAAAATTAGAGGTCCTTTATAACAGACAGTTGATTATCTCCTTACTACATATAAAGTTTGACCAATACTGTGAATGTGCTGATATTTGAATCCTAGATACATCTATCACATCAAAACATAATATAGTCAACCAAATTGAAAAGCAAAACCGACGACAAAAACTCACAGAACTTTAAGATCGCATTTTTCAGTAATGAACAAAGCTGCTTTAGAAAGGAAAGCCTGCTGTTTTAACACACACATAACACAATTAATCTCCAGAAATTGTTTACAAACTAAGACACACAGAAAATGATATAACCTATATCTGAATGACATCAGACTTTTCTATATACAGTATAGTAAACAGAAGTTCTCTTCTAGGAATTCTCTGTTAGTAAAGTTAATGGGAAAAGTTCCAAACATTCCTTAGCAAGAATCTGTTGATTTATTTCCAATTTACAGGCCAAAGCCATTAATCAGTGCATGAGGGCTCCTTGTGGACATTTAGGATCTTTGTGTGAGAGTTATAAGGTTAATTTAAGGCTAGTATTCTCAAAACATGGGTAATCACACTAAAAATGTTACATATTATTTCATAATAATTAGCAGGGTAAGAGTTTGTGAGCAATCAAAGCTCACTTTCCAGAACAAAGTGAAAAGCATTCTCTACCTACGTACAAGTAGCAAAATATATTCCAATGGCTCCTGGATTTATACACCCTGCCCCCTCCACAAAAAAAAAAAAAAAAAAAAAAAAAAAATACTTGGATAAAACTGCATAAAATGACACATGAAAGAAAGTACCAATCTAGAAACAAAATATTTGTATCCAGACCATAGATTTGATGTGCCAAAGTCAAGTCAGTGTATTAAAATAAAGTAACAAAACCAACATGGCTGCCCCGTGTCAATTTATGTGCTAAAGCACAATAATTATTCATTCACTATTTAAAATCTCCTTCGCCATGACCCTGCCCTCTCCCCGCACATGGCACCCCCTCCCTGACCACACATCTCTGTGGATCACTGGGAGCATTCATACCCCCACACTGCATGCCCTTCAGCAGCAGGAGCTGAGGGGGAAAGCAGAGTGCCCTGGGTGGGCACACTTGCACCACTTCCCTACAGTGACAGAGAGCTGCAGGGCATTAGGGGGCAGCAATGGGTGGGGCTCAGGAATCAGTACTGGACAGTCCTCCCCAGTCCAGCCGGGGTCCCAGGCCAGATTGCGCAATCACTCTAGCCAGGACTGGCATGAGAGCCAAGAGTTTGAGAGCTACCACCCCCATGTCCCTCACTCCCCCAGTAGCCCTGCATCCCCTTCACCTTCATACACTGCTACACTCCCATTATGTCCCTGTACAACTCTGGGCTCCCCACATTCTCATGCAGCAGTAGCCTTCTGCCTCCCCCTGAATCCCCATCCATCCCACACACCAACTCCTCTCTCCTTCACTGTCCCCTCTCCCCCAAGTCCTGTTCACATCTTTGGCCTCTTTCATTCCCTGTCCTCTCCCCTCCACCCCCCCCGCTCCCCGCCACACACACACCTTTTCTCCTTCAGCTGCCCCTTCCTGGCTGGCTGGACTTGGACAGCCCCTGGAAAAGTGTGTGAAAAGCTGTGTCTGTGCAGTCAAGTGTGTGTATGCATGCATTGTACATATGTAAGAGACAACGTCTTTGTGCAGGAAGGTGCACGTATTGCTGCATTTCTTTACACAGTCTCTTACCTCTGTGAATAAAATCTGCAGCTTAACTCTTTCATTCCTTTTGCTGGCTTGTGCACAAAAACAAGTGTGTATTCATTCCCTAACAAGTTTATGAAAGTGAAGGAAGCTCTAAAAGAAATGTATGTAATCTACAGTGGGTAGATTTTCACAGAGACATCAGATTGTATTCCACTGAAAACATGGCAACCCTCACACAATTTCAAGTCCCTTCTCAAAAACATGGGGTTGCTAATGCTTCCAAAAATAGCTTAAGAGTATAATAGGAAAACAGCTCATTGTTCCCCAACTTTGCTTCAGAACCAGTTGAACCATTTTGGCTGAAGCATTTCAAGAATGAACGAATGCACAAATGCATGCACACAGCCAGAGGCATGTTTTCCTAAACATGAAATATTTCATCCTAAACAGTGTAAAGTTTGGTGAGGTTAGCCAACAGAGAGCAGGGTCTTCAAATGGAAATCGTTAGGCAATTTTAGGTACAGCTGGTACCGCCATCTCTACTCCTAACAAAAGCTAAAATTTCTGGTAATGTTTAATGAAATGTTATTTACTGAAATATTTTATGTAAACGGAATTTATAGTTAGGTAATATGCATGAGCAGTAAAAAAATCTGGCAACTAACCTTCTACAAAAATTTGCTTCTCTGGTTTTAATACCCACATGTGCAGCTGATCACACGGACATGAAGTAAATTAAACATGTGTTTTGTTGCAGCCAAGTTTATAACATAAAATACTTTTAAGATACTTATCACCTTGATATCTGGGTAAAATATTTTCTAATTCACCATTAACAGATGCCTCTCTAGCACATAATCAGCATAGAATTAGTGTTAAAATACTATACCTGAGCTGGTGCTCCCTCAGATTAGACAAGGCTTCCATTCCATGTAAATAGGAATACACTATCTCCAAGTCCTGCAAACAGAAAATGTTCATTAGGCTTCTCATTCATCATATGGTATAAACATTGTTACCATCTTTACTGAGCCCCCAACAATCTTCTATTGAGTTTGCCAGCAATATTATCAATACATATTCCAAACAATATGTTCATATTAGGCAGAGTGTGTGAATTGTGTTAGTATTCTGTGTTTTACATATTAGAAACTTCTAATGGAATGGTATAGACAGCTATGCTTTCATCATCCCAATATATAAGCAAAAAGGAAAATCCTTATGTTTTTGCTGTGGTGGTGGTTCTGTTTACTTTTTGACTATGAAGACAGAAATCTGGCCCACAATTTTAGTTAGCTGCATTTGATAGTTCAACTAAGAGCATAAGTACAACCATGCTGCGTCAGAGCAAAAGTCCATCTAGCCCAGTATGCTGTCTGCTGACAGCAGCCAAAACCAAGTGCCCTGGAGGGAGTGAACCCATCCATCTCCAGCCTCTGAGAAGCAGAGGCTTGGGACACCATTCTTTAGCCACCCTGGCTAACAGCCATTAATGGACCTAAACTCCAGGAATTTATCTAGGTTTTTTAAAACCCTGTTATAGTTCTAGCCTTCACTGCCTCCTCTGGTAATGACTTCCACATTTTCACTGTGCGAAGAAGAATTTCCATTTTTTTGTTTTAAACCTGCTGCTCATGAATTTCATTTGGTGTCCTCTAGTTCCGATATTATGGAAAAAAGTAAAGAATTTTTCTATGTTCACTTTCTCCACACCACTCAATTTTTTATACCTCTATCATATCCCCACTTAGCCTCCTCTTTTCTAAGCTGAAAAGTCCTAGCCTCTTTAATCTCTCTGCATATTTTAGTTGCCCTTTTCTGAACCTTTTCTAATGCCAACATATCTTTTTTGAGACAAGGTGACCATACGTACGCAGTATTCAAGATGTGGGCATACTATGGTTTTATATAAGGTCAATAAAATATTCTCTGTCTTATTCTTTATCCCTTTTTTAATGATTCCTAACATCCTGTTAGTTTTTTTTGACTGCCACTGCACACTGCATGGATGTTTTTCAGAGAATTAACCACAATGTCTCCAAGATCTCCTTCCTGATTAGCTGTAGCTAAATTAGCCCCCACCATATTGTGTATATATAGTTGGGGTCATTTTTCCAATGTGCATTGCTTTACTTTTATCTACACTAAATTTCATTTGCTAGTTTGTGAGATCCTTTTGACGTTCTTCAGAGTCGGCTTTCGTCTTAACTATCTTGAGCAGTTTAGTATGGTCTGCAGACTTTGCCACCTCACAGTTTACTCCTTTCTCCAGATCATTTATGAATAAGTTGAATAGGATCGGTCCTAGGACTGATCCTTGGGGAACACCACTAGTTACCCCTCTCCATTCTGAAAATTTACCATTTATTCCTTCCCTTTGTTTTCTGTCTTTTAAACAGTTCTCAGTCTCCCTAATCTCCCTTAGCATTTCATAGTCACTATCACTGTCCTTGTCAGGTGGTTGATAATATATCCCTACTGTGGTAGATCTATTTGAGCATGGAATTTCTATCCATAGGAGATTCTATGGAACATTTTGATTCATTTGAGATTTTTACTTAAATTGGATTCTTCATTTTCTTTCACCTATAGTGCTGCTCCCGAATCTGCACAACCTGTCCTGTCCTCCCACGTCCCATCGATTGTCCTCATTCCACCAGCTTTCTGTGATGCTTATTATATCAATATCCTCCTAACACAAGGCACTCTAGTTCACCCATCTTATTATTTAGTCTTCTAGCATCATAATTCCTAACTAAAGTGCAAAATAACCTGGTGACCCCTAAGTGACCAGCCACACTCGGGCACGTTAGGATGAATTGCATGGGCACTTGAACAACGCGGTGAGGTACGTGCGATGGAGGCAGGGTCCAGAGACCCTTTTAAATTGTTATAGGGAAATATGCCTCAGCACAAACAGGTTAAACCACTAACCCCACACCAAGAACTGAGGAACCAAGTGAATTGGGCAAGTCTAAACCAGTCAGCAGTGGAATTTACTGAATTGCTTGCAGACTATACTATCTGTAGCCTTCCCCCCGTCTAAACTTGGCAAACAGGAAAAGATCCATGGCCTCTGACCTAGCAGCCCAGAGGCGCCAGCTGCATACCTTAAAAGGAAAAAATAAGCATGAGATGTTTGGTTGTGTAAAATGGGGAGGGGGGCTGAGAGGGGCTGAAGGCAAAGAGAAGCAGAAGCAACCAGGATGTGATGTGTCAGGCCTCAGGTGGAGCCAGCAAACAGCAAGACCATAAAGGGCGGCAACAACATAAGGAGGGGGAGGAACTCCCAAATCCTGGAGAGACCGGACACTGTCTGCGACAAGGACTGATCACCCTTTGCCACTCCTCCTGCCTGCTCACAAGTTAAACAGAGTAGTGCGTGAATGCCTATTGGTACCATGAAGAAATTTGTAACAGTATAGTTTAGATAGCCAGATGCAGTGTTTTGTTGTTTTGTTCCTGCACCTGCTCAGCTGCATAAGTAAAATTTAGCATTTGCATTTTTATCTCTGGTTTTCCTTTTAGTACCCTGCCATAGTTATGTGTATTACTGTGCGTATGTCTTTAGTTTCATGAGCCTGTAAGGGTCACGTGTACGGCTGAGGCAAAGACGTCCCAGAACCCCTGAAAGGGCTTTGACCCAATGACTGGGAAGTTCTGAAAGCAAGCTGCCTCAGCTGGAAAGTGTGGTCTGCTGAACCTCTGTTCTGTAGAACAGAGTGTCGTTCCTGTCTGTATGTTACACTCTCCTATTCACCCTTAAGTAGTCCCATCCCCTGAAACTCGAAACTGACACTTCTTGGGGATAGATGACAGCTCTTAGAAATTGGGATAGATAATAGCCAATGTATTCCACCAACCCGTGGGCTGTTTTAGATAGCTACTGGGAGTTAGAAAAACCAGGGGGTGCTTCTCTTTCTGTTGGGCATAATCCTATTCCTCCTGTTAGTAGTGTGGTGTAAGCCACGGCTATAACTACACCAGTTTCGTAATAGGAAAATCAATCTCAGTGGTGCGGGTCATCACTGAGACGCAGCCCTCCTTTTTTCCCCAGTTCAACACTCCACTCACCTCCGCCCTTATTTAGGACTTGGAGCACAGCTTATTTGCTCCTCAACCAACATCACTATTCCTCTGCTTCCCTCTATCAAGTTTAAGGTTTTAATTTCTTTTTTAAAAGAAACCTAAGGGAAATTCAGTACCTACAATGGAGGACATGCTCCAGCACATCTAGTGATGACACACTATTCCAGGAGAGCGCTCCCTTGCCAGCATAAGAACACCACCTCCATGAATGGTAATACTGTACCTATAATGATGGGAGAAGCTGCCCACACAGCTGCTTGTTTCAGTAACTTATGTCCCTTAGGAAGTGGTTTATTCACATGTCAAGCAGCATAAGTTCTATCAAAATAAGCTGTAGCGTAGCTATAACCTGAGTGCTTTTACAAGGGAGTGATGAAAATTAACATTTAAAAAACAAAGAAAAAAGCTTTAGAGGACTCATCCTCATGCCTAATATTCCTCTTTCCATTCCAAGCCACTCTGTAGTGTTTCTAAAAATAAACATTGCTGTATGAGAAAGCACAGACATTCAATTCACTTAAACAGTATTTTTAAAATAAAAAAGCTATTAAATATGCCAAGACATCTATGGAATTGCAGCCTTAAGTTACAGAATTTGGATCATATCCTTCTTGTCATCTTCCATGGTACAGTTGGCACTAACTATGATAGAGAATTTGATTTTTTTTTTAAACTGTCCACTTTTTAAATGGAACTTATTCATATGGGACAACTGCTTTTGCACTCTTCTGAAGAAAACCAGAACAGATATTTGCTATGTGAGATTGTGGCAGACATGGCATCAACTACAGAAAGGAAATCTGAATGATTTCGTCTCTAAAGCAGACAGCTGGGAATCAATCAACATCAAAATCACATACCCTGTTAGCCCACTGCAAAAGATTATATTAAACTGATGAATCTGCAATATGGCATCCTGTGTGGACATGGGGAAGGTTTTTGTTTCTGTTGTAAGTGAGCTGCTAAATTGAGAAGCATTACAGTTTTCGACAGAAACATATGAAATTAATGCCACGTATAGTTTTGTGGGTAAAGATTTCAGAATTCAAGTCTTCAGGTATGTCTAAACTATGCAAAGACCGATTCAGTCAGGGTCGATCTTCTGGAGTTCCAAATCAAACCATCTGGGGTCAGCAGTCAACCCCTCCTCAATATCACAAGAAACCTGATAAGCTACATGACTAAGCCATGGAACTCCAGCATTATTTATCTTAGCTCCTAGGACTTCGCTCTTCAGCCTTCTACCCTACATAGATTCTTATGCCTCTCACACCACTGTTGGATCCAGGCACCTTCCAGAACTTTATTATGCAAATGTGTTATGTCTATTACATGTGATTCATATTCTCTCTCATCCTCTCTAAGAGGGAAAAATTATGAATACAGTGTAGTGCTTGATGGGGGGGTTGGGTTTTCTTTTTTAATTAATATACATGCTGCCATATATTTCAGATTGCAGGGTTGAAGAATATATATGCCTTGCTTTTGGAGTACCTATGACAAGGTTTTGATGGTGCTTAGTTTTTGTGGGAGTTTGTTCCAGTCCTCTACTACCATTGAAAAAAACTACGTCTCCGGCAAAAGACTAGTTTATCACAAAGAGGAGTTGTGCCCAAGTCACTAACCAATTTTAAGATATAAACTGACCTGAAACTTGATTCAATATTCTATGAAAAGCCAGTAGAAAGAGAGAACAAATTTGATGTGCTTTCACACAGTGGCCCATGCTGCTGAGGAAATGTGCTGCAGCATTTTATAGCAGCTGGAGTTTTCTACAGGTTGATGGCTTCATGCCAAGGTATACTGCACTGCTACACTCCAGATGGGAGTTGATGAAATCATCACTAAGGCCAGGTCATCCTCCTCCAGTATGGTACAGATTCTTAGGTTAATCTGCGGGCTCTCCTTCTACCCCAGCATACTCTCTGCTTCCCTGTAGTGAGCTTCCACCAGCTGCTCTCCATCTATGAGACAGATGCCATATAATCAACAGATGATCTTTGTTGTACAGGTTGAACTTGTTTAGTCTGGCACTCTCTCTTCCGGCAACATCTGTAATTCAGCATGACTTTAATTAGCTGAATGTCGACTTATGGGTGTGGCCAAGTTTTCAATGGTCCCATAAAGTTTGTTTACAGACACTAGTCCTGGTTCTCAGTGTTCTGTACTGTTATTTAGCTGCAATTTACCCCTAAATGTCTTCTAAGAGCTCAGTGAGCAGGGAAAGTGTTGGTAATGTTGCTAAACAATATTGACCTCCCATGGTTGAGCAAATTGCCAGAACCAGTCAGGTCCCAAGGGAGCTAGACTAGAGAGGCTCAACCTGTAGTAGGATGATCATACAAGCTGAAGAACAAGTAGAATTATGTGTCATCAATATCCTGCTGGCACTTGAGTCCAAGTCATCTTATCCATTCACCTAATGGCAACACGCACGTATTTAATAGGACTAGAAAGCTACTGATCCTTGTGAGACTCCACAAGTGAGTGATCTAAAGCTACAGATCTAGTTTCCCATTACTACTCTTTTGGTGGAAATCAGACCATCTGGACTTCTGCCACCTAACTCAAGTAGGATCAGCAGGGACTTTATTGTCAAATGCCGCCAAAAGTTCAATGAGAATGAGCATTATCTTATGTTCCCCCCTGCCCCCTCCCATCCCCCATACTTATAATGGAAACTAACATTAAAACAATGTGCTTACAGGATTTGTCATAATGAACTGTGTCTAGAACAGAAATCTCTCCACAGAATTCAGATATGCCAAGAATCTTATTTTAACTGAAGGTGAAAGTCAGTATGTATGTTAAAGCCATGATAATAGATTAAAATTCAGTTTTTAAAAAGAGGGCTCCCACTTAAAAGTGGAATTTTACTTAGATATTGATCAAATCAAAGTCAGAATTGTTAACACTTAGTGGCTGGTAGTTCCCTTCCAAAAGGAAGAAAAGATGACCAGAAAGAAATTTGAAGAGTAAATTTATATTTAAAGCACCAATGCCTGCCGGTACTTGGAGCATAATAAGAGATTGTACAAAGTTGGGAGCAAAAATTTACACACAAAAACAAAGGTCCAAAGAAGATATTTTTAATTGAATAGCAAAACAAAAAATGCAGTCTGTTGACTGAAAGAACTAGAGAAGGAAAAAAAAAACACTGAAGAGTAACAGCAACTCTAAGATGGAGGAACAAACAGCATGGAGAGGAAACTCCAAAGATTTATCTCGCAATTTCTACAGTAAATTTGCTCCTTTATAAGTAAAGAGATGGGCTTAGTGATCAATTCTTCTGATTTCTCATGGGGGCGGTGAACTGTTTGCCTCTGAAATATATACGCAGTGGTGCACATGCAACACTTACTTGGTGACACAATAATGGCAGCCAGCTGGAGCAGTAAGGGGAGAAAAATGAGGGAGATAGCCCACACTCAGGGTCCTGAAAACTGTGTGTATTCGGCAGAAAAACAAGCAGGAATGACATAACCAGTGTCCCAAAGCAGCAGAACCCTATGAAAACAAAATCTTTTGCAAACAGATTTCAGATAATGTTTTATTTAACACTATTGTGTGGCCAATTCCTTGCAACACTACTGTAATCCATTCTACAACCAGTGTCTTTCAAAAAAGCAAAGCTACTAATAGGAAGGAGCTCCCCCTGGCTTTCAAAAGAAAACCAAGTGAAAATCAAAAGCTTTTCCAGCTCTGCTCTAAGATATGGAAAGATGCAGTGGAGCCAGACATGAGGCTGAATTAATTTTTATCCATTACCAATACACATTCTGTACACTTTGTGTAGTCTGGAATATTACAATGCTTACAGAAGAAAAAGAACACAGTTAAAACTTTAATAACTCAGGAAAAAACTAACTACCAAATCCTCAATGAACATTACATTCATTACAATCTCTCGCCAACAAGAGGACAGCTATACAGTTCCTGATATTCAACCACCAGATAGCAACCAAATCAGTAGACAAAGGGGATGCTCTGTAGCCCTTCACTATGATGATAATGTCATGAAAGCCAACAAACTCCTGACACTACCTACTACCCAGAACCCACAGCTCACCCAAGAACTTAAGGATAACACCAAATTCTTCTCCAAATTCCTCCCAGAGAAAGTCTACAACTTCATCCTCTACAAATCAACTATGGGGACATTCTTCATATTTCCTAAGATATCCAAACAAAGGAGCAGAGCACAACCATCACATCTTACCCAGAACTCTCACTGAAGGAATACCAGGGCTCAGAAGCCAATTCTCAAATCACTCATTACTAGGATGATTTTTCAACTGGAATGCCTGATAGAGTAGGAACCCTGTTAGCTCCATCACCACTGTTGTCCTGGCAGCTGCAAGTTTGCTTGGTGGTAGAGCAGGTCTAAAGGAGGCTCCCTGTCTGCCCAGCTCCCAGAAGCGGCCGGCTTGTCTGGCTCCCAGGTAGAAGGGCTCACCACAGAGGCTCCGCGTGCCGCCCCACTCAACCCAGGTGCTAGCTCTGAAGCTCCCACTGGCTGGAAACCACAACTAATTGGAACTGTGAGGGTAGCACCTATGGGCAGGACCCAGAGCCCCGTGGTTGCCCTTCATCTAGGATCTGGACATGCCAACCACTTCCAGAAGCCAGACAGAGCCCATACAACATACTGCCCCAGTTTGAAACTCATTCCCGCACCTTAACTCCCTCCCAGGGCCTAAGTTTCAACCTCCTGCCCTAGACCTGAAACCCCTTCTGCACCTAAAACCCCTCATCCCTGGCCCCAACTCACAGACCACACTATCAACCAGGGCTTTGGTCATCTTCTAAACCCCAACTCCCTGCACCAGCCCGCAGCCCCCGCTCTACTTCAAACACTTGGCCCCAGTCCAGAGCTTCTTCCTGAAGCCCACACCCTCTCAGCCAGTCTCAATCCTTAGCCACAGCCCTACTCCTCACAATACTTTACTATCACACAAAGGGTGGGCTTTGTTTATTAGCTTCCTCCAGAAACTCTGCAACAGGCTCCCCCAAAACATCCCACTTGCTTCCATGGATGTCATCTCCCTACAGACCAACATCCGTCACTATGACTGCATCTCTGCCTGCCTCAAACATCTACAATACACAACACTCAAAAATCCACCCTAGCCACAGCACCAATTCTATCATTTCATCATTACCTGCAAAAATTTACATTTAGGACTTCGCCCAACTCAGACGCACTGCTTCCTGAACCTGAAGAACACTGTAAATCTGAAAGTTTGTACCTTCCACCAACAGAAGCTGGTCCAATAAAAAAGATTTTACCATACTCATCTTGTCTCTCAGAAATTCAAATCTTCTTATTTGACCAAGGAGCAACAGGTTAACAGCCAGCCACTAACTCAAAGTTTTCCACTTGCCTTAGGAAAAGCTACATGTCCAATTTGTGTGGTGCAAAGGACCAAGGAAGTTATTTTGCAGTTTTTACATTGTGTCCGCTAATTCATCTTTTTATCTGATTTGTTTAAAAATTTATTTTCAAATATTTGCATAGCAGTCTTGTTGATACACAAAGGCATAAGATCATCACAAACTCTCAATTATACTGAAGTGCCAGAAGACTTTTTAAAACCAAAGCTTTCAATTTTGATATTCCACATATAACTGCCAAAATATGAACTACAATTCTCAGTAAAACAGCTTTCTTTTTTCATTAAAAATATATTATGAAAATACATTATACTTTTATGAACATTTGAGCAGAAAGGTTGGGCAAAATCCCTACATGACTACCATCAATTAGCTGTGAAATTGTGCTTCACACAACTATTTCCAAAGAACAAGGCATATTTCTGAAAACCATTTTACAAATCAGTCCATAGCCCGTACACAGAACGTGTGCAATTATCAGTTTTGCTGCTCAGTTTTCAAAACCATAATGTAAAGACCACTCAAATTACCACAAGGTGGCACACTGAGCCATCTATAACCTTCAGAAAGTTCAGAGACAAATACATCCCCCTCTAGCTTTAGAGGAAAGGTTCTTCCTCAGTGTATTGAACTAGAAAAATCAAGAGTCAGATTTACTTCTGTTCCCAGTGGGAATAAATTCACAGTTTACACAGCTGTTGACATATTCTGCCAGAATTGGGACTTCACTGAACAAAAGCACTGATAAAGCATCAGATTTCTTTTCACCTTGGTTCTTGGATTTCATAGACTCAGAGCATACCTAAATGACTGCGGCAAAAAGTGCGCTTACCACTCCTACCTTCAGGTTTTGACAACAGTTAAAACTGTTTCAGTGGAGAATCCAGAACCAAAATAATTTTGAACAACAAAGAACATGGATTCCTTGTATACTGTTTTAGACCAAATAAGGGACAGACAGAGCCAGCTGACATGTGAAGTTTAACTGATAACTAAAAGTCTGATTTTACATTTGTTCATGCAGTTATATTCATGTAAGCGTTTATCAACATTCTTGTACACGTCTAAGGCCAGCTCTGTTCCACAAAATTTTGCTAGCAGTGATCATCTGGGAGTAAAAGCAAAACACACCACATAATCAATACTTATGATGGCAAAATCCCTGGTTTAGATGCAGCTATGCTCAGAAAAGAGTGCTTATGTCATCTTAGCGAGTATCACTTGAGGTGACACAACTGTTTCAGCATAATTCCTCCTGTGTCTGTGTCTGCTCTCTACTGTGTCTACTCTAGGGGGTTCCACAGGCAAAGCCAAAAACCATACCTCACTCATGCAGCCCCTGACAAGCACCTCACTCCCCTCGTGCTGCACCCCAACACGTGAAGGGAAGAAAGCAGGAATGTAGGGTTGGAAGGCAGCGCCTCGAGCTTCATGGGTTAAATCAAGGCAAACTGTGGGCCAGATCCAGCCTGAAGTTTGTAGGCCTCCCCATCCCTGTTGCAAATATATAATATAGGGCTGCAACGTATCCCCATCTTAACATCTCACAGCAAAGAAAAGCTACCCTCTAATGCATGTGCAAAATTGCAAAGCAACACTGGTTTCCATTCCTGCCTGTGGCAAGGTGCGAAACTATTGGCCGAGATAAACTGTGTGTCTTGCATACCGTAAATCAAAATGTTTCTAAGCAGCTCAATGCTCTACTTAAAGAAAACATACAGTAGACCCCCCCCTCCAAGTTACGCAAGGATGGATTCTACTCAATATTAGTCTGAAGCATGTCGATTTTCATCATGTGTCTGATGCCAGAGCAGCAATAGATTTATTTTCTTTTTTGATGGTTCAGATTCTGTAATTTCCACATCAGAATGTTGCTCTTACAACTTCTGAAAGCCTGCTACACATCCTGTCCCTCTCAGATTTTGGAAGACACTCATGAGGTACTTAAATCTTGGGTTAAGTGCCACAGCTATCATTAGAAACCTCACATTGGGACCTTCTTTGCTTTCTGTCAAATCTGCACTGAAAGTGTTCTTGAAATGAGCAACATATGCTGGGTCATTATCCAAAACTGCTCTCACATGAAATATATGCAAGAATGCCAGTAAAACAGAGTGGGAGATACTCTCCTTCAAGGACTTCAGTTGCAAATTTAATTAACACTTTTTTTTTTAAAGTGTCATCAGCATGGAAGATCCATCCCATGGAATAGTGACCAAAGCATAGAGAGGCATAGGAATGTTTATCATTTACCACAAGCCCTGAGATAAGTAGGGAAGAAGGAAGGAACAACAAAGGAGGACCCCAGGTTCAAAAGAAGAAGGTAGGCCAATCACCTAAGGTGTTTGTACAATAATGTAAGCAGCCTGGGAAATGAAAAGGAAGAATCAGAGGCCCTGGCACGGTCAAAGGACTATGAGGTGACTGGAAGTGTATGGATCACTATAATAGTAAAACCAACATATTTCATATATATATTATGAGTACTTATTTCTATACAGCAGAATAATATATTGCTCTTGATTATCTTAAAACTTTCATGGCAAATAATAAGTTTTCCATAAAAATTCTTTATGGTAGCACTTATCAGCAGATTGAATTTTCCCCACTATTACCCAACTGGTTTTTTTTAAAGCCTACTGTTTTACAAGATTTTGTGAATCCTTGAGCTCATGTTTTAATTTTAATTTTCAAGTGGTGCCTTTATATTGCTTTACATCTGCCTCTCTCAAAAATATTTATGTTGTCTATCATTTTCCTAATGTAATGAATGGTTTAACACTGCTGCAACCAAATATTTGTCCCAAAGCAGCAAGCAGTTCATTCTTCAATAAAATTATCTTAAAGTCCCAAAACCAACTACTGAATATTAATTCCAAAGGGGCACAATCTGACCATATAATACTACCAATTTCTACAGATCTTACCACTTCATTAATGATTTAGACATTAATGTTAAACATGTTCTAGCATACCAGTGATGCATAGCCTCATTCTCCTAAAAACATTTTCTTCAACAGTCAGAAACTAAACTGTTCAGATAAATAAGTTAATGCATTTTTCTCTATTTTCTCTTTTTAATTAAGATCTGTCCTAAAGCCATAGCACTTTTAAATATTTAAAATTTTACATTGACGTATAGAGATAGTTGTACAAAACGGCAATTTATCACACCATGTCCTGTAAACATCATGGTTCATGTCTACACTAGGTTTTGGGTGTTGGTATTTTTTTTTCTTTAAAGAACCTTGAATCAATCAATCAATTGCCATTAAGCTCAAGTAGTTAACACCTTTATAAAGCTAATGTGAAAACTCCCTACATATTTGTTCCAAGCAAGATACATGTAAAATTTCCTCTAGGCTGGCCACAAGAATAAACCTCAGAGTGGTTAACATCTCCTGTAGACATACCCAGAGTAGTAAAAGTAGTCTGTGCGCAATATGTTTCAATACATTCCAAAATGCCCTTCTGCATGGATAGCACAGGGGAAAGATGAGGGCACTCATGTAAGCAAAAAGAAAAAAGTGTTTCAGCCTGTTTATGGGACACAACCCTCCAATAGCCTGTTGATGTTTAGCTGCCATTGTCAGCAACAGAATATTAAGCATGTCTAAGCCAAATTGGCCAACTGTCTTAACTTGTCACACTCTATTAACATTTCAGTAGAGTCAGTGAATGATGAATTCAAAGCTATCTCTAGACTAGAGTGATTTTTCTACGGAAGTTTTTGTTGGAAGATATTTTGCAACAACACTTCTGTTGACAGATTGCATTCAGATCACCAAAGCAGATCGAAAGAGTGATCTGTTCTGTCAACAGACTGGCCAGAATGCACAGTAGACAGGGTTGCCCGGTATCCTGGAAGTTCTGTCTGTCAACAGAAAGCCCTCCAAGAATGTCCAGACCAGCTTTTTATTGACAGACTTCTGTTGACAGCAGTGTTCTTCCTCATGGCAAGTGATGTACAACTGTCGACAAAGGTGCTGCATTCTGTGGACTTACTGTCAACAGAACGCCCTTAGAAATCTGGATGCTCCACAGGTTTTGTTTTAGTCTTGACATAGCCCAAGCTTTTGTGTAAGGCCAGACCCTAATGCAGATTCAGAATATATAATTTTATTTTATGTTCACTGCCTTACAACCAAATTCTACATTAATGCACAGTCCCTGCATTTCCAATGGCTTCAATGAATTGCAGTTTTAGATCTTAAATTTTGAGAAAGAAAATATTTGCCAATTTTTTTCTTCAATTCAATGCTTTAAAGCTAGCCGCTTGGGAATACTTGCGTAAAATCCTAAACTTTTCAGAGCAAGAGTTATTCTTATTCCTAGCCTGTAATTAGCTATGTAAAATACAAGCAGCTATAAAAACACTTACAAGTAATAAAGCCAAATATTTCCACAGTAGGTACCACATGTCAAGTTGCTAGAATTGTGAACAGTCATCTGTGATAGTAGATAATAGAATTTATATCAGAACAAGTAAAAACATTTCAGCTGAGCAGTGCAATAAAGCACTCAAATATTTTAGTACATGTCAAATATAAACAAAACACAGGCCAAAATGGTCACATGTATGAAAATGTGCCAAATATTTTTCATAGCTAGCATTTTGAAAATACTGTTGTTTCTTAAATCAAGTCATAAAAAGATATACTTTAAATCAAGTCATACAAAATATACTTTATTTCCAGAGATTTTCTTTTAAAACACTTATGTGGAACAAAAGTTTCAAAATAGGTTATAGTCAAATTTAAATAAGTTATATACTAAAATTACAAGCAACTTGTGGAACAACAATACTCCAATTAATGTAAACTGGAGCTATTAACTATTCATACTGATTTAACTCAGTGACAGGGTAAGCCTGGTACATCAATTCTTTGGGGCAGTGTTTATCCAGCATGTCTCTTGTTTGGTTCAAACAAGGATAGGCTCCATGTTGTAAAATGTATAAACTACTGGAACCATGGGACGAACATGAGTTGTCCTTGTTTTCATTGACTACAAGGCCATTAACATCATATTGAGTCACTGCTTTTCAACCAAGAGATCACGAGCCCTCAGGGGGTTACAATGTGGTTGCGTGGAGGTCACAGGCTGCAGGTCCTGACCCTGGCAGAAGGTTCAGGGCTGCAGAACTCCTTGCTTCCTCCCATGGAGGAACAGAGGAGATGTGGGGGAATGGTGACAGATACTTCTCACCCCTCTAACCTTTCTCTGTCTCCTGTGGGGACTATGAGAGGAGCGTAAAGAACAAGGTCAGAGTTCCCTGCATCTGGGTCCCTCTCCCCATCTGGGCTGTGCTGTAAGGCAAGCCTCTTGAGCTGATGCTCTCTGCCTTCCTCTTATGGAGAAAAGGACCTGGATGCAGGGATCCTCAACACTGCTCCTTGCTCTGTCTCCCCCTGCCCCACCACAACCCCACATAGGTGCAAGGAGAGCAGCACCTTCCCCTTACACAGCCCAGGTGGGAGAACAAGAAGCAATACCAGCATCTCCATCCATGCCAATTGGTTTCCCCACATGGGTACAGTAAAGTGTCCTGGAGTTAAGGGCAGAGGGGGAGCAGGAAGTCCACAGGGACAAGGGTGAAGGGGAGCACCCATGGTTAAATATAAAAAATGTGTTTTTAATTTCTGGGGTGAGTAGGGGAGATCCTATTTTAAAAGGGGCAACCAGTAAAATAGTTTTAGAACCAAGTTTAGTAATACACCTCTAAGAAGTGATGTTCTAACTCAATGCAATCTCCTAGTAAAGACAGGCGTGATGACAGCTATGTTCTGAACTGTTAACACTTCAAAGAGTTGGTTTGTTTGTTTTTAAACATATCTTAAGCCAGCACAATTTGGGTATATATCTTCAATGCAGAGACAGACCTGCAGCAGTGAGTCTCAGAACCTAGGTTAACGGACTCAGACTTAACCCTGAGCTCATGCTGAGGAGTTAAAAAATTGCAGCATAGATATTCAGGCTAAGACTGAAGCCCGGGCTCCAAAACCTGCTGAGGTGGAGGGTGTAGGAATCTGGTCCTTACTCAGAGGCTGCACCTACACTATAAGATAAAATTGAATTTCACCATGACTGTCTTCACACTTCATACTGTTAACTCGATTTATTGAACAGTAATACTGATTACAAAATATTGATATTACGGGATGGATATAGCATCAAATTCAAATTTCAAATCAAGGCTGGTGTGGAAGCACCATTTCCTTAATTTGAATTCATTAGCATCCAGAAGTGTTCCGTTTGCATCTCACCAAGCTATGCAGTGACCCCTCCAAGTATGGCTGCTTCATTGTGCACTGCTCTCAGGTGTGCAGGAAGAAGGTCAAAGTAAGCCCGAGAAGTTTTGATTGAATTTGAATTAGAATTTGAATTGAAACTTAGCAGTCCAGCCCTGCAAATATACAGGGCTGCCAGGTGTTTCCCCTCCCGGGTCCCTTTCGGAGTACCATTTGTTTTCATGCTGGGGATTCCTCTGATGTGCTTTTCCTCTCCCATGTCCCTTTATATCCTGCTTTTCTTTGGATTTTTTTTTTCTTTACATTACTTTTAGTGTACACCAAAACCCTACAGTGCAGCCATCCATTTTTCACTGCTACAGGACACCTGGCCAGGACACCTAGCAGCTTCCCCTGCTTCGCAGACCTCCCCTTCCCCACGAAAGAGGATCATTTGCTTATAGCTTACCATATCCACAAAGCAATGTGCTAGATAATTGATTGCAAATGAGGTACTGTGCAATGCATACTTCCTGTCCTACCCTTAATAATCCATGTGTTCTTCAAAAGTATACTTTCAGTGAAAGTGCACAGAAAGAACCATCCACTGACCTTCAAAGCATGTTATATGAATTGTATCTTAACTTTGACTTTCATTTTGCAGACCCAGTGCCCACCATTCCAGCGAAAAAACAAAGCCGCAGGAAATGCAAACAAGATCTGATCCAAACGTGTTAATAAACATCTGAACCTCGCTTGTAAACATCCCAAGGCACATTCCACAACCATTCTGCACCTGCTCAGTCTGTGATTAAAGTTCTCTTTGGAGGTTCAGGGCTCTTGTGCAGGGTTTCATAAGACAGGGAAGCAGAGTGCCATCTATTGCACCACTGCAGTTAGGAAAGCCCTGGGCAGCAAAGCCATTCACTATGGCCTCTACATCTCCAAAGGTCAGTCTTCCTAAGGAGACGTAGACAGATTGCATGGGCCACCCTCTATCACCACAGACTCCACTGTAGGTATGCCCACCCCGAACTGATTTGCCACTGACCGGTAACTGTCGGGCATTGCAAACTTCCACAGTGCAAGTGCCACTTGCTTGTGTACTGTTAGAGCCAGCCTCATTTTTGTGTTGCTGCGCTTCACGGTGAGCACCAGCACATCACAAAGTTCCATAAAAGTGGGCCTGCACATGCAAAAGTTCTGCACCCACTGCTAGTTGTCCCAGGACTCCAAAACAATGTGAACCCTCCAGCATGTGCTGGTTTCACAAGTCCAAAACCACCACTGCATTTTCAGCAATGCAGTCAAGGCAGCCAGCAGTTCTGAGTTCTCTAACTTTAGTTGGAGGGTTTGCTCTTCCAAACCACCCTCATCATCATCATCAGCAGCAGCAGCAGCAGGATAGCCAACTGTCACTAAGCCTTGAAATTGAAGGACAAATTTTGCAACAGCCACTGTGGTTGCCAGAATGATCTTTGGTATGATTTGGAGCATTTGGGGTCCAGGCTTTTGCTGGAATGTCACAGCAGGAAATGGTGTGATCTCCAGTTCTTTTTTTGCATGGTTAGTGAGGCAGTGAATTCTGAGATTCCAACATTAAACACCCACAAACAACTGTGGCTAAGGCATTGTGGGATGGGTACCCACAATGCAGCGTTCATGCTGTCGAACTTGCACGGGGCAATGGGGACATGGAGATTCAACAAGGAAAAAGGGTTCTTCAAATTTCAAGAAGCTTTGTAGACAACTCAAATTCACAATAGAGATTAAATATTCCAATTTATTAAATATCGAATTTATCTTGGCGTGTATATGCAGCCTAACACTCACTGCAACAGAGGCATCTTCACAGCGTACACACATCGTAACTTACGTATTTAAAAACTCCAATTAGAAGTACTTAAACACTATACGCCTGTCAATAAGTGGAGGATACTTACCTAGAAGTTGAGGTTTTTTCCAATATGCCATCTCTATCTGTATTCCATTGAGGGGATTATGCCTGTGCACCATGCAGCCAGAGCTGGAGAATTTCAAAGTAGTGGTCTACACTTGCACCATTGACTCACCACACAATTTCATACAAAGCAATAAAGGGCTGGAAAAACCAAACGGTTCTCTAGTTCCTTATCCATGACAAACGGGAAGGAAGTGGAACACAAGACAGGCACCAAGCATCTCAAATAATCTCCAGTTACAAGTAAATAACCTTCACTTCAGTAATGGTCCATAGTGCTTGCAACTGAGGGTGATTAGCATGCAGTATTTAATTCAGAGAAGGGCAACAATGAAGATGGAAGGAGGGAGTGGAATACAGTTGCAGCAAAGGAGGCATCCACCACCTAATCTTACACCAAGGTATGATGCGTAGCAAAGATGTGTTCCGAACTCCATAAGGCCATTCTACATACGTCTCAGACATGTGCATTCTGGAGGGAGGCTATAGTCAAAGCGTGGGTTCTCTCTAAATGGGCCTTTGCTTCAGAGGGTAGAGGCAGGCCAAATAATTAATAAAATGTAATGAATCCCAAAATCCACCGAAATTCTCTGTGTGCCATGTCTGACCCTTAACTCTTGAAACAAATAGCCTGGGGGATTTCCTTATTGATCTCATTCTCTATAGGTAGAAAGCCAAAGCCCAATGGACACTGAAGGAATAGAACTGGTGGCTGTCTTCTGAGGTGTGCAACTTGGGAGGGAAAAACAAGAAATCAGAGGTAAGTGAATGGGTTCATTAACATGAAACTAGAAAATTACTTTTCCCAGGAATTGAGCCTAAAGCTCACCCACCCTTCTTTCTGAAGTGATGGCAACAAAGGAAGGTGACTTTCTTGGAAAAGAGAAGCATAGTGCATAATACTAGCAGTTCAAATTATGCTCTTCTAGATATAGATAGAACTAAGCTGAGATCTCACAGGAGAGCAATGTGTTGTATGGATGGCAAGGTACTCAGAAAGCCCTTCCAAAACCTAGCAGATAAAGACAGAATACCTCACCATTGAGTTCGGGGGCTGGCAGGAGGCATGTAAAAAGGCACCAACTGCCATTAGCTGGACTTTATCAGAGAGGTAGCGGTGTCCTTGTTGTTCTCGAAGATACAGACGAAGTCTTGGGGCACATTATAGACTAACGTATTTTGGAGTATAAGCTTTTGTAGGCAAAGACATGCTTCATCAGATGAGTGGAGATGTCTTCTAGGACAAGAAATAGTACAATCCCCACCACTTCTGTGGGAACACCCCCATTTGTTGTACTCAGGAGGTAAAGCATTTCCACTTGGACTGTTAACCTCATGTAGGGCCAAGGTGGCCAAACACATGGCCCATGGATCAGAAGCCTTTTTATCCAGCCCACAAAGCCTTTTCTTGTGGCAGTGGCACCATTTTAACCAAGCAGGCCAAAAATCAGCATGGGTCTTGCGGTGTAGTCAGGCTGGGACAAGGTTGGCAATCTGTGGCTCCGGAGATTCCATTACATTTACATTTAGTTTCACTATTTCAGTGCAGCAGGGCAGAGACATGCCTGCACTGCAGGTGGGAGAAGTGAGCAGGAGAGCTGTGGAAGGAGTGTCCAAGTCTGCCCCTGCTAGAGCCACAAAGCTGTACTGAGAATGGGGGTGGGCTGGCAGCAGCCACAGAGAACTAGCATGCAGAGCACATTGTCTGAAGTAGGTTAAGCCTGGGAACTGAGGATGGGCAGTTTGGGGCTGAGAAGGGTTAAGGCCGGGATGGGGGGCCTGGTTTAGGGCTATTTTGTGTTCGGCCGCTGGAACATGTAAAAAATTGCCACGTAGCCCTTTATGCAAAAAAGTTGGCCACCACAATCTAGTAGATTCCTTCCTACTGTTGGAGAGGATATTTGCACTTCTGATTAATTTTCCTGCTGTAGAAATGTCCATCTAAATACCATGCTCTGAGGGGATGCACTTGTAGATTGGGATGTTTTATCTTGTGTTGTATTGCATCAGCAGGTCAGAGAAAGTGGAAATGGCAACTGGGGGACGGGTTAACATACACAGGAATTTGAGAAACCAGCACTCTCTGAGCAAGCAGGGCTGATCACAATAACTATGACTGTCACATCTGATCTTGCAGGGTACTTCTGATAGAAATGGAAGACGCAGGAAGCTATATTTGATCTGATCTGAATAAAACAATATGAGGCCACTGCCATGAGACTGATCACCGCTAGCTGACCACAAAAAAATTCAGGCTTATGAATCAAATGATTGAGCAGTAGGTCCAGAATTGGCCTCCACTCACCCTTTTTGGGTATCAGGAAGTAAGCTGAGTAGAACCTCATATCTTGATATTCTGGAGGCACCCACTCTACTGTTCCTCTTTGTGCTAAGTTCACTTTTTGAATGAAGAGGATATAGTGAGAATGGCCCATGGGGAAGAATGTGGGAGGAAGGCAGGGATATAAATAAGGTAGCATGACGACTTTGACCGAATAGCCATGGTAGATGAAGTTTAGCACCACTTTGCCTATTGTTATTTTACCCAAGCTAGTAGAAAAAATGCTGGAAGGCCTCCACAGTGACCGAGTTGGCAGTGTAGCAGTAGACAATGTGGCTGATGGCTTCTTGCATTTTCCTCACAAATATCTTTCTTGTGCAGGTTGTATGTGCGAGGAGGAAAACTGTGAATGAAGACCCAGAGGGAGAGATCTTTTGTTGTTACTTTGTACGGCCTCTGATGCAAAAACAAGGCAATTCTGTAACATTGCGTGGGTGGATGGCTGCAGAATTTACACCGGCACAGGTGTATAAATATCCAAGAACAAAAGTGTAGCTCTTGAATCCTTGAAGATCTGGAGAGAAACAGTTTTCTGATTAAAATGATTGAATTCACTTGGGGTGGAGTGAGTGTCTTCATTGGTATTTGGTATTTCCCTGGAGGAAACCAGGGGAATGGAGCCACAATTCCCTTCACATGACACTGCCTGTAATTATTCAGCACAATGAAGTGTCTACCACATCCAGAGCTAATTAACCACTGCCATCGCCAGCAATTTCTCTTCCTCCAAAATCTCCTGGAATTGGGTCCAACCTTGAGGCAGTTTTTCCATAATTCCCTCCAGCTTGCTGCAATACAGGAAATCTTACCTGGCAAGTAATGACTCAAAATTTGAAATCCTGAACTGAAAGCTAATTAAGGAGAAACTGAGGTCCAACCACTCACACTTCTTACTGGCTAAAGTGTACTATGAAGGGTGCAGTTTGAACCAAACAAATTAGGAGTAGTAAGAAAAGAAACTCAGGATCCCTTAGCTGGTACAGAGTATCTCTTTTCTGTCATCTGGCAGGTAGACATACATATGGCTGGTGTACGCCACACGGTTCTAATCTTTGATTGGCAGAGCAACTCTACCTGGTGCTGATAAAGGAAGGATGTCTAGGAACTTATACTGTGTGACTTGGATCTCCTTTAGTGGGATGTGAAGATCATCTGACGCCCTACACAGGAGATCCTAGAATTACCTGCAGTCATCTGAGGGTAATAAGAATGCCAAAGCCACTCTAGCATCTGGGTGAAAGGACATTCCACAGCCAATGCTTCCAAGTGGAAATCTGGCCTCCCTACTGATGGAAGATATAAGGCATGGAGATCTTAACTCTCCCATAGCAAACACTTCCTGAGTCTCAGGAACTTTTCCCAACTTCCTTAGTATTAAGGATACCCAGAACTGGTACCAGAGCAGTAGACTTCTCTTGCCTTATGAAATGCACACATTGACAATGTGTGTGGTTCAGTAACTGGTACCAGCTAATCTACAGGTTTATGTGGTTTCATCTCAGATTTGTGTGCTTTGAACATGCTTGCTCCTTCCCCAGGAGTACAGTTCATGGAAGGAGTTTTAATACTTTTTTTTTAAGTATGGAAGTAGATCTTTGTCCAAAACTACGTGCATGCTTATTTAGTGGAAATATTGCTGGCTCTCTCTGGCAAATGTATGGTGAGGATTCCCCACCTGGGTCTAATTGAGGGCCTGTGTTGATTTCCATGAGATGTTGCCAAGTCCAGAAAGCCAAGCCTTCCCAGGTAAAGCTGGAGAAGGGCTGGCAGACACGACACAAAGCTGCAATGTGGGCTTCTCCCATGTAGTAAAGATAACGATGGTGCTTGTTGCTTACCAAGGAGTGCAGGCAGGAGATGAAGATTTTAAAAGACAGATATTTGGAACTGGTAGGTTAAAGCACAGAGAAGCAGGGTGGGAAACAAAGCCTCTAGAGTCCATTCCTACCCTAAACATTATCAAAATGGCTAAAATCTACCAAAAACTACAAAAAAAAAAAACCTAGCCATATAAAACTATGCTCTTTCAAAGGTATGTCATATTCAAGACAACACTAATAATTCTGACCCAGGGCATGCAACTGTCAGAAGGAACTGAAGAAAGGGTCCATCTGTCTCCTATCATCTCGGACAAGTCAGGGTGCACACTTGGACCAACAGACACTACTACTTTCATATGCGCCTAGAAAACATGAAAGGTATGCTTGTGTAACCCCCTTAGTGCAATACAACTGCGATTATCACTCAAAGAACAGCAAGTTTTAGAATGAGTAAACCAATATGTTCTGAAAACTCATTTTATTCTAACCAAGACAAACCTATAACATGGGCTTCTGAAAGAAGTTTCTCATCATTTATAATTAAATTTGACCCCATTATCAGTACGCTTCACTGTGCTTATCCACTTGGAAGTAAGCATTTATCACTCAGCATATAGGTTACAGTGCTACATTCCAAAATGGTTATTCCCCTCCTCTACTTTAGTTAAGCAAGCTAGAAGAGAAATAGGGAAGTTGAAATTATGTTGTCAAAGATGTTGTAAGAAGCAATCCTTGGTTCTTGGCTTTGCTGCAGCCTTTCCCAACAGAAAATGACAATGGGGCTTTCCTGGGATCCTAATTCTGCACAAATGCCACTGTCTTTAGTACCAGAGAGAGATGACCTTGACTGCCATCATAGGAGGTTTGGGAACAGATGGGAAGAAAGGAAGTTTTTCACAAAGTAAGCCTTCTTGAGCTATAATTAAACTCTGGTAATAATTACCTATTTTCAGGAAAAAAAGCCATCAATGTGAATTTATTTTATTAAATTATACTCAATGTTTTTCTAATGCACACCAAAGGAAAATCTTCAACTTCTGTTTGGTGTTACATTTCATTGGGTCATATACAAGCACTAAGAGTTACTAGACATTATTGGCTTCTCAAAAACATTTTTCATCTCACCAGCACAACCTGTTCAAATATGACAGAACCACAGTAAGTTATACCTCTCTAATAGAGCTGGAAGGACCTTCAGAGGTCATCAAGTCCAGTTCCCCACCCTCACAGCAGTACATATCACCATCCCTGATTCCCATCACCCCACCCCCATCTATTTGCCCCAGATCCCTGAATGGCTACCTCACAACCCTGGGTACAGCAAGCCAATGCTCAAACCACTGAGCTATCCCTTCGCCAGTCTTCCAGCCTTAAAATCAGAGTATGTGCTTATTAGCTTACCTGGTGCATATTTACCAACAGTACAGCCTACCTGCTTGTGAGGTAAGGTGGATGGCTGAGTAAAATAAAAACCACATAAAACTTCTAGGCAAAGCATTCTAATACTAACACTTACACAGACTATATTATATACACAACCCATTATTCAATACGTTTATAGACTACAATCTCTCACTCTTCCATCCCTCCACCCCGAAAAACAAAACAGAAGTATTTATTTAACACTACTGCCCTCTCACACCACTGCTGAGTGTTTTATTTCCTAATACATTTTTAAAACAAAAAACCTCTCTTATATCCTTAACTCTGCTAGCCATGTACCTCTGCTTATATCATTTCATTTCCCCTAACAAGAGTCTGTAGTTCCTAGGTTCTGACTTGTATTAATATTAATTTCTTCCTTTCTTCTATTTGTTTATATACATTTTCAAAGAGAATTGTTATATAACGCCTTCTGTTTGTATAATCACTCTCAGCAAATTATCATTAAAAAAAGAAAACAGTCATGTGAACCACTGAAATTAACCAATATGCTGTATACTCATTCCTTAGAATAAAAAGTATTTTGGCAATTATAAAGCAGTTTTGTCAACTCTCGAGTTTGTTGTAAAGTTTTAATTCCTGAAGTCATGTGATTATATGAAAATCTCAGCTTATATGAAAATAAACTGCTAGCCTTTCTGTTTGGAGACGAGTGCTTGAAAATAAGACCTAATTGCTCTTTTTTAAGGTTTAAAACCCAGAAGGCAATTAAACGACAATTATTTTAAATTTTGTTATTTTTAACAGTCTCTGCCTTTTCAGCAACTTTTTATATGGCCCTTATGGGCTCTGATTGGCTGCTCCCTGTAACCTTTCTGACTGGCTAGCCCTTTGTAGTCTTTCTAGGCTGCTTGATAAACTTAGCTGCACTGCTCCTTCCTTGGGCTGGTGTGACAGGACCCTAAGGCCTCTAGCAGCGAACCTCTGGATAAGGTTACCAACAAATCATCTTTGCCTCAATACATTTGCCCCACCCTCACTCACTTCCTATACTGCTCATGCTTTCCCACTCTCACTCACTTTCACACCCCAAGCCCACGTCCCATCCTGGTAAGAGGAGCTGTGGTCTTTAGGCTGTGGGTGAGGGATGTGCAGTGTGGGAGGGAGCTCTGGGCTGAGTGGGACAGAAGTGCAAGGCAGGATGTGGGCTTTGGGAGGGAGTCTGAGTGAAGTCCTGGCCAATGATAACTTGCAGAGTCATCACTCAGGGCAGAAACAGTGCAGATACTCCCCACCTCTGACTTAGGGGCCACAGGGAGAGACAGGCAGGCTGCTTCCAGAAAGTGCAGGGCCAGGGCAGGCAGGGAACTGTTGCGCTACTGGACCTATGTTGGCCAATCTCCTGCTTTGGCTTCAGAAGCTTTTGAGAGATTGAATTCTGGGAGACTCCCAGTGAAACTGGGAGAGTTGGCCACCCTCTCTTGGGGCCTAGTCCACCCTCACATTAGCTCTATCTTCCTCTGTACACAGAAATCACACCAGTGCTTTCAGTCAGGAGTACCTTTAGCTTCAGTTAAAGAAAATAACAAAACAATGAAATTTCCATGAAGGAGTACGGAGAGAGTGTCCTATGCAACAGCCTGCACTGAACAGAACACAAGATGGCTCTCTGTCTCTGAAGATAGCAGTCCTGAGAGAGGTAAAGATGCATGCTCATGTAATGCTGAAGTCATTTATGTTGCTTAAAAAACCACAGGTCGCACTGAACATAATAGGAGCCATATCATAGTTACATGACTACTGTCAGGAAAAATCTATGAGCAGCAGAAATAAGCAAGTAGTGTTCATTTTGGAGTATTACTGGAAGATTTAGTGATCCACCTACACCCAATACTCAAATCAACAAAATTTATGCAACAAATCATGCTGCTGCTAAGGCTTTTAAATGGGATAAAGAAGAAATTAAAATATCCATTATTATAATGATCCCAGAAGATGGGGGATGAATGTGAAAAGGCTAGATGGGAAATTAAAGCCTGCCACCTCTTACACTCAGGAAAAACCTAATGAACAAGAGAAAATTATAGGGTGCTGTTGTGCATTTCTTGTCTGCTTTGTAGACTCTCAAAAGTCAGACAAATGATTTAACACAAAGGCACAAGTACTGGAGTGAGATATCTGTTCTTAGATAGTGTCCACCCATAGACAAAACGGCTTACCTCAAAATACGCCTCCTTCTGACTACATAGTCCCAAATTATGAAGGGCTTTCTTGAATTATTCAAAAATTTAAAAATGTTTTCTTCCTCTTCCCTTTAGTATGTAATACCCACCTCCTACAGCCTTACAGTAAAAATGTTTTACCTATTTTCCATTCCCTGCACACATGCAGTAAACCATTGTAGAGTTGTGCTGACTTACCGGTTATGACAATGTTGGGGAAAAAATGGTCAAACTCAGCAGGCCAAATACGTGCTCCCTTTTATTTTAAATACCTGTTCGATGGTCCTATATAATTTATAAAGCTAGCTAGCTCTCCCTCCCATTACTCAATGGAATAAAACTAAACTATACTGACTGTAGAGGTCAAATCAATGACAAAAACTAAAATGACTAAAATTTATTCATGAGTAAAATTCATGGACAGATCACAGGTAAGATAAAAAGACGCCCATGACCTGTCCATGATTTACACCATGAATAGCCTTGAATGAGCCCATGGCACCATCTGACTGGGGGGTGAGGGGAAACCCCTAGATGGGTGGTGGGGAAGCTGCTCCAGTTGCTGCCTCACAGGGAGCCACACAAGGGCCAGAGGCTGCTCTGGCTGCCACAAGAGGGAGGGACTGCAGGGGGCCCTCTGGCTGCTACAGCTATGCTGCAATCACTGCTGGGGCAGTCCCCAGAGCCAGACATACCAACTGCTGCTCAGACGATCCCCCATTCAGCCAGGAGCCAGGGCCACTCCAACAGACTAACTGCCACTAACTGCAAGCCGCCCTAACAGTTGCGTGCAGAGCCACTCCAACAGCAGCTTGTGTGACGATCCTTAGGCCCACCCATTTGGGTATGCCTGGGGTGAACTACATCACACAGGTCACAGGCCGTCATGAAATCCATGACCTCTGCGACAAACATGCAGCTCTAACTAGAACCAACAGATATTCAAAAAATCAGTTGTTTCAAAACTACTAACAACAGTTTGCTTTATAAATGACAATGATTTATGAGGCCAGAGATCTGTCCTTTCCACAAAGTAAATAAATATAAATTTATGTAATACACAATTATGCATTCTGAGATTAAACAGATTATTTTAAAAAAGGTATATTTCATGTTACTATATATCACCACTCTTACTGAGATACATACATCTGTCTACAAAGAGGTCTTTCTCCCAACAAAATGCATCTTTAAGGATTTGAGTAAAACTGCATTATTCACATTAGCAGAGCTAAATTCATTATAATTTTACAGTGCACTGAATTCAAATGTAATGTTGCTGCACAGTCAACTTTACTAAATTAATAGCTTACGCATCATCGAACTTCTCCTCTAAGATATGAAAGCATTCATTTTTTAGCTTTAAAGAAAAAAAAACATTCTGAAAACTGATTCAACAGGATGCTAATTGCAGTTTCTAGAACTGCTGTGGATCACCATAACTTTTTCAGCACTGTCCTGAGTGCTGAAACTCAAAGAGGCAACTCAGCTACTTGTAGTTTCTAGATTTTTCTTATGTGAATTAAAAAAACACTTTAATCAATGTCTAAAAAAAAATCAATTCCTATGACTACTTTCAGGTGTGTGCACCCTCTTTCAAGTGTGCTAGTAACTGGGCAGTGCCAGAATCTGTTTTTTTTCTTTATAAAATCAAATTCTGTACAAGATATCCAAAAGGAAGAAAAGCATTTCTATAAATTATATGTTAAGTAGAAGAAGATGAGGTCACTGTACTGATGAGTTTAATGGTTTGTGAGCTCAAATAGCAAGCAGGCTGATTTGCTGCCATGACAACTCTCAGAAGGAAACAAAAGAAATTAACTATGGTAAATATCAATCACCTGCCAGAATTACCACTAAAATACCATCATCATGGTAGTTTTGTTATTACTAAAGATGGATGGCCAAATTTTTATGAGGCACCCATGGGGATTTTCAAAAGCATCCTTGCATCTAATGTTCCTAAAGCACTTAGACATCTTTAAAATATGTCTATGGGAGTTTATATTTTATACTGAGACGCTCAAAAAAAGCATTACTTGTACCATGGATTCCCAAAGTAGCTAATAAAACAAAGAGCTGCAGTAATATGACAAAGAAAAGTGTCTGAACAAACAAGCCCAAACCTATCTTCCCACTGTAAGCAAGGACTGGGGGAGAACAGTGTTGCTGGAATGAGAGCTTCTGGGGGTGCTGCTGAACCCCCAGCTTGAAATACCAATAAAAACCACTCATCTGCACCCTCCCAACACACACACACACACACACAAAAAAACATTCCATCACCTCTTTGTTAAATGTCATAAAAAGTAAACTATTTAAAGGTTCATTGTTAATACCTACCTGAGCACTTTGGAGATGACCAATATGGGTGTAAGCAGCCCTGGGTTTAACATGTTTGTAAGTATCTTGACAATCGCTTATAAATGTTTTGTTACTCTTTGGCTGTATAAATTGCTTATTGTTTACAGCCACTGTATAAATACTATTTGGCCTTTGGGTTTTAATGAAGGTATTTCTGGTTAAATTAGTGTTTGGCCATTTCCCATAGCAATATTCATAATTTTAAACAATAATCCTATATCCCCTCCAGACACTGCAACTGCAGTAGCAAGAAGTGCCTGTACCAACAGAGTGCTGTCTTTAATTTACACCTGAAATCAGGGTGGGGAACCCATAGAGGCAGATCAGTGAGTTTTTCTGTTTTCACTTGTGTGTGACCCCTGAATGATTCTTCTATGGTTCTGTGGACCCTGGCTGAAAAAAAAGGTTGCTGCCCCTGCCTTAAATATTAAGCTATGTAGTGAATAGCTTAATACCTAAGCTATGTTGATACAGTTTTCCATTATTAAATAAGATGATCCTGGAACAATCTGAAAGTTGCAAATAAAGTTATGTTACATCTTACTCCATTTCCTGAATCTCTACATGGTTGTGGGGAGGGGAGGTGGAATATCTTGTGTGTTTTAATGACTGTATGATACTTAAAATCCAACGGCTTCATAAACAAAATCTATTTTCTCATACACCTCTAAAATGGCTTTGATATACAGAGAACACTGCCTATACAGGATAGCTATTTAAATATGGATTCGATTACGTGCTTATTTATGCTGCTCTTTATTCTCAGTTACTAAAAAGGTGACTACCATCATGCACATAATACCTACTTAGCTACTCCTGAGGGAATTCTGCACCACAACACTCAAAATTATGTGCCAAGCATAAAAATTATTGCCACAATATTTAAAATTCTGAAAATTTTAGTAAGTAAATATGGCTGCAGTATAGCAGAGACCACTGGGTGCACTGAACTGGGAGATCACCATGAAGCTCCTACCTCCCTTGCAAAAAAGCGTGTTCTTTTGAAGATAATACAGTCAAAAAGTAGATACAATGTGCCTACTAAAGCAATGCTGCTTAATCTTTGAGACCACAGAACACTAAATTTTTTTTTTAATGCAGAACACCTATCGGTGTATTTTTCCCAATGCTCACGGCACACCTGTGAGTTGTTCATGGAACATAGCTTAAGAAACAGAATACTAGAGAAACTGATCTTGGCAGAGAGGTTGTACCCTAACCTGAAACAGTACAGGGGCCGGAGTCCTGCCTCTCTGCATCACGTGCACCAAGTGTGAATGGGCAGCAAGACACAAGTGAGGAGGAGCTTGCTAAAGCTGATTGAGATGCCTACAAACACACTTTAGAGGAAACTGTTGCAGAATTCTAGCAAGACTAGAATACTATCAAACAGTTCACAGGACTCCTGAATGTAGTGGAAAGGAACAATATTCCCCAATGGGTTCCAAAAAAAGCAGACTCCTTGATGGACAAAAGATACAGGAATCTCTCAGGCAATCAAGTGAGACCAAGAGCTCTCACACTGGAAAAGACCTGATACACTTCCTTGACACAGCAAGACACTAGCACTGGCTTAACTGTATGAAAAACCCTGATTTTACATATTTATGCTAGCAAGTCTAGACACTATTATGACATCTAGGGGCTGTTAATCCTACAGAGTACTGACCAAACTCAACAGCCTCCAGAACAGAGAACACAAAAGAACCATGTGATAAACATGCAAGAAGATAAATGTATCAACAACTCTAACAAATGTTTGAATTAATCACCAGAGGAGAGCATCCCACTGTCAGCACTGAGGAACTAAAAGAACCTACCCTAATGGAAAAAGAAGGCTGCAAGCCCTGACGGTATTCTGCTGGAATTTCTCTACCATCTCCACCAGCAAAAGATTCCAATGGCTAGCAATACTGTACTCTGCTATCTTCAGGATAGGATGGATATTGAAATATGACGTGAGGAATGGCAATTCCCATTCCAAAGCCCCCTGATACAGCAGAAAGCTATAGGCCAATCTCTCTCCTATGAACATGCCCTTTTACTGAGCCAATTCTCTCTGTTGAGCAGGCAGGCTTGCAGCCAAAACCTAGCTGTTATGACCAAGTTCTGGCACTCACAACCAGTGTTCCCTCTAATATTTTCCATCATGGTTCAGAACAAATTTTGTTAGTTATTTGCACCAATGCACAGATGTGCACCACCAGTAGAAACCCATGCTCCTGGCTGTGGGGGCTCTAATCAGCTGGGCAGCATTTGCATCTCTCCTGGGTGGTCACCCAAGCACTCAGCTTACAAAGGAATACTGCCTACAACCAACATTGAGGCTGGCTAGCACAAAAACCTAAAGATTAGTGCAGCATTCATTGACCTGTCATCTGAGTTTGATAAAGAATGGATTAAGTTCCTGATGCTGCAACTTGCTAGAAATATACGTTGCTACCAAGTACTTCTCTTGCTGTGGACTACACAAGTAATACGTGCCTTCAGATGTACCTAGGTAATAAGATCAGCAAAACGCCAAATCAAACAATGGGCTACCACAAGGATCTGTACTTGTGACAACCCTTTCTAATGTACCTAAGTGACATGAATACAACTTAACCACTGGAATTTGGACATTCAGGTGATCATGCCATGACAATCCCAGCATCAAACCTCCATAATATGAAGAAAACATTAACTGAGAGCTTCCAAAATATGGAACAACATTTCTAGAAATGAGGGATTCAAACCAAACCCTGGAAAAACAATAGTAAGTGCCTTTCATGTTGATAAAAAAAGAGCCAAAACCACACTGAAAGTAGCTTTTCAGTTAAAATATGTTAGAGTGTGACTGCATTGCATATCTCAAAGTGAAACCTGACCACATTCTCTTCTCCCGTAATCACCTTGAAAAGGTATTTGTAAAGATGAATTTGAGAGTGAGAAACTAGCAGGTACAACATGGAGTTCATCCACATCAGTGTTGAGACCATCTGCAACAACATTTGTTTATTCAGTAGCTAAATACTCTGCACTGGAATGGAGGAGATGCAACCACACACCGCTTGTGAATTCCCAACTGAATATTGCGATGTGGTGCACCACAGGATCCCTTAAGTTTATTTCAAACCCATGGCTACCTACCTGTCCTGTCTGCCCGCCATCTTTGGCAACATTCCACAAAGCTCAGAGAATCTAGAAAAACAAAGGTCTTCCTATTCACCAAGGCCATCTTAAGACCCACACACTTTCTAGGAACACTTCTTTAGTCTCATGCAATCAGGCTATGATCAGTAGGAGTTCAGGAAAGCAACTGGGACTAGACAAGACTTAAAAAACAAGCACTTTGTGCCAGATTCCATGCAGAAGGTTCCTGGGTTTCACCTTTCACTGGCATCTTGGTCAACACTGCACTGAATTCAAATCAACCCTTGTGGAGGTGAATGCACAAATGGAAAAGTGAAGGATTCCTTGGTTTGAGAGTGTTGTTCCAGATGGCAGACCATCAAAAATACTATTTGCTACTGTCCAGTTTATAAATATGAAGGAGGTATTACTGAAATAAGTTCTGCTACTCCTGATGTACCCATTTGGCTTTATCAGCTTCAAGTGAAATTGTAGCTGCTGCTCTACACCAGCTGTATGAAAAAAATATCTATTTTCAAATCCCACAAATGGGGTCTTCTCATGCAGATAAGACTCTCAGACCCTCAACTCTCTATCTTCCAATAGGAAGAGTGCTTAGCTATCTTCTAAATTCATTACAAACATTAAAAAAACAGCCTTTGGTATGAAATATCGTGAATTTATTGTTCACATACATACTTTTATGATGGATTTTCATTTTGGCAGCTCTCCTGATTCAAATACTGCCATTAAGATGAACTGGAAACTACAAAGACAAGATATTTTTGGAATGGCTCATGACATAACCCTCAGCTACAGATTACATGCAAGAATGTTCATTAACATTATTAACTTGGACGCTAAACCTACAGTTGTTAACTAAGTTCTTTTGGTTTAAAAGCAGTGAACTATGATGCAGAACAGCCCTCCAGTGCTGTCCAGCTCTGCAATGAGGACCATGTCACAGGCACCAGCCTCGCGAACAGGACGAGCATGACTTCCGGGACCCAGGGTTCTGACCCTGCAGCACAGAGTACTCCTGCCTCCCTAAACACCAGCAACCTTTCAGACTCCCTCAGCCTGTACCTGTTCCATGTCCTACATTACACGGACGGTAGATCAGTGCTCCACCACAGGTCAGCCTCTCCCAACCCAGGGCTGGATGCACCAGCCTCACCTCAAAGGCTGCTGTGCAGGGATCAGGCAGTGCTTCCCATAGCCCCAGGTCCCAGAGACAGCCCACACCCAGAGGAGCTGTGGTACACCAGCAGAGATCCAAGAACATGACCCCCATGGTACACACTCCACTCCTAAAGCTCGCTGACCTGACACCTTCCGGAACAGGACCGGCACTGCCACCAGCTCCACAAGACAGGATCACCAGCAGCCTGAATCCAGCACTCACCCATCTCAAACACCCTCTTGGATGAAATGAGCACCTGCTGCCCCTGCGCCACTGAGAGAGTCTTCCCACACCACTGCAAAGCCCCCACCAGGTGTTCTACCCATGGCTCCTTCCCCATGTAGAGCAAGAGAGGCCAGATGGCATGAAGGAAGGACACCCTCAGGAGAGAGTCACCATGGCCTGGCAGCGCTGATGGATGGAGAAGCTGGCCAAACCCATCTCCTTCAGTGACTTCGACTCTGTGGTCGCCCATCTGACCGCTGACTTGGCCGATGAACCCATGCCACAGAGCAGGCATCAGGATGTCCGACCCCTATGTAGGCCCCCAGCTCCCAGACCAGCCACCAAACAGGGCAAGAGAGAGGATGCTAGCCACCGCAACAACCCAGCTGCTGCGACCTGTATCTTAGAGGCTCTACAGAGCCAACTACCCCAAGACCACGTGGGAGATCCAGGAGGGCACCCCATCCCACTGTGCTGTCTCGCCTGAGAGGCTCCACACCTACTTCACCACTGTCTTCAAGAGTGAGCCACATCACAGTGTGCCCTGCCCAGACTGCCTTCCACAGCTGATGAGTTGAGCTCTCCAATGACAGACAGGGACTTCGCCACCCAAGGTAGTCCTCAGCAGGCTGTTCAGGACCACCAACACCACTCTGGGAAAGATGGCATCAGATACCTTCGTCTGAAGATGCACAACCCTGGAAGCCTGATGCTTGCCAAACTTCTCAACCTCTGCAAGGGGTTCCACCAAATCCTGGGGTCCTGGAAGACGTTGATGGCCATGCAGCTGCAAAAGAAGGAAAACTGTGATGATCCTACCAATGGAAGGCCCGTATCGCTGGGATGCACTCTCGATAAGCTATACGCCAGCTGCCTCATGACCAGGATCACCGACTGAGCCAAGTGCGGAGGTGCAGCGAGCTCAGGGCAGAAGGACTTCATGTCGTGCGAAGGCTCTTACAAGCACAACTTCGTGCTACAGTCAGCCATCCTGGAGGACAGAAGATCCCGGACGCAGTATGTGGTAGCCTGGCCGGACCTGACCAACATCCCCCACCAACACATCATGAACACCATGACTAAATTTGGGATGCTGGACATCTTCCTGCCACTGCTCCGTGACCTCTGCAATGACTGCATCGCTACCATCCACTCCACCAAAAGGAGAGAGGGCCGCCATCCGCATCCACCACGACATGAAACAAGGCTACCCCTTCAGCCCCATCATCTTCAACCTGGCAATAGAGCCGCTCCTTCAAGCCATCTTCTGCGGCCAGGCCAGATTCGACCTACATGGCAAAAGGATCAATGTTTTGGCCTATGCAGATGACCCTGTCCTGATTGCCAGCGGCGCTGAGGGCTGCACATCACCAGCTGTGCTGTTGCGTGGATGGGTCTGCGCTTCAATGCCAGGAAGTGTGCCTACCTCCATGATGACACTGGCTAGAAGACTCATGAGAGAGCCACAGCATTCAGCATCCAGGGGGAGCCCATGGTCTCCCTGGAGGAGAGTCAGTTTCTACCAGCACCTGGGCACCCCCAGTAGAGTGAGGATACACCAGACTCCTGATGAATCCATCCAGAAGACCCTGCACAACACCAAGCTCAATGAGTCCCTGCTCACACCCTGGCAAAAAATAGATGCCATCAATACCTTCCTGATCCCCCACATCTCCTTCATTCTGTGGGGCTCAGCAGTGGCTAAAGGCACCCTGAACAAGGTAAACAGCACCACTGATCAGCTTGTCAGGAAGTGGCTCTACCTCCCCCAAAGGACCAGCACAGACATCACCTATATCTCGAACCAGCAAGGAGGCACCAACATGCCACATGTGGGGGACTTCTGAAAGGTAGACGTCATTACCTACTCCTTTTGCCTCCTGATCTACCCCAATGCCGGACAGCATAACGTCGCAGAGAGCACCATGAGATGCACCATGTAGAAGTGGATCACCAGGGCCCCCTCCACTAAGGGCATCACCACCTACTTGAGCGGCTCTCTTAAGGGTGAGTTCAGGAGAGACGGGGGGGACCTACCTTCACTCTGGTCCCATGCCTGCCATGCCACCGGAACAAGAAGAGACGCCGCTGGGCTTGAAGCGAGGAGTAACAGGAGCTGGGCGTGCTGGTTCCCTGCATTACCAGCATGGAGCATGCCACTGTGACCGCGCCAGCAAGCACCATGCTGGAGACGGTCCTCAAGGACACCATTCAGTGCCACTATGCAGAAGCCCTGAAGAAAAAGCCTGACCAGGTGAAGGTGTTTGAGGTAACCAGCAAGTGGGATGCCAGTAATCACTTGCTCCGTGCTGGCAATTTCACCTGTTTTCCTGACTGGTGCTTCATCCAGTGTGCCTGACTGAACTGCATCCCACTCAATAGTGCCATCAGCCATGGGGACTGAGACAGGAGATACAGTCACACCAATGAGACCCTGCCTCACGTCCTGTGTGGTTGCCAGAACCACTCCAGGACCTGGCAGCTCCAGCACAATGCCATCCAGGACTGCCTTGTCATCACCCTACCAAGGAACTAGGCAATCATTGTGGACTCACCCATCTGGGGTACCAACAGCCTGCTCAGACCCATCATCACCACCAAGAAGCAAGCCAGAAAGATCACCCTGGTGGACACCACTATCCCCTTCAAGAATTGGACTGAGGCCTTCCAAATGACCCCAGAGAAAGACTGAGAAGTACACCCTGCTGGCCCACACTCTATGATCCCAGGACTATGTTGTCAGGATCTACGCCCTACTGGTGGGGGCCCTGGGTGTTTGGAACCCTACAACAGGTGGTGCTAGAAGCGAGCAGCACTGAGCGCTGTTTTGCCCTCATCTGTCAGATTATGGTGTCTGCCGCCATCAGATGGTCCTGGGACATTTCAATGGAGCAAATCATGGGCCACCATCAGCACAGAGAGAAGTAAGCAACCTGCTTCCCTGACAACACATGCTACAACTTTCCGACCCATAGACCCACCCCTTCCTTGGACATGGGCTGCAACCTTAGACTAAGAGAGGACTGAGAGGTTGGCCCACCAAAAAGCGAGGCAGAGCAGGCGACTCTGACCATTTACACTCCACAGGTGCTGGACTACAAGAACTCTGGACACCATCTGAGACTTCAGCGAGGGGCATGGTCAGGGATCGCTCTTAGGGCCCTCCCTGACAGACTATAGAATCTGCCCCTAATAAACTTTGCCTGGTCAACCATGGCGGATGGATTCAGCAGGACCACATCTTTCTTGCCCCAACTTTTTTTTCTTTGCTTCCTTCTACGGGTGCCAGAGCAGATCACCAGTGGGACAGCTATTGACTACGACCATAACTTAAGACAGACTACCGCCGAGGGACACATTCAGTGACCACAACCAGTGCCCTCCCTGACAGACTGCTTTGCATCACCACCACTTGGACTCTCACTGCAGAGAGTCATGGCTGGGGACTCAACCACTTTTCCCCTAAGACCGTGCTTCACTTGGACTCCCACCGAGGAGGGACATGGCCAGGGCTTCAACCACTTTCCCAGACAAAGCCTTGCTTCCCTCTCAGCTGACAGAGGAGAGGATCACCCGGACTTCAACGGACTACAGCTGGACAGAAGGATATGAGGTGATGGGCAAGGGACACAACCAAGGACTACGAGGGACTATTTAGAACCAGACAGAGACAAGAAACACCCACCGTGAGACATGACTGGAGACAACAAGGCTTCCATACCTGATGAGCTGAGTTAAACTGGTCTGAGCTTTTTCTTTTTTCGTACTTGAAATCTTAGAACTTATCTCGAAGAGGGGCAAATTCTTGCAGTTAAGCTATTTACCTATGTTGACAGACTAAGAATCTGCCATATAGATAACTTGCCCAGGGCCTACTAATTGGCTTAAATGTAATCTTCCCACCTCACCTATCCAGGGCAAGGCAGGTTACAATCTATAATTGTTAGCTAAATTCAGTGCTTGTTACTACTGTAACCCACCTCTATGCTACAGATGACTTACCTGTTCTATTTCTTACCCTGTGCAATTTGTTGTAAACATTCGCTCAACAAAACTCATTTATTAGCTCATGCTGCATAGTTACAATGTGTGAGATAAGTGTATTAACCACCAAAGTACACAACAGGCCCAATTATACTTCAGTGAAACAGCTGAAAAAATAAATATTTGATCATTACAGACTGATATATCCATCCTACTAATATGGTAAGTGTGTTCCATAGAATGTTCTTTTAAAAGATATTGATAACGTGTCCTTTATCATAATGCTTACTTCACAGTTTATAAGAAAGTTTTTTAGTTTTTTATGTGCATCATGCACATTTTAGGTATGAAATTAGATTTACTGATTATGAAAATGGTCTGTCTAAACTAAAATTTAATGCAGGTAGCCACCGCTAACGCTTTTTCACACAATACTGCAAGGGAACTCATTCTGAACTTACAACGCACCATGCTGGGCAAAAACTGCTCACTAAAATAAACTGTACCCACCCGTACAACACAATTTTCTGGTTTTCAAGGTATAGAATGCATCTTGCTACACAGCCGTCTCAACCTATTTGTGCATAGTACTATTCAATTATTAAAGGAGGCATGGTTCTTGTCCAAAGGATCACAAACACAAATTCAGACTAAGACACTTTCAGTAACAAAATGCACGCTGACATATTGGTGTGTCATCTCAAAGCAAAGCAATCTTTAATCATTAAATACAGTAAACCCTTGAGGTACATGGGGGTTGCGTCCCTGCAACCCCTAGGTAACTCAAAATTTTTGCACAAGTCGAGAGGAGATGGGAATCAGGCAGAAGTCTGGTTCCCAGCTCCCCTGGGTTTGCAGGAGCCAGGAAATTGACCAGCACACCAGGGCTAGTCAGTTTCCTGGCTCTCAGAGTGGCAGGAACCCAAGAACCAGAGGACAGGCTGGTTCCAGTGTCCCTTTTCTTTTCCCTGCTGCCAGGAAACCAGCCAGCTCATAACAGGTCAGTTTCCTTGGTTCTGTCAGTGCAAGGGAGCCAGGAACCAGGCTGCCACTTGGTTCCCCGTTCCCCATCCCTTGAGCTGGTCAGTTTCCTGGGCCCCGCAAGCCTGGGGAGATGGGAAGTAAGCAGCAGCCTGGTTCCCGGCTCCTCTGTGCTGGCAGGACCCAGGAAGCTGACCAGCCATGGACTGGTCACTTTCCCACATCCCCCAAGTGGCAGGGAGTCGAGAACCAGACTGCTGCTTGGTTCTCATCTTCCCGCTGCTTGGGGGACCTGGGAAACTGATGGGGTCATAGCTGGTCAGTTTCCCAGGTCCCCCAAGCAGCAAGGAGAGGGGAACCAAGTGCTGCCATTGAGGGCGGGCTGGGAGCTCAGCCACTTCCCAGCTGTGAGGCTGCAGGGTCTCCCTGCCCCCCCCCACCCACCGGGAACCCCACGGCCGGATTTTCCAGCCAGGCACTGCCCAGCCAGCTTCCAGCCCTGATGTTATGGGGTCTCCCCGCCTTCACGCATGACACTGCCTCCCCCACCCCTCTGTCATGTAAACATAGGATTACTGCACTGCCTTTTCAATGGGCTTAACTCTCAAAGTCCATGTAAAAATGCATTAAAGAGCAATGTTGATGATAGCTCATTCCACTAGTAAAAACAAGGAACAGTAAAGTAGTCTTGAAAACAAGTGGTAGACGGATAAACAAAGATCACCAGTTCACTAACAACTTATTGGGTGATACAACTAAAAATAGGATGAAATGAGCAAAAACACAGGTAGAACAGGGAAAAAACCCTAGGAAAAGAACTCTCAGCTTGTTATAAACAGCAGTAGGAAAACAGAGGCAGGATTAGGAGAGCGCACTAACAAATGGAGTGACAAACTGGATATCTTCAGAACCGCATTTCAAGCAAACTGGGAAGAAAGCGAGAAATTTATCCCCCACGTACTTGTTACAAAATTTTATAAAAATATTTTTATACCAAAACAGGTGTTTTCCAAACTAAAGTAGCCTACATATTAATCCTCTCTGGTCCAGCACTCTACGGTGTGACCAAGCTTCCCATAAAGTTTGTTGCCAGTCATCAGTTCTGGCTCTCAGTGTTCTGAGCTGTTGTTTAGCTGTAATTTACCTCTAAATGTCCTCTAAGAACCCAGTAAGGAGTGGTAGTGTTGGTAACGCAGCTATGGCCTGGCAAATTCTCTCATTCAGCACTGGTCAGGTCCTGAAGACACCTGACTACAGAGGTTCAACCTGTATAAAGCTTTCCTGCTTAAGTTATTCAATTTGATTTTTGTGACCTTTCTGTTGAAAAATGGCAAGATTTCTTATACAAGGGACATTTTACCTAGTTTTAATGGAGAATTTCCTAGATTTACATTATGTACTCTCAGATGATATTTGAAAGGTCATGCTTGATGCAAAGCCTTTTCCACAAAAGGCATATTCTCATGGCTCTTCTGATGAAGGAAGGAAATAATCTGATAATATGGCAATCACCAATTAAAATATCAGTATTAGACAAAATGTCTGACAAAAACATCTTTCTGGCTGCGATTCCAATCTCAGACACAATGGAATAACCTTGCTGTCTTTACTCTTAAAGGTCCTCTTTGTCTGTACTCCAAGAAAACAAAAACAGCAGAAATGTGGCACTTTAAAGTCCAACAAAATGATTTATTCAGTGGTGAACTTTCATGGGACAGACCCACTTCTTCAGATCAATTTCATTTTCAATACAGACTGACATATGAGTACAGAGGACCAAAAGAAAAAAATGCAATAAAAAATGACGAATCAAATAGGATAGGAGGAAGGGGGTGAGAGGTAGGGGGGATGTTAATTGTCCTGTCCATAATAATTATGAGCATCAAAGGAAGGGAAGCAGTCCTTGCAATGCGTGAGGTAGTTATGTCTCTGTTGATACCACATGTTAATGTATAGAATTTGAATATGTACTCGAAGTCATAAATCTCTCACTCTAATCAGTTATTAAATTCTCTGTGTTGCAGGACACAGATTCTCAGGTCTCTAACAGAATGGCCCACTCCATTGAAGTATTCACTGACAGGCTTACGTGTATTGAGTTTTTTGATGTCTGCTCTGTGTTCATTTATTCTTTGGAGAAGGTTTTGCCCGGTCTGTCCAATGTACATAGTGTCAGCGCATTGTTGGTGAATAGCAGCATATATACCATTGCTGGAAGTGCACAAGAATGTGCCTTTGACCTTGCCAGTAACATGGTTAGGTCCAGTGATGGTATCCCCAGAGTACAATATGTGGATAAAGTTGGCAGCAGGGGTTGTACACTGGCACTCTACAATGCAGTAACTTACTGTGCTGGGAGGGAAGGGGGGCATTTCACATTCCTAAGCAAGAAAGGTACAACTCTGTTACTTGTCAGTGTAGACAAGCCCCGAATGTGTAGGTGTCTCTTTTTGAAAAAGATAACTTTTTATAAAAATGTAAGTGTGGGCCATTTTGGTGATGAAAAGGTTTTATTTTAAGGCCAGGAAACAAGTTGTTCTTGCAGCCAACAACAACAAAAATCAAGTCTGCACACTTTGATAACAAAACACTAAAATTTAAGTAATTAGAGAACTACAGAGTGAAAAATTTTAAAATATGCATAAAAGTATAGATATGACAGTTCATTTACAGAAAAGTGTGTTGTTGCTATCTGAAGCCATAAGATAATTTAAAAGTCAAAGTTTTGACTCAGACTTCGCCTATATTTGAAAGGTTTGCCAGTACAGATATACCACAGCCATACCAGACAATTCCCTGACAGAAGAAAGTTTATAAGGATTAAAATGTACTTTTGTTACTATGGGCTATGGCCACAGAGCAAAGTTATTTTGAGATAACACCATTATTTCAAAATAACTTTGCTAGCATCTACATTATGCATATGTTATTTCAAAATAAATTTGAAATAGTGAATGCCTTATTTCGAATTTTGTAAACCTCATTGGAGGACGAACGTTGCCTATTTTGAAATAGCTATTTCAATAAGTGCTTTTTGAAATACTATTTCAAAACAGGCACTGCAAAAACACAGAATAGTGCTATTTCAAAACAAGCTATAATGGAGTCCCCTGCACTATTATTTTAAAATAGGCTCTGTGTGTCCAGACATGCTATTTCACAATAGCTGGGTACTATTTCGAAATGCATTCTTGTGTGTGTAGCTGTGGTTTTTTCTAATAAAATATTTCAGAATAGCTATTCTGGAATGGATTATTTCAAAATAACACTACTGTGTAGCCATAGCTATAGACTTCCCCATTCATATAACGAAATAACCTAAACAAATTTGTCAGCGTCACTGTCTACACTAGAGCTTTTGTCAGCACTGCTATGTCAGTTAAAGGTATGATTTGTTACACATTCCCCTCTAGCTCAGTGATACCAGTAAAATTTTCCAGCTTAAATCAGGCCTCCGAGTGTTCTGTCCAAGAAAGGTCAGAAAGAGCAACTTTAACAACCTCATTTGTAACATTCTGAAGTGATCATGAATATAATGTAACCATACTGTGTGTCTGACAGCAGACAGTAAACATCTGCAAGGAATAGCTCAGACTAGTCCTCCACTGGATACACTTTCTAAAAGCCAGATAAACTCAGCACAGACAGTATATACTTATTTGGAAAATAAAAATAAATTGTTTGTATCTTACATAGACATACCAACTATTACGACTCAGCAGCACAATTATTCTAATCTTGGAAGGCTCTATACTGCAAACTAGCAGCCTTCTACAATAGTAACAGTTTATAGAAAAAAGAGAAGTTACTCACCATAGTAACGGTGGTTCTTCAAGATGTGTCCCCATGGGTGCTCCACAATAGGTGTCAGGCTCGCCCAGTGCTGCAGATCGGAAATCTTCCAGCAGTTTCTCCTGGATCGCGCATGCGCCAGCGCGCACCGCCCCCCTGCGCGCCCCCGGCCGCGTGCGCGATCCGGTCCCCACCAGTTGCTTGACCAACCGCCTCTGATGCTCCTGAAAAACACTAGACAGAGATCCGAAGAGGGGAGGATGGGCGGGTGGTGGAGCACCCACGGGGACACATCTCAAAGAACCACCATTACTACGGTGAGTAACTTCTCTTTCTTCTTTGAGTGTCCCCGTGGGTGCTCCACAATAGGTGACTACCCAGCAGTAACCCAAGTAAGGAGGTGGGTAATCGGTTTATGTGCAGCTTGCCCCCGAGAGGACTGTCGTCGACAGACGGGTATCTTCTTCGAATACCCAAGGCAGGGCATAAATGCTCGGCGAAGGTGTCGTAAGATGACCAGGTCGCCGTTCTACAGATGTCTTTTAACGCGATGCCCTTGAAGAAGGCTGTTGACGCCGCCACAGCCCTGGTGGAGTGAGCCCTGGGCGAGGCCAGCAAAGGAGCATTTTGAAGCTCGTAACACATTTTTATACAGGACACAATGTGCTTAGAGACTCTGTGAAGAGAGACCTTCTCCTTTTGACCTGGGAGAGAGAGAGAGACTAGGAGCCTGTCCATTTTCCGGAAGGACTTAGTTTTGTCTATGTAGAAGGCCAACGCCCTCCTCACATCCAGGAGATGCAGGCGTGCCTCCTTGCCGGAGCTGTGAGGCTTCGGGTAAAACGAGGATAAAACTATTGGCTCGTTAAGACTGGACTCCAAAGAGACTTTTGGAACAAAGGCTGGGTGCAGCCTCAAGGTTACTGCCTCCTTTGAGGATACTGTGCAGTGCAGCGTTGCCATCACTGCCGCGAGCTCACTCACCCTGCGGGCTGACGTAGTTGCAAGGAGGAAGGTTGGGTTTTTTTTGTTTTTTTTTTTTTATCGTAAGGAGACGTATGGGAACTGTGGCTAATGGTCAAAGGTGGACCTGATAGCGTGCTGAGCACCAAGTCCAAATTCCACGATGGTGGAAGCGTTTTCCAAGGGGGGTACAGGTTTACCAGCCCCTTCAAGAACCTGGTAGCGATAGGATGGGCGAATACCGTGGACCCTTCCTCTGTATGCCGAAAGGCTGATATAGAGGCAAGGTGGACCTTTGGCGAGGACAGAGAAAGCCTGCCTCTCTTGAGGTCCAGTAAGTATTCTAGTATTACAGGTATAGGAACGTCAAGGGGAGCTAACTGCTTGGCGGAACACCAGGCTGTGAATCGAGTCCATTTCTGCTTGTAAGTCCTCCTGGTGGAGGTCCTTCGGCTACATTCCAGGACTTGGTGTACTCCCTCCGTACACGTGCTCTTTAAAGAGCTCAGCCATGGATTAGCCATGCTTGTAGGTGCAGACCCTGAGGGTGCGGGTGCACTAAGGACCCCTGAGCCTGCGTGAGTAAGTCCGGCGCCACTGGTAGAGGGAGCGGTGGGCGGTCCGACATGCGCAAAAGCAAGGGAAGCCATTGCTGCCGATCCCAAGCGGGGCTATGAGTATCATGCGAGCTCTCTCCCTTCTGGCTTTGTGCAAGACCTTGTGGCAAACAGATTGATCTGGGGAAACCCCCATGCACGAAAAATGCGCCGTAGCAGATCGGACCGGATCTGCCATTCGTGCGTGATTGCGAAGCACCTGCTCAGCTGATCTGCTTTCACGTTGTGAGCACCCGGCAAATACGAGGCTTTCAACGTTATGTTGTTGGCGATGCACCAATTCTACAACTGGACTGCTTCCGCGCATAGGGCACGGGATCATGCTCCTCCTTGTCGACTGATGTAAAACATAGTGGAGGTATTGTCGGTATTGAATCCCGACTACTTTGCCATGTAGGTAATCTCGAAAACGTTTGCAGGCGTTGAACACTGCTCTGAGCTCCAGCATGGTTATGTGCAGTGTCTGTTCCGCAGGGGACCATAGCCCTTGTGTTACCTTGTCGCCGATGTGCGCTCCCCATCCTATGTGGGAGGCGTCGGTAGTAAGAAAAAATAGAAATTTGTGGTTGGTGAAAAAGGCAGCCCCACTAGCAGATTCTCAGGGTTTTCCCACCACGCCAGGGATCTGCGCACCTCTGTTGTGGGCGACACCACCCTGTGGACAGTGTGGGATGCCCGTTTGTAAACACTCGCCAGCCAATGCTGCAGGCTTCACATGTGCAACCTGGCATTCTGTACCACAAACGTCGCTGCCGCCATGTGGCCCAGCAGCTGTAGGCACGTTAAGACCGGCACCGTGGGGCTGTATGTGATGACTTGCACCAGCGAATTGATGGCGCAGAAGCGGGCGTTGGGTAGGTACACCCTTGCTGTAATAGATTTTATGCATGCCCCTATGAACTCTATATGTTGTGTGGGTTCGGACTTTGACTTTGCGAGGTTGATGACTAGGCCCAGCGAAGAAAAAACGTGTCCACTGTGACGCGTATCATGAGTGAGACCTCTGCCTTCAAGGCCCCTTTTAGCAGGCAGTTGCCCAGATATGGGAAAAATAAACACCCCCCGTCTGTGCAGGTAGGCTGACACCACTGCCACGGTTTTGGTAAAGACTCTGGGGGCCGAGGAGAGGCCGAACGGAAGAACACTGTGCTGGAAGTGCTCCTGGCCGACCGTGAAGCGGAGGAAGCGCCTGTGTGCCGGGTGGATTGTTATATGAAAGTAAGCATCTCGTAAGTCGAGTGCTGCAACCCAGTCTCCATCGTCCAGTGCCGTGAGTATCAAGGCAACTGTGATCATCCAAAAACGTTGCTTGCGCAAGTAACGGTTGAGGCCCCGAAGATCTAAGATGGGCCTCCAGTCTCCTGTTTTCTTTTCTGGTAGGAAGTAGCGTGAATAAAAACATTCCCCTGGAATTATTCCGGCACTCTTTCCACCTCCCCTATGAACATAAGGTGAGTCACCTTCTGCTTGAGCCTTGCCTCGTGGCAGCGTCCCTGAGGTGAGGCCTGGTGGGAGGCTTCGTCGGTGGAAGCGACTGGAAGGGGATTGCGTAACCCGTGGCTATGATCTCCATCACCCATTTGTCTGTGGTGATCTTTTGCCATTGGGAGTGGAACCGTCTGAGGCGATGATGGAACGTGAGATGAGAGTGGCATTGAGCGAGGGTATTGATAGTGCAGCCCCCGACATACCCGTCAAACTTGTTGCCTTTGGGCCTGATCCGAGGGCGTACGGCTTTGTTGAGAATGTCGCCTAGGAGTTCTGTACTGTTGCTGCTGTTGATAGCACCCTTGGCCGTAGCCCCGTTGATACTGAGCACGCTGTGGTTGTAAGCGTAGCATCTTTGCTGAGGATAAAATTTTTCCCTCCTGTATGGGGGAGTATAAATGCCCAACGTTCTAAGTGTAGCACTCGAGTCCTTACTGGAGTGAGGGACCGAGTCGGTTGAGTCTGCAAACAGCTTTTATGTATCAAAGGGAAGGTCCACAATCTTCGCCTGTAGGTCCCTCGGGATACCCGACGTCTGGGGCCAGGATTCTCTACACATGACCACTGTTGTAGCCGTTGAACATGCCGCCATGTCCGCCACGTCCAGGGCAATCTGGACTCCCGTCTGCGATGCTGCGTAACCCTCTTGAATAATCGCCTCTAACAACGGCTTTTTGTCTTGTGGAAGTGAATCCATGAGGGGAGTAAGCCTGGAGTAATAATCAACATTATGGTTTGCTAGGTGTGCCCATAATTTGCCACTCTCAATAGCAGGGTAGAAGAGGAATATACCTTCCTGCCAAACAGCTCTAGCTTCTTAGCATCTTTGTCCAATCCCCCCGATTTGTACTGAGAAGCCTTTGACCTCTGCTGAGACGACTCGACCACCAAAGAATTTGGTTGTGGGTGACTGAAGAGGAAATCCATGCCCTTTGCCGGGACGAAGTACTTCTTATCCGCTCTCTTGTTCGTAGGTGGAACAGAGGCTGGAGTCTGCCATATAGTAATGGCTGACTCCAGAATGGCTTCGTCCAGCGGAATAGCAATTTTGGACGAAGCCGGGGGTCTCAAATTTTCCAGGAATTTATGATGTTTCTTCTGCACCACTGCTGTTTGAATGTCTTGCGGGAAAGCCACCCTTTTAAACAGCTCCTGAAACTGTTTAAGGTCATCCGGGGGAGAGACATCCCCGGGGGCCATGGCCTCATCTGGGGATGATGAGGGGGAACCACTAGGGTAAACCTCCCTCGAACCCTCGGGCTCCTGCAGTCAATGATACACTTGCTCGCTGGAGGATTGTGAAGGAAAGTCTCAGGGTTCTAAAATTAACTCCCCTTGAGACAACTGTGTTTCCGTCCCCGATCAGGAGTGCCCACGGGGGCATTGAGCGGCCGGGGGGGCACCTGCCCCTGGGTGTAGGCCTGTGGTGTCTGTGTCCAGCATGATAAGGACGACCATGGCAGCATGGGCAAGGGTCCGGGCATGGAGACCTAGACCACTTACGGGGTGTGTACCCCCGATGTCTGGGAGAGTGAGACCTCCGCGGCGACACCGACAGAGGTGAAACTGGCTTGTGACAGTACTCCAGAGGATCCAATCCCAAAAATGGTGAAGCCATGGTGACATTGGTTGGAGGAACGGAGAAGGAGGTTCCGGATGGGCCGGTGGAGACACAGGCCTTCGGTGCGACGTGTGTATCACAGGGGGAGGGCTTGGTGCTAACAGCAGCGCAGCCCTGTCCGGAGATGGACTGCGGTGCCGGGGTTTTGATTTTGCCTTGCCCCTCCCCTGCGGGGCCGGCACCGCCCCCTTCCGTGCCGGGGATCTCGGCCCCGCTGTCGGTGCCGCATGGGTATTCTCCTCCGATGCCTGCAGGCTCCGTGCCTGGCGCCCCTGCACCGTTGGTGCCACGGGGGCCAGTGCTGCCTGTGGCAGTGCCGCTGGGTCTGGCGCTTGCCTCGCTGACGCTCTAGGCACTGCGCTTGCCGGCTGTTGGATAACCGGAGGCTCAGCCTCTGCCACGTGCGCTGCCGCGCTGCCGCTTGCCTGAGTATGTGGCTGGGGGCTGTGTGCTCCGCTCGTCCTGCTCGCTGCAAACACCGGCAAGGATCGAGCCAGGGAGAGTTTCCTCCGTTTCTGCACTGAGGGGGGTCAGAGAAAACTGCCCTCCTCTTATGCAACCCAGAGGGCCCTTCTGGGTGAGGCTTCTCCGGCAAGTCCGGCTGGAGAGCCTTATCAACAAGAGCATTTTACGCCTCATCGCTCTGTCCTTCCTGGCCCTGGCTGTGAGCTTAGCACAGTGAGAACACTTCTGGGTAGCCTGTGATTCCCCCAGGCATCGGATGCATTCGCTATGCCCCACGGAGGCCGGCATAGCTTCACGGCATGACTCACGCTTTTTAAAAGCTGAAGAGGCCATTGCAGTGAGTCCTTTACTGTTAGTAGGGTACTTAGCACTTAATCCGTGCCTTTCCACCCCAAATAGTGATCACCAGCCTGCGGGGCAGCGGGCGGCCTAAATGGCCTTCATGTCCGCTCTTCTCTTCTCTGCTCCTCTCTTTTTCTTTTTCTTTTTTTTCTGATATTCTCTTTGTCTTTGCTTTCTCTCTCTTTTTTTTTTTTGTTTTAATAACCAAAAACAACAAATTACATGTAGAAAAAAAAAACCACTATTTAATCTGACTCTGGCCTTAGCCTGAGTAGATTCCGTCTGCAGCCGATGGCGGTTGAGAAGGAACTGGCGGGGACCGGATCGCGCACGCGGCTGGGGGCGCGCAGGGGGGTGGCGCGTGCCGGCGCATGCGCGATCCAGGAGAAACTGCTGGAAGATTTCCGATCTGCGGCACCGGGCGAGCCCAACACCTATTGTGGAGCACCCACGGGGACACTCGAAGAAGAACTTTTTATATCAATTTAGATATGTGAAATAAATACTGTCAAAGGGCTAGCCTCCTCTTATTCACGAAACTGATGCTTGGATCTACTGTTTCCTACTCTGCCCTCTTAATTCAACAGTAATCCTTTCAAGTACAAGCACAAAGATGTCCTAATTATCAGCCTATCCTACCATAAAACCAACGAACAGAGCAAGTTTAATACAATCACAAGACCCAGAGACTAAACTCTATTTACCAGAGGATCTACGGAACAAAGCAGTTTAACACCAAAGGTTATTGAACTGAAACTAGATTTCAAGTAAGACAAATACCAACCACAAAAATTGAGAACATGATGATGCAAAACCTTAGGATATGGAGGCCTTCTAGTAATAGCAAAACATATTTTAGCCATCTACAATTAAAAACTGTCTCAAAAAGCCATACAACCTGCCTATTTAAATGAAGGGATAAAAGCAATCTAGGCATATTCTGTAGGCAAAATGTCAACAGCAGACCGCTTGGTGAAACTGTTCAATTTGTGAACAGATCCAAGGCACAAAAATACAATGCTATACAACTAATGCCAGTTTAAACCTGGACGTTCCCCATAACAGAGCCCACAAATTCAGGGCAGCAGAAGCAACAGCTCTATCCCATTACAATTTCCAAATGCCACAAAAATAGTAACAAAATATAAAAGCAAAATTTTAATTTAAATTAACTGTAGAGAAATTGAAGTTTTGAGCAACTTTAATTCTGCCACATTTCAAATACACTATAAAAATATGTTTTGTGTTCATTTTCCACAAAAGAAAAACTAATACACAACTAGAAAACATGCCTTGCAGTGAGAAATTTAGATCAGTATATTTAGTTTACCCAAGAGAAAATTAAGTAGAAATTTAGTCACCATTTAGAACTACTTACTTTGAGACCCAGCAGATTGATCAGTAACTAGAAGCAGTACATAGAAAACATATTTAAAGCATGGATTTTGATCAAGTTATCCATTTGCAGTTCAATTATTTTGCAAAGAAAGCTGTGTTCTCATTGGTTGATAGAACCATTAAAGCACAGTTTCCCAAACTGGGGCAGGGGCATGAAGAAATTCTGGGGGGGGGCGGGGGCAGCAACAAGGCAACCCAGCCCTTCCCCATCATACCACCCACTCCCAGGAAGAGCCACCCTTTACTTCCAGCTCTCAGCCCCTGCCATTTTATGTGGGTGACCTGGCGCAGCAGCTATAAAAAGCAGACAGCTGGCAAAGACCCACACGGAGCTATCTGCTTCCTGCAAAGGAGCATGGGTTGTGGGAGCAGGGGGGAGGAGGAGGAGGAGGATGGGGTTAGATGGGGGGCTGGGGGAACCTGGTTTGGCAGAAAGGGAGGAGGAGGGGGTAAGAGTGGGGAGCTGGTGGTGCCTGGCTTTGTGGGAGGGCAGGGGCTCGGGCAGCTGGCCCCAGCAGTTTGGGGCTTGGGTGGCTGGCCCCAGCTCGAGTTGATTAATCTGACAGCAGGGCTGCTGGCTCTGGCAGTGCAGGGCTTGGGTGGCTGATGGGCAGCTCGGGTGGGCAGCTCAGGCGGCTGGTAGGTGAGCATTTGGCCCTGATGTGCGGCAGGTGGGCAGCTGACAGGCAGCTGGCACAAGGCTCAGGCAGCTGGAGCTACACCAGGCACCCTCAAGACTGGGGCTGTGCTGTGAGGCTGGATGGTCCATAGTTGGCCTCTGAGCTGGGAGGGGGCTGGCACAGTGTCCAGTACCCCAGCCAGGGCTTCAGCTGGTCTCTGCAGGGCCCAGGCTGCACCTGCAGCTCTGGGGCCATGCCAGCAGCCCATTTGGGGTTGCGCTGGTGCTCATGGGGCCAGAGCCATGTCCAGCATGGCGCTGGAACCAGCCTTCGCAGCCTGTAGCTGGGCTGGTGGTGGCGCAGCAGGGGTCGAGGTCCAGCAGGAGGTAAGGGAGCCCTGGGGTTGGGGAGGCACACTAAGGCTCCAGCAGTTGGTGGAGGGCGGCATGGCTCCATTGAATATGCTATCTGCTATTTACCAGACAACTTTTCTGGAAATCTCATTCATAAATTAGTATGCAATCCATTCTGTGCTGATCTCGATACATTGCCAGAAGTACTGCAGGAACAAGCACTCAAAATAAAATCAGAGAGGTAGCTGTGTTAGTCTGTATCTTTGAGAACAACAAGAAGTTCTGTGGCACCTTATAGACTAAGGGATATTTTGGAGCATAAGCTTTTGTGGGCAAAGACCCACTTCATCAGATGCATGAGTGGGAGGAGGGGTATTTCACAGAGGTAATGTACAGAAACCTGTGGGAGAGCACTTCAATCTCCCTGGGCACTCAGTAACAGATTTAAAAGTAACAGAGAGATAGCTGTGCTAGTCTATGTACTATCAAAACAAAAGAATGGTCCAGTAGCACTTTAAAGACTAACAAAATAATTTATTAGGTGATGAGCTTTCGTGGGACAGACCCACAAAAGCTCATCAACTAATAAATTATTTTATTAGTCTTTAAAAGTACTACTGGACTGCTTTTTTGTTTAGATTTAAAAGTAGCAGTCCTAAAACAAATGTCAAAAATGAATCGGAGAGAGAAATCTCTGAGCTGCAATTTATTTGCAAATTTGATGCCATCAACCAAGAATTAAAGAGAGACAGAGTCGCTGGCCCCTTACTAAAGCTGCTTCTCTGCCCTGGGTGTTAACATCTCCACATTAGACTCAGACAATGGGCCCACATCTCTGCCCCCCGCCCCATCCCATCCGACTTGTTTTTTCCTCTTTTGATACATACTTCTGATAATGGGCCATTTCCACCCCGACTGAATAGACCTTGTCAGCTCTGGGACTCCCTTTTACAGGGACCCTACTCTTTAAATTCCCCTGTGACCCCCCCCCAAAATACTCATGCATCTGATGAAGCAGGTCTTTGCCCACAAAAGCTTAATGTTCCAAAATAAAATACAATTCAAGTGCAAAAGATAATTTTGAAAACTCAAGCTTGGAGGAATTTTGGATAAAATATTTCCGAATGAACATGAAAGTTGATAGAAGCTCTACATATTATTCTTCCATTTTTGTCAATGTACCTCTGTGAAAAAAAGCTTTAAGTTTGGTCACATTAAAAAAATGAAACAAATCAACTGGATGTCAAAAACGATTTGCACTGTGCACTTTCATCTTTCAAACCTAGGATTTCCCAACTTGAAGAAAATGCAGTGTTATCCTTCACATTAAATTCATTTTGTTCTGCTGTTTCTGATATTAAATTACATTTTTGTTAAATTTTTGGGCCAAGAAAACTATTTGTGCTTACTTTTAATTTTAAACAACATTTTTATATCAAGTTTTTGTGTTTATTTTAAATTACAAATTGACTTTTCTGTTAAAGGGGGGTTGGATGATGGTAAAGAAGAGGTGCGGGCATGAAGGTCTCTCAAAGATCAAAACAGAGGGTGTGATGCTGAAAAGTTTGGGAACCTCTGCATTAAAGAATGTTAAATTTAGAACTAAACAATTATTTACTAGAGCTCATCTTTTTGCTTCCTAGGTGGGTAAACTATATTTATATATATTCATTTAATGTTTCATTCATTAGTTTACCTTAATATTTGAATTGTATCAAGCTGCATTAGGATGGAAAACATCCATACATATATATTATTTTTATTAAATAATCTTTCACATATACAACTAAAGTTGGCCTTACCTTTTGTATTAAATTTAGATTACACTTTAAGCACTTTTTTAAAAAAACCTAAAAATTAAAAAATTGCATTTAAATAAAAATTGGATTTTTATCCACTCTGCTTGGAGAAAAGATTTCTGAGAGTAAAGGTCTCTAACACAGCATAAAATATAACAAGATCCAAAGAGAGGAAGCTAGACAAATTCAGACAAGAAATGAAGGCTTGTTTTGGTGGGGGGGAGGGTTTAGTTGTTTTTTTAAACACTGAATGCAAATAATCAGCTAAAATGACTTACAAATGAATGTGGCAGAATTTCCATCACATTAAGTCTTTAAATAAGATATCTTTTTAAAAGATATGCTCAAATGAAATTAGTGGGTGAGGTTCTGTGTCTTGTGCTATTCAGGAGCTCAGATCAGAATCTGAATGGCCTCTAATTTATGAAAAGCAGACATCTAGGGTTAGAAGTTTTTCATCTACCACACCTGCAAAACCATGTCTAAATGTGTGGCATCCAAAAAGCAATACATTTAGCATATCTTTACTTCAGTGACAAAACTGAAGTGATGTGAGGAGAGAAGGAAGTCAAACCTGTTTGTGACAGAGTTTGGTGGGAGAAATTTGAGCAAGTGCTGGAAAGGTGATGTACCTAGTGAGGCGGAGTTAAAATTGTGTACAGTATTAAGATATTGTTTTTTTTATTTGGAAATTTTTTACAGCACTATCATGTGAAACTTATAATCCTGTAGCTTCTTCCATTTGCAAATTGCAGCATATGGAGCGTTTTCAAGAATGTTTACTGCTTTAAGGCTCCTTTCCCATAGTATTCTTACTTTTCTCAGCTTGTATACTACGAAAGTTGAGGAGGGATATACAAAGTGTGGCTCCTGACAGCACATACAGTAAGAAAAAATGTATTCAATTACGAATTAAAAACTTTGTGATTTTTAACCTGACGTTACAGAATCAGCCCAGTCTCCACAGGGAAGAGACTTTAGCCAGAGGTTTATTAATGGGCTGTCAGAGCCCCAGGAAACTCAGATGGCTCTCCCAACAAAAAAAAAAAAAAAAAAAAAAGACAGCTTCTCTCCCCCAGAGCATCATCAAAGGCAAACCCAGAGAGAGAAAACATGGCAACTGAGGGACCACCAAACCAATTTAAGCTCTCTATGTCTCTGACCCCATTCTAACCTGGACCAAGTAGCTATAGCACCCAACAGACAACTTGACTGTTAGAGACAGCTGAAGCAGCAGATGAATCCAGCCACACCTCTATCAACCCAACCATGTTCCCTGCGTCAGCAGATGTGGTAAGAAAGCATAGGGAACAGGCTGAGCAGTGGCTAAAGCTATGCTGGCTGTCCACCTTCTATGGACATCTGCGTGCCACTGGAATCTGGACCTTATAGGTGGTTTCTACTCTCTTGTGCTACCTGATTGGTGCAAAGGGAGTACCAACAGTCAATGAACCTGTCCCACAGGACTGATTGTGGATCTCTAATTTTTCATATATTTAATCGGAGGTCTAAAAAGACTGGACATCAAACATTTCTTTAGAAGATAACGTGCTCAAGAACCCCCAAGAGAGATGCAACAGGCAAAAGCAATTGTGAGGGATAAAACATAAATCACTGATCAACCTAATACCATAATGCTAGTTCAGTAGCAGACAGCACGCAACTTTTGACTCTCAATTTTAAGAGCATAATCTAAAAGATCCTTCCCTTACATTTGATGAAAAATACTGTTTAATACCTCTAATCACCCTATCCTTTCCCACAGTATTGCTAACTCAGTGACTTGAGAACAATAGGATTTCTTGAATGTAAAGGCAAAGGATGCAGCTGTTTCCACCTATAATAGGATGTTGTTAATGTAAGATGTGATTGCTATTGTGTCTACGGTCAATCAGAATTATTTTCAATCTTCCCAAGCTTCATTTTTAAAACAATAAAAATTAACTATTATAATGTAATAAGGAGTAAAAATAGAAAATATGGATTAAATAATTTTATGGAAATTCCCCAGCATCCAGCAAAGCTTACTAAGAGGGAGATTACAGAAACAACAACATCTTTAGGAACATTGTGTTTACAAAACTAAGATGCATTAGTCACACTGGTTCAATGTGTCCAATAGCATTTCAAACGATACCCAAAAACACCAGATGTATCAATTCCAAACAATCCCACTTTTTAATATGAATCACGGCCTTTCACAGGTGGGCGCCATATCAATTATGAATAAGTATATGAAAATATATAGAAATTATATTAAAGTTTTATACTTCCAACTTTTTCAAAAAGGAAACAAAAGCATACAGGAATATGGTATAAGATATAATATTTTTAGCCAACAGACATGGAGACAAAAGTTAGACAGCCTCTTTATACCATACACATCAGGAGAGACCCAGTATTTCACTTAACAGACTTCTGCGCTCCCTAAAATCAGAAGCCCACAGTGCTCTTCCCATTGTGAAAGACTCAAGAAAAGGATCTCAGTTGTCATTTAAGCTGTCTCCCCACTGGAGAGTTCTGTCAACAGAACTAAGGAAGCATCTATGCTCACAGGCTACATCTACACTCGAAGCATCTGTCAACAGAGGTCACTGTCAACAAGGTAATCTCGACAGAACCTCTGTCGCCAGAAGTGTCTACGCTGCGCTTTTGCTGACAGTACTCTGTCTAGAATTGTTGTGCCTGAATTTTTTTTAGGGATAAAACTGTCGAGGAAAATGCAGAGTTCTGTCGAGCCTTTGTTGACAAAATGCTTTAAGTGTGTTTATGCTCCCTGAGTTATGTCAACAGAAGGCCTCTTCTGTCGACAAAACTCTGTAGTGTAGACCTAGCCATAAAGCCTTCAGTCGACAGGGTCTCAACAAAATTCTGTTTGTGCCTCAACAGAGTTATCCCTCAAAAATTTGAGGCATAACTCTGTCAACAGAGCACCAAAGATGTGAGTGCAGTGTAGACACTTCTGTCCACAGAAGGCTTTCCGTTCACAGGCAACCCTGTATGAAGAGCTGACATTCCACTTTCTGTGACCAGAGGACAGAGCAGTCCAGCAGTTCTCTGTCGACAGAGCAAGTCATGTATAGCCAGCTATCTGTCGACAGAGGTTTCACTGAGCTTTCTCTGTTGACAATGACAGTGTCAGCCTAGTGTAACTTTGTTCTCACTCACAATTATTTCCAATTTGGGGACAATTTATACCTACAGATTAGCGGCACTGCTCTGGGCACCTGCATGACCCCACAGTATGCTAACATTTTTATGGCCAACTTAGAACAATGATTGCTTAGCTCTCGTCTCCTGCTACGCCTCCTCTACTTACGCTACATCAATGACATCTTTATCATTTGGATCCATGGTAAAGAGACTCTGGAAGAATTCCAGAGAGATTTTAACAACCTGCATCCTACCATCAATCTCAGCCTTGACTATTCCACACAAGAAATACATTTTCTGGATACCACAGTACAAATCACTGATGGCCACGACAACACCATCCTCTACCAGAAACCACAGACTGCTATGCTTACCTACATGCCTCCAGCTTCCATCCAGCTCACGCCACATGATCCATCATTTACAGTCAGTCAATCACATCTGCTCTGATCTTACTGACAGAGACCGAAAACTATCAGACCTCTACCAAGCATTTATTAAACTGAACTACCCACCAGAAGTAGTAAAAACCAAATTGACAGGGCCAGACAAATACCCAGAAACCACCTACTTCAAGATAGGCCCAAAAAGATCAACAGAACACCACCTGTCATCCCCTACAGCCCCCACCTCAAATCCCTGCAATACACCATTAAAAATCTACAACCTGTTCTGGATCAGGATGCTACACTCCCGAAGGCTCCAGGTGACAAGACTGTCCTTTCCTATAGGCAACCTCCTAACCTGAGAAAGAGTCTCACCAGCAATCACAGGCTGCACCACAGCAATACTAATCCCGGAACTTTTCCTTCCAACAAACCCCGCTGCCAACTTTGTCAACCTATTTATTCTGGGGATACCATCACCGGACCTAAACACATTAGTTACAAGATCAAAGGCACTTCCAGCAACACTATATATACTATTATGCACCAAACAATGCCCTGACACTATGTATATTGGACAGACTGGGCAAAATCTTCAAAGAATAAATGGTCACAGAGCAGATATCAAGAAACAATACACATAAGCCTGTTGGCAAACACTTCAATGGAGTTGGCCATTCTGTTAAAGACCTGAGAATCTGTGTCTTGGAACACAAAGAATTTAACAACAACTTAGAGCAAGAGATTTGTGAGTAAGAGTGCATATTCAAATTCGATACATTAATACATGGTATGGAACAGAAACATCAATCACCTCACACTGTACCAAGACTGCTGCCCTTCCTTTGATGATCATAAATATCCCAGATAGGACAACTAACATACCCCCACCCTCACCCCCTTCCCTCAATCCTGTTTAATTTATCCATGTTTTACTGCCCTTTTTTTTTGGTCCTCTGTACTTATGTCAGTCTGTATTGGAAATGAAATTGATCTGAAGTGGATCTGTCCCACGAAAGCGCATCATTGAATAAATCATTTTGTTAGTCTTTAAAGTGCTACATTTCTGCTGCTTCCCTTTTAGCAGTCATTTTTATAGAGAAATGCAACAAGAGTTTTCAAATAAAACACCCATTCAAAGAAAAACAAAAAAGCAGTCAAGTAGCACTTTAAAGACTAAACAGAATCATTTATTAGGTGAGTTTTTGTGGGACAGACCCACTTCTTCAGACCATACCCATACCAGAACAGACTCAATATTTAAAGAATAGAGAACCAAAAATAGTAATCAAGGTTGCTATACTAAGCAGACCCCTAACAAACTCACAGACTGCCTCTACGCTAGCAAGTTCTTCCAAAAGATTTTTCAAAGGAAGTGAAATATCTTTCAAAAGATCCTATGGAGTGCCTACACACAAAAAGCATTCTTTCGAAAGTAAATCAAAAGAACATGGCATGCCTTTCACAAGTGCTCTTCCACTCCTATTTCAGGATGAGAGCCTTCTTTCAAAAGAAAACGTGTGTAGACACTTCTTGGGCCCTTTTTTTCCCTGAAAGGGCAGTCTTGTGGCACCTGATTTTTCGATCCCTGGCCCATTCTTTCAAAAGAGCGGGGACTGTGTGGATGCACTCTTTCAAAAGAAGTTGTTTTAGCAGAGATCTTCCAGAAGGGCTTATTTAGAAAGATTTTGATGGTGTAGACATGGCCACAATGTTTAAGCAAAGGAAGTTAAGAAATAGGAGTGGTCTTTTATCCTGTTGCAACCAAAAGCATATCTATTAAGAGTTACACATATTTCAGGACAATTTTTAGATGGGCAAAAGTTTAAAGAAGTGAAACAGTAGTTAGAATCAGGTATGCCATAATTTAGCAGTTTTACTAAAGAGATTTTAAAACTGTTTGACAAACTTTTCCCCCTCCTTTTGTTGTTACGTATTCAATAAAATTGGTTTTAAAGGGTTACACTGCCAGCCAGAAGTGCCAGACAAACTAGTCATGCAAATGTAAATGAGAATTTCAGCAACAAATGAAGCAGCCAAAAAAATTGAAGACAATGTGTGGGGCTCACTCCTCCCCTGACTATACATATGAAATATCTCAAAAAAGGGCACAGATTATGGCAACATGACTCTTTTAATCCTCTGTACCATGCAGTACAGAGCATCAGGAATTAACATGGTGGTTCAGTCTCCATACAGTAACACCAAAATCCAATGTTATATCTCATACAGCCACCAAATCAGGATAGCCATTCCTCCAGGTATTTCTAAAGAGGGCCAACCCCCATTCACAAAAACCAGAAGGCAAATTCTTCCTGATGAATCTCAAGTTTCCTGACTGTTTGGAGGTGACTTTTCCCACCTGAACAAGGCACAACATGCAGTAGTGATGTTTAGTCACAGAATTTAAGTTTGCGATTTTGTTCAGAATGTGGATGATCCAATAGTGTACAAAAAGTGTGAACAAGCATTACTGCCATACTTCATTCGCATCGGTGGTAGAGATGACTGTTCCTTAAGCATGGCTTCCTGAGGTAAAGAAATATACCTGTTTATGAAGCAAAGAAGGATGGGCATTGCTGCCTCTCACAGATGACCTGTTCAAAGGGGAAGGGAAGAATATATAAATTTAATCTAGGCAGGAAAAGCCTTTTGTCATCCAGATCAAGCAGAGCAGCACCACTTCCATCCTTGGGAATAGCAAAATACCAGACTTGGTCAGGAGGATCTACTGCTGGCATTGCACGAGCCCTGCCCTGCCCTTCCTAGGGCCTTCACTGATAGATTGGCCAAGACAGAGTGGGACTAGGTTTGCCTTCATCACGTAAATTCTTCATCACGTGTAGGCAAATATAGAATGGGAATTCGGTTACGATGTCAAAACTCATGTGTTTGGCAGATGTCCAGTGCAAGTATTCCACAGGAAAGTGATACACTGCTCAATAAATGGACTGACAAAGGATTTAAAGGAGGTGTCTGTTAAACAAACAATCAGAAACCAGAGAGGTGGGATATATCCCATCACTGAAGACAATACTTAGCCCACCTTAACAATCATGGGGGAGAGGGAGGGAGATAGTAAGGTCACAACACTGGCTTGGCTGGGAACCAGGATGGAAAAGGGAGGCAGGAACTAGAAAAAAAAAAAAAACCCCGAACCCACAGGGTAATTACAGGTTTAACTTCTCTAGTCCAGCACCCTTTGGACATGACCAGCACCGAACAAGAGAATTTACTAGACCATGGATGGTCAATATTGTCCAGTAGCATTACCAACACTTCTAATACTTATTGGGCTCTTAGACATTTATGGGTAAATTACAGCTAACAGCGTAGTACAATGGTTCCCAAACTTTTTGGCATCACGCCCCCCTTTCGATTTTTAAGAACCTCTCATTCCCCCACACCTCTTCTTTACCATCATCCACACCCCTTTAACAAAAACTCAATTCATAATTTAAAATAAACAAAAGTGTGACATAAGTGTTATTTAAAATTAAAAATAAACACAAATAATTTTTCTTGGCCCCTTGTGGATGCCTGGTGCAGCCCCAGCTGGCCAGCTGCCTGAGCCCCAAGCCAGCCTCCAGAGCTGCCCGTGCCAGCCTCAGACCTGCGCTAACAGAGCTGCCTGCATGAGCTCCACGCCGCGAGGGCCAACCATCCACCTGCCCGCTGGCCACCCAAGCCCCTCACTGCCGGGACCAGTTGCCTGCTCACCAGCCATCCACCCCAGCCACAGGCCAGCCGCCTGAGCTGTCTGCCCAAGCCCCACACTGCCGGGACCAGTCACCCAGCTACCTGCCCGAGCCACCCAAGTCCTACACTGTCGGGACCAGTCGCCTGAGCCCCATGAGTCCCACAAGCTGGCCGGCCGCCTGAGCCCCACAAGCTCTGCAAGCCACCCACCCAAGCCCCTCCACTGCCCTCCTACAAAGCCAGGCACCCCCAGCCCCCCATACTCCTCTCCCTCTCCCCCAACCCACACTCACTCATTTGCAGAAGGCAGCCAGATCCATGTGGGTCTTTGCCAGCTGCCTGCTTTTTATAGCAGCTGCGCCGGGTCACACATGTAAAATGGCAGGGGCTGAGAGCCAGAAGCAAAGGCCAGCTCTTTCCTCAGGTGGGGGCTGGGTCGCCTCATGCCCCCCCGCCCCCCCCGGAATTGCTTCATGCCCCCCCAGGGGGACACAAACCCCAGTTTGGGAAACCATGGCATAGAACACAGAGCCAGGACTGGTGCCTGTAATCAAGTTTCCTGTGGTCCCATAAAATTTGTTCACACCAATAAGTAGTCATCGGGCTAACTAAAATCATGCTAAATTACGGATGTTGTTGAACTAGACAGTGCCAAATCAGAGAGGTTCAGCCTGTACTGAAACTACCTTGGATCTACCTGCACTGTACACTGATCTGCTAATATTCCCAGACAAGGCATAATAAAATTGTGGCCTAATAGAAACTCCTCTAGTACATTAGATCCCCAAGTCACATGTGGGTTGCATTCCTCGTAACCCCCCCATGCAACTCAAATTTCATGCAGGTTGGGGGGCATGGGAACCAGGCGACACACTGGTTCCCAGATCCCCTGGGCTTACAGGAGCTGGGAAACTGACCAGCCCACCAGCACAAGGGAGCCAGGTTCCCATCTGTCCCCCACTAGCAGAATCCAGGAAACTGCCTAGCCACGTGCTGGTCAGTTTCCCAGGTCCTGCAAGTAGCAGGGAGCTAGGAACCAAGCAGCACCCTGACTCCTGGTTCCCTGCCAGCTGGGGGAAGCAAGGGAGAAATCACACTACCATGGTTGTTTCCCCTCTGCCGCCAGCTTGGAGAACCTGGCAGGTGGTGCAGCTTCTTCCCAGCTGGGGGAAGCAAGGGAGAAGACCCACAACAAAAGCTGTCTGCCCGCTGTTTCAACAGGGCTTCTCTCCTGCTTCCCTCAGTTGGGGGGCCAGGGGGCTGGAGCGCTTTCCATTTGCACTTAACTCGAGTTAATGCAAGCTAAGCGCAATTCAAAATTGCGCATACTGCAGGGTTAATGTATCTCCTGTTCTCCTTCCAGTAGAGTCACAAAAGGGTAATGCACACATGAAGAAATTGCACCTAAAATAGTTTGTATAGCTATTAAAAAAACAAACTACACTATTTTTTCAATCTTTAAATAAATTCAGAATTAAACATATTTAAGCCAATAGTCAGAACTGAGTTTGTCTTTCTAGTTTGTAGAACAACATTCCTAATCAAAGAATATTTATGTCTAGTTACAACTACAGAAACTAGCATTTTCTAAATAGTTTTTGTTCACCTGTGGGACATCACTCTTCTTCCCCCTCCCACAATGTGAACTGCAGATCATGAATATGAAGTATACATCACATGACAGGATTTCTTTTCATTAATAAGTGCCTTACCCTTCTATGTGGAAAGGATATGGAATCTGATCCCTCTTCTACTCACGCTATCTCCTCTTCCTGCCCAATAACTGAAAATTTAGTTTCAGGTTGACTGCTATGAAACCACAGATTTATTGCAAAAAGAAAGGTTACTCACCGTAGTAACGGTGGTTCTTTGAGATGTGTCCCCGTGAGTGCTCCACATTAGGTGTCGGGCTCGCTGGTCGCCGCAGATCGGATCTTCCAAGCAGTTTCTGCCGGACCGTGCATGCACCGGTGCGCACCGCTCCCTTGCGCGCTCCTGGCCACGTGCGCGATCCGGTCCCCGCCAATTCCTTGACCAACCGCCTCGGATGCTCCTGCAAAACACTAAACAGAGATCCGAAGCGGGGAGGATGGGCAGGTGGTGGAGCACCCACGGGGACACATCTCGAAAAACCACCGTTACTACGGTGAGTAACCTTTCTTTCTTCTTCGAGTGTCCCCGTGGGTGCTCCACATTAGGTGACTACCCAGCAGTAACCCAAGATAGGAGGTGGGTAATCGGATCATGCACAGCTTGTCCCTGAGAGGACCGCTGTCGAGAGCTGGGTATCCTCTTGGAATACCCTGTGAAGGGTGTAGTGCTTGGCGAAGGTGTCATAGGATGACCAGGTCGCCGCTCTGCAAATGTCCTTTAGCGCAACGCCCTTGAAAAAGGCTGTTGATGCCGCCACCGCCCTAGTGGAATGAGCCCTGGGCGGGGCCAGTAAAGGAGTCTTCTTGAGTTCGTAGCACATTTTTATGCAGGATACGATGTGCTTCGAGATTCTCTACGAAGAGAGAGACCTTCTCCTTTCGATTTGGGAGCGAGAGAGACCAGGAGTCTATCCGTTTTCCAGATGGGCTTGGTCCTGCCTATATAGAAGGCCAGCGCCCTCCTCACATGAGGCTTTGGATAAAACGAGGGTAAAACAATAGGTTCATTAATATGAAACCCTGACAAAACCTTAGGAACAAAGGCTGGATGCAGCCGTAGAGTCACCGCCTCCTTGGAAAAAACAGTGCAGGGTAGCATTGCCATAAATGCCGCAAGCTCGCTCACCCTGCGAGCTAACGTGATTGCGAGAAGGAAGGTCGTCTTTATCGTAAGTAGGCGGAGGGAAACCGTGGCTAAAGGCTCGAACGGTGGTCCCGTTAGCGCATTAAGCACCAGGTCCAAGTTCTACAAAGGTGGAAGCGGTTTCCGAGGGGGGTATAGGTTTACCAACCCTTTGAGGAACCGGGTAACCATGGGATGGGCAAACACCATGTGCCCTTCCTCTTCGTGTCTGAACGCCGAAATGGTGGCAAGGTGGACCTTTAACGAGGATAGTGAGAGTCCTCCTGTCTTGAGGTCCAGTAAATACTCTAATATTACAGGTATAGGCACCGAAAGGGGGGCTAGCTGTTTGGTAGAACACCATGCCGTGAAGCGAGTCCATTTCTGCTTGTAGGTCTTCCTGGTGAAAATCTTCCTGCTACTTTCCAGGACTTGTTGCACTTCCTCCGTACATGTGCTCTCTAGGGAGCTGAGCCATGGATTAACCACGCTTGTAGTCACAGGCCTTGGGGGTCCGGATGCACTATGGACCCCTGGGCTTGCGTGAGCAGATTCGGCGCCACCGGAAGGGGCATCGGTGGACTGTCCGACAAGCGCAGGAGTAGCGGGAACCATTGCTGTCGATCTCACGTTGGGACTATCAGGATCATTCGGGCTACTTTCCTCCTGGCTTTCTGCAAGACTTTGTGGATCAGCACTGTGGGACGAAAAGCGTAAAGCAGGGGACCCCTCCACGAGATCGCGAATGCGTCCCCCAGGGACCCCCGTCCCAGTCCTGCCCTGGAGCAGAATCATGGGCACTTCTTGTTGTGTTGAGTGGCAAACAGGTTTATCTGGGGAAAGCCTCATGCGTGAAAAATCGGTCGTAGCAGATCGGGATGGATCTGCCACTCGTGCGTGAGTGCGAAATGCCTGCTCAGCTGGTCTGCCTTCACACTGTGAGCGCCTGGTAAGCACGAGACTTTCAAGGTTATATTGTTGGCGATGCACCAGTTCCACAACCGGACTGCTTCCGCACGTAAGGCATGGGACCAAGCTCCTCCTTGCCGATTTATATAAAACATGGTGGAGGTATTGTCTGTACTGATCCCGACTACTTTGCCTTGTATATGGTCTCGAAAGTGTCTGCAGGCGTTGAACACTGCTCTGAGCTCCAGTATATTTATGTGCAGTGACTGCTCCGTGGAGGACCACAGTCCTTGCGTCACCTCTTCGCCCATGTGTGCTCCCCACCCTATGTGGGAGGCATCTGTAGTAAGAAAAACCAATTTGTGGTTGGTGGACGGGTACCCCTGTTAGCATGTTCTTGGGGTTTACCCACCATTGCAGGGATTTGCGCACCTCTGTTGTGGGCGACACCACCCTGTGAACGGTGTGTGCTGCCGGTTTGTATACGCTCGCCAGCCAGTGCTGCATGCTGCGCATGTGTAACCTGGCGTTCTGTACTATGAACGTCGCCGCTGCCGTGTGGCCCAGCAGCTGTAAGCACGTCAGAAACGGCACCGTAGATCTGAAGGTGATGACTTGCACGAGGGAGCCGATGGCCCGAAAGCGTGTCTCTGGTAGATACACTCTCGCTGTAATAGAATTTATGCGTGCCCCTATGAACTCTATGTCCTGTGTGGGGTCTATCTTTGATTTTGCCAGATTGATAACCAGGCCGAGCGAAGAGAACGTGCCTGCTATGACGCGTATCATGCGTAGTACCTCTTCCTTCGAGGCCCCTTTGAGTAGGCAGTCATCCAGATATGGGAATATAAATACCCCCTGTCTGTGCAGGTAGGCTGACACCACTGCCAAGGTCTTGGTGAAGACTCTGGGGGCCGAGGAGAGGCCAAACGGTAGGACCTTGTATTGAAAATGTTCTTTGCCTACCATGAACCGGAGGAATCGTCGGTGAGACGGATGGATAGTTACGTGAAAATACGCGTCTTGTAAGTCGAGGGCTGCGAACCAGTCTCCATCGTCCAGTGCTGTAAGGATAGAGGCGACTGTGATCATCCGAAAGCGTTCCTTGTGCAGCTACCAGTTGAGGCCTCGAAGATCTAAGATGGGCCTCCAGCCTCCTGTCTTTTTCTCCGTGAGGAAGTACCTCGAGTAGAACCCTTTCCCTTGCAGTTGCTCCGGAACTCTTTCCATTGCCCCTATGAGCATGAGATGGTCTACCACCTGCTTGAGCCTCGCTACGTGGGAGGCCTCCTGGAGGTGGGGCCTGGGTGGAGGTCGTGGCGGTGGGAGCGACTGGAAACGGATGGCGTACCCCGTGGGTATGATCTGCAGCACCCATTTGTCTGTGGTGATCCTTTGCCACTGGTCGTAGGATGGTCGGAGGTGATGGTGGAGTAACAGCTTTGGATGACCTTGTGCGATGGTAGTGATGGCGCAGCCCTGGATCTGTGTGTCAAACTTGTGGCCTTTGGCCCTGCCCCGAGGACGCACGGCTCTGTTGGGAACGTCGCCTGGGAGTTCTGTACTGCTGGTGCTGTTGATGTCGCCCTTGCTTGTAACCCCTGTGGTACTGGGGACGCTGTGGCTGGTACTGGTACCGGTACCGTCTTTGTTGAGGGTAGTACTTTTTCCTTTCTGTATGGAGGGGTGTAAATCCCCAGGGTCCTAAGTGTGGCTCTTGAATCTTTACTGGAATGAAGGACCGGGTCAGTTGATTCAGCAAACAGCTTCTGCGTATCGAAGGGAAGATCGACGATATTTGCCTGCAGATCCCTCGGTATACCCGAAGTCTGGAGCCAGGACTCCCTTCACATCACCACTGCCGTAGCTGTGGAGCGTGCTACTGTGTCCGCAACATCCAGGGCGATCTGAACTCCCGTCCTCGAGGCCGCATAGCCTTCTTGTTTGATGGCCTTGAGCACCGGTTTCTTGTCCTCTGGAAGCGAGTCCATGAGGGAGGTTAACCTAGTGTAGCTGTCGAAATTGTGGTTCGCTAGATGCACTGGGTAATTTGCCATTCGCAACAGTAGTGTGGAGGAGGAGTAGACCTTTCTGCCAAACAGCTCTAGCTTCTTGGCATCTTTGTCTATTCCCCCTGTCTTGAACTGAGATGTCTTTGATCTTTGTTGCGACGACTCTACCACCAAGGAATTTGGTTGTGGGTGACTGAACAGGAACTCCATGCCCTTCGCCGGCACGAAGTATTTCTTGTCCGCTCTCTTGTGGACAGGCGGAATAGTCGCAGGGGTCTGCCATATCGTAGTGGCAGACTCCAAGATTGCTTCATCAAGCGGTATTGCTATTTTGGAGGAGGCCAGAGGTCTCAGATTTTTGAGGAGCTTATGGTGTTTCTCTTGCACCTCTGCTGTCTGGATGCCCTGCGTGAAGGCCACCCTTTTAAACGGCTCTTGAAACTGTTTGAGATCATCCGGAAGATGGACGTCCCCCAGGGCCGTAGCCTCGTCCGGGGAGGAGAGCAAGGAACCGCTATGATACGCCTCTCTGGACCCTTCCGGTTCCTGTTGGCGACGGTACATCCGCTCGCTGGAAGCTTGCGAGGGAAAATCTCGGGGTTCCATAACCAGTTCCCCTTGAGATACTTGAGTCTCTGTCCCCGTTCGCGATTGCCCTCAGGGATACGGGACCGTCTGTGGGGATCTCTCCCTGGTAGAATGCCGGTGGTGTCTATGCCCCGCGTGATAGGGACGACCATGGCAGCATGGGCACTGTTCTTGGGAAGGTGACCTGGACCACTCCCTTGGTGCGTACCACCTGCGTCTGGGGTAGCGAGATTGTCGAGAGACATGGGACACTGGAGAGAGCGATTTGTGATAGTACTCCAGCGGCTCAAACCCCAAGAAGGGTGAAGGTGGTCCCAGCCAGGGCGACGCTGGTTTTAAAAATGGAGATGGGGGCTCCGGGTAGGCTAGGGGGGACCCCTGCCTTCTAGTTGGAGTCCGCAGCATGAGCAGAGGGCTGAGAGAAAGCAACTCTGCAGCCCTTTCTGGAGAGGGGCTGAGGTGCCTTGTTTTCTGTGCAGCCTTCCCCCTCCCTTGAGGGGGTGGCTCCGCCCCCTGACGTGCAGGGGATCTCGGCCCCATCCGCACCGCGCTCGGCACGCTCTTGGGCAGTACCGCGCGGGCGGTGTCCTCCGGTGCCTGCAGGCTGCGTGCCTGCACGCTCTGCACTGCCGGTTCCCCGGGGGTCGGTGCTGCTGCCTGCGGTGCCGCCGGTACCGCCGCTTGTTTAGCCGTCGCCCTGCCTGAGGTGCGGGGCGGCTGTTTGATCATCGGAGGCTGAGCCACCTCCACGTGGCTCTCCGTGCCGCCGCCGATCAGCTGTTGCTGCGGCTGGGGGCTGTGCGCTCCTCCCGTCCCGCTCGCTGTTGCTGCCGGCAGGGATCGGGTTGGGGAGACTTTCCTCCGTTTTTGCGCTGATGGGGTGAGGGAGGCGGCTTTCCTTTTATGGGCCCCGGAAGGTCCCTCCTGCTGCGGCCGATCCGGCACGTCTGGCTGGAGGGCCTTGTTGAACAGCAGCATTTTAAGCCGCATCTCCCTGTCCTTCCTTGCTCTGGCTGTTAATTTTGCACAGAAGGAGCATATCTGCATGACATGGGACTCCCCAAGGCACCTTATACAGTGACTGTGCCCATCAGACGCTGGCATTGCCTCTCGGCAAGACTCACATTTCTTGAATCCTGAAGAGGACACTGTTGGTCAGTCTTTTAGTTGTTATGGGGGTACTTAGCACCTTCTCTGTGCTGTTTTCCCCCTCTCGGATAGCCTGCCGCGGCAGGAGGGCTAATGGCCCTAGGCTCCTGGCCTCCGGTGCTCCGCTTGTTACTCGGACTGGACTGAATTCCGTCCCGCTTGTTGTTATTTTCAAAAAAAAAAAAAAAAAAAGAGAGAGAAACAACTGGCTAACTTAACAATAGACTAAGAACTTGAAAACTTTAAAGAAAACAGCTAAAAACCACTGAATACGCTAACTTGGCCGTAGCCTAGTCGGATTCCGTCTGCAGCCGACGGCGGTTAAGAGGAACTGGCGGGGACCGGATCGCGCACGTGGCCAGGAGCGCGCAAGGGAGCGGCGCGCACCGGCACATGCGCGGTCCAGCAGAAACTGCTTGGAAGATCCGATCTGCGGCGCCGAGCAAGCCCAACACCTAATGTGGAGCACCCCCGGGGACACTCGAAGAAGAACATTTCATTATGTTCTCCTCTCCGATTCTGAACCTTACATCGTTTTGCTCACCATCTCTGGGTTATTTCTGTCCTTGAAATGCTTGCAATATATTGCTCTCCTCAATATCATGGGGCAAAAGTCAGAAGAGTACATTTCATGGCTAGGCAAATAAACTTACAAATTATTTTGTTTTATGTTGAATAAACATTATGAAGTGCTAAGGAAGTTAGCCTGCTTACAAACAGATCACCGACCTCACCAATGTTACTCAGCAAATTTTCCCCCCTTTTTAGATATACTGGACCATTTATTTTTCTTCTCCACGAGAATGCTGGTAAATATTAACAATACTCCTTAACCAACTACATCTTCTCTCAAAAGAAAAGAAAACAAACAAACAAAATAAAAAAACCCCACACACTTCATTTTTTTTCCTAACTCTTGCCCAAAAAAAAAAAAAAAAGAATAAAACATTGGAAGATTTATTTCATTCTTTCTAATGAAAAGAGATCAAGGTCTAGCAGACCAGCCACTGCTAACCATTGAGTGAACGAAAATATCCACACAATACAGGAAGTATAATCTTTACTTTTATACTGTGAAACATTTTTGCTGTATTTAATAATCTTTAAACAGTAAAACTGGCAGAGTACACATAAGTCACCACTGCTAACAAAATGGTGTGGTACTCTTGAAATGTGTGGTTTGATTCTAAAGAGAATTGAAATATATAAGCCGTGTCTACACTACCTCTCCCTTTTGGAGGGGGGCATTTAATGATACATATTGGAACTGGTTAATGAGATGCTGATATGAATATTCAGCACCTCATTAGCGTGATGGCAGCCAGTAGCACTTCGAAAGTGCTGCTTTCAAAATGCAAACTGGCTGTGTAGATGCTGGCGCTTCGAAATAAAACAGCAGACTTCGAAATTCCCTTATTCCCAAAACTAATGTACATGATCCTTATGAAACTTAGTAGAACTATTAAATATCTAGGGGTGACATTTCACCCCCACTTCCATCCCTCCATTCTGTCATCCACCTCTCTCCTCCCTTTTATCTGTCCACCATGTCCATCCTGTATTCTTCCAGTTGTTTTCAGCTGATTTCACCTCCTTTCTAAATATGCCTGGAGAGAGACTGTCACTTCAAGGTTTTTAAACTCCAAGTTTTAACTCAAACAGAAAATATAATTCTAAAGTTTGCTGTAACTGAAGTGTGACAAGAAATCCCCACCTATTAGTCCAAAAAGTTTCATGCCCACCGGTAAACTCCAAGACTACATCTACACTAGACGGCTTAGCTCATTGGTCTGCGCACTGTCCTACTAAACCCAAGTTGTGACCTCAATCCTTGAGGGGGCCATTTAAGGATCTTGGACAAACGGATTTAAAAAAAAAAAAAAATCAGCCAGGGACAGTGATAGGTCCTGCTGTGAGGGCAGGGGACTGAACCTTATGACCTCTCAAGGTCCCTTCCAGTTCTATGAGATATACTTATCTCCAAACTGGGGTTTTGTCAACAAAACTCATGTAACATCTGCACACAAAATACAACAACAACAACAAAGCTGTGGAGATGGTCCAGGGCTATTTTGTCAACAGAGTGGATCAAAAATTGATCCACTTTTATGGGTGGACATGAGCTGTCAACAGAAGTTTTGTTGGAACATCTCTTCCAAAAGTAACTTCTGTAGATAGATGCTGTCACATGACTAGATTTTTATAGTGGGTGTGGAAGCCATTTTAATGCCCACTGTGGCTATTGGCCCCATATGTTGCAGTAGAGGGGTAATGTGACGCATCTAATGAAAGCTAATGTTGCCCTGAATCTATACATGCTGCTCATATGTCTGTCTCATGTATGTGGGTAAAGTTATAAATTTTAGCTGTGTAGCTGTATTAGAAAATGCTACAGTACTAAGCTTCAGAATAGGAGGTCTGAACTCAGAAATTGGGCTGAACAATAGAGCAGAAACCAGGTGCTTAGACACCAAATCTACTTTCCAGATGCTTGCGACATGTCAACAAAACACAGCCCAGTGGTCAAGTGACCTGGGCTGAAACAAAGGAACAGGTTCATTTCGGAAATTTGGGACAGTCTCCTGGAATCCTTTTGTCTTTTGGTCTCCAAGGGTCCCACATGTGAACCCCATTGGGCTGGATCCACAATGCTCCAATAACTGAATCTATGTAACCTGAAATGAACTTTCAGAGACTTTCAAGAATCAGCAAACACCACCGCTGACCTGCATCAGTAATGGCAACTGATATATGGGCCCTTTGGGGTCTGGAAGAATCTGTACGGTGTTGGGTAAAACAGGCTTAAGAGCCTCCCACCTTAATTTAGGTGTTGTTGGTTTGGGCTGATATAGCAGCTGAGAAGTCTGTGAGTTTGCTTGTGTGGCTTCTGGCTGGCCAGAGGGGCTGGCAGAAGTGCTGTGGTGGCAGGTTGGATTTGCCTTAGCAAGAAGGAAATCCCAGCCCGGGGCTGTAATTAGCCTGGATTTTAAGCAAAGGTACCCTGGATTGATATCTCTAGCTGTGCCCAGAATTCCTGTCCTATTACCATGTGCTGGTCAGCTTCCCAGGTCCCGCAAGAGGTGAGGAGATGGAAACCAGGCTGCCTCCTGGTTCCCAGCTCCCTGCCACTCTGGGAACCAGGAAACTGACCAGACCTCATAAACTAGTCAGTTTCCCAGCTCCTGCAACCCCAGTGGAGCCAGGAACCAGGCAGCAGCCTGGTTCCCCTCAACTTGCATGAAAATTTGAGTTAAATGAGGGTTGCAGGAATGAGTAATTTGCAACCCCTGAGTAATTTGAGGGTTTACTGTACAGCATATTGGAGACACAGTTAAAACAATCAAAAGAGAAAAAAATATTACTACGCTGGAAACAAAATGTCTAAAACTAAACAATCATTGGTAATTCAGTGTTATCAGTTTCAAGTAACCTGGTTTCTTCATTCTTAATTTCAATTATTATTATAATTATCCTGCACTACAGGAATGCAAAAAAAAAATAGTAACAGAGAGGCAGCCATATTAGTATGTATTCTAACAAAACAAGCAAGCAGTCAAGTAGCACTTTAAAGACTAACAAAATAATTTATTTGGTGATGAGCTCTCATGGGACAGACGCACTTCTTCAGATCTGGAGATAGTGCTGTAGTGGAAATGGCATGACAGTTTTATAACAGAGATTCTCAAAAAAAAACTATATCTCCAAAAGTTTTTTTTTGCGGGGGGGAATCTCTGTGTTATAAAACTGTCATGCCATTTCCAGTACAGCACTATCTACAGATCTGAAGAAGTGGGAAGTGTGTCTGCCTCATGAGAGTTCATCACCTAATAAATTATTTTGTTAGTCTCTAAAGTGCTACATGACTGCTTTTAAAAACAAAACAGCTAAGTCAAACAATTTTTCACTTAACTTTAGTTGACTTAATGCAAACAGACCTCACTGATCTTAGTATATGTTAATTTATATCTTCCCTCTGTAGTCCAAGGGGACCACTTCATTGCTGGCAAGTTGCCACATGATGCTCTACTTAAGCCGCAGAAATGAGACACTTGACAAATGAAGAGCCTCTTGGGGTTCAAGAGCCTCACGATGTTAGGGAAATATCAAAATCCTATTTAGAGTGATGGGGTTTATTTTCCACGTTCAGGACATTTTTCACTGTTGTCACCTTATCCCTCCACGTACTTATTAAATGTTGAAAGAAATCCAACCTTATGATTTGTCAGATAATTACAATAACATATGAGACTTTTTGAAAAAAAAAATCTAGGCAAAAATGTTAAAAGACGGCGTTTAAAATGAAGACTTGCAGCCATCACGGATTTACCAAGAACAAATCATCCCCTTCTTTGCCAGAGCAACTGATCTACTGCACAGGGTGAATGTGGTAGGCCTACTATACTTATAATTCAGCAAGGCTTTTGACACAGTCTTAACACCGCATTCTGGTAAGTAAAACAGAAAAAAGAGATTGAACAGAATGACCATTAAGTGAATTCATTATGAGTTAAACAACCACACAAAAAAAGTTACTATTAATAAAACAGATTTGGAGGGAGATCTCAATTGGGGTTTCAAAGGGATCTGTTCTGGATCTAGTGCTGTTTAAAATATATATTTATTAATTACCTGGCTTCTAGATAGAGAGCATACTGATCAAGTCTGCAGATGGCAGAAACCTAGAGGGGACTGCCAACACTCTGATGCAGGGGATAGTCAATAGGCTGATTATGGACCAAATGTGGACCATCACATGCTTTTGAAAGTACTGCAACACCTTTTAAATCATTTAATATAATTTATTGATTTTGAATTATTTTCCATGGAGTCTGGACCTTGACAATAATAAAATACACTGCTAGAACTGGAAAGAACCTCAAGAAGCTATGAAGTCCCTGCCCTCGCCGGAGATGTAAAAAGTACCCCAAAACTTACTTGAGTAAAAATGCAGCTACTTTCACTTCTGGATACTTGAGTACAAACAAGACGTGATGTGCGCATGTGCACTTATACTCAAGCAGTTTTTCAGCGGAATACCAGTGACTCGTACTTACTTTCCCCTTCCCAGAGCAGCTGTACTTTTACTCAAAGTAACTTTGTGGAACCAAGCACCAGCATGCCTCTTTGGCTACGTCTACACGTGCACCCAACTTCGAAATAGTTTATTTCGATGTTGCGACATCGAAATAGGGTATTTCGATGAATAACGTCTACACGTCCTCCAGGGCTGGCAACGTCGATGTTCAACTTCGACGTTGCTCAGCCCAACATCGAAATAGGCACAGCGAGGGAACGTCTACACGGCAAAGTAGCATACATCGAAATAAGGGAGCCAGGCACAGCTGCAGACAGGGTCACGGGGCGGACTCAACAGCAAGTCGCTCCCTTAAAGGGCCCCTCCCAGACACACTTTCATTAAACAGTGCAAGATACACAGAGCCAACAACTACTTGCAGACCCTGTATATGCAGCACGGACCCCCAGCTGCAGCAGCAGCAGCCAGAAGCCCTGGGCTAAGGGCTGCTGCCCACGGTGACCACAGAGCCCCGCAAGGGCTGGAGAGAGAGTATCTCTCAACCCCCCAGCTGATGGCCGCCATGGAGGACCCCGCTATTTCGATGTTGCGGGATGCGGATCGTCTACACGTCCCTACTTCGATGTTGAACGTCGAAGTAGGGCGCTATTCCCATCCGCTCATGGGGTTAGCGACTTCGACGTCTCGCCGCCTAACGTCGATTTCAACTTCGAAATAGCGCCCAACACGTGTAGACGTGACGGGCGCTATTTCGAAGTTACTGCCGCTACTTCGAAGTAGCGTGCACGTGTAGACGCAGCCTTAGATATGTATCCAACCTATTCTTAAACATTTCCAGTGATGGAGATTCTACAACCGCCCTGGGCAACTTATTCTAGTCTTTCACCACCCTGACATAGCAGGACTCCCTCAGGCTCCCTCCCAAACTCACCTGTTAGCAACCGTGCTGGTCCATAATACCTGGACCAACAAATACTTGATTATATCTGTTTTGGATATAGAGCTAAAATTTAGAGGAATCTTGATGAACCAGAGACCTAAGCTATGGACAATCAAGTGAAAGTCAACAAAAACAAATGTAAGGTGTACACTTAGGGAATTAAAAAACAAAGGACAAATAGATATGGGTGGGGACTGGCTTGGTGGCAGCAGCACTGCCAAGAAGTACCTGGGAATTGAGATGGATAGCCTCAACACACATCAACAATGTGGAAACAGAATGCAACTCATCCTATTTGATGCTGGGCAGAGCTCAGCTGGCACTTATAGGATGGATATAGACCAACTGGAAAAGATACAGACACAAGTGACAAAGGCGACCAAAGACATGGAAGGCAAGTTACATGAGCAAAGGTTGATGGAATCAGGGTGTGTTTAGTTTGAGGGGGTAAAGAGCAATTAAGGAAGGGATATGATAATGGACTTCAGATACTTGAAAGGCTTCTATAAAAAAAGATGGAGAAAAGTTCTTCCATCACAGAGGCCAGGACAGAGGGTAATGGGTTCAAATTACAGCACAGAAGATTTAGATTAAATCTCAGGAAAAGCTTCCTAACTGTAAGATCAGAAGGAATATGGAACAGAGTGACTAAGGAGGTTATCAAAGCTTCTTCACTGGAGGTTTTCCAGCAAAAGCTGGATTGCCACCAGCCTTAGATGTAACAAAAACTGCACCTTAACAGTGGGGCTAGACTAGATGGTCCTTGTGATCCCTCCTTACCCTATGACTCTACAACATGTTCACATATTTTTGGAAGTTGTTTAATATTATTTTTAAAGGTGACATCATCATCACTTTCAGGTATGAGGAGTCTTGACTCTTCCCCTCTTTTGAGTTACCCTTTAAGTTGTGTGTGCTGAAATTTAAGGGAAGAAATTCCTTTGGGGTGAAATTCAAGGGACTTCCTTCTCAGAGGCTAACCATTGCCAACACAACCACTGTATTCACTAGTAGCACACAAAAAAGAGAAATTTATCTCCTCTTTTATAATACAAAAGCACCTCCCATCCAGCTACCATGTTGCCCAACAATAAACTGTTTTAAAAATAAATAAAGTACATGAGATTCAAAGCACTTCTAAAAAGAACATACAAAAGGCTTGGCATGAAGCATTACAACCAACATTCTAGGTTGCAGGTACATCACTTACCTGAAATTGCTTTCTTCCTATAGTTAATACACCTAAAGATACCTTTGACAAAAAGACAGTTGACAGAATATCAGCACCCCATTACAAACTATAAAACCAATTTTTTTGAAAATTTACTCCTAAGCCATGTTTACCAGAAAATGAACATGTAATTTATCTAAAAATATTCTCTACTCTGATGTTCAAATATGTATACATCCAGTCAGATTTTGTTTTTGTTCTTGCAACTCCTCTAATTCTCTATCAGCTTTTTCTGATGTAACTTAGGAGAGCAAGCATCACAGTATTTGCACCATGCACCACCATACTCTCAGCAGCAGGTTGCATACTCCATGGCAACTCTCTACTTCCCTATTCTACTACAGTAACTTAAGAGGAAAACTACTATCATGCATCGTCACCACTCCAACACAGCATACAGATGCACATCAAAACAGGAGAAACCCAGAGAGAAGACTGACTGGAAAAGTGGGAACCAAGTGTTGAGCAAAGAAAAAGGCTGATGCTGACGTAATCTAGTACCATTAAGAATAGTAACAGAGAGGTAGCGGTGTTACTCTGTACTCCAAAAAAAACAAAGCAGCACAAATGTAACACTTTAAAGACTAACAAAATGATTTACTCGGTGATGAGCTTTCATGGGACAGACGCACTTCTTCAGATCAAGTGCTTAGTACTATTAAGACTAAGAATTTTCTGTGGACGACAGACAGAGAAAGAAAGTAGAACCAGAAAAATAATCTGTAACAAAATGCAGTGGAACATAATTTAAGCAATAAGAGAAAGTTATTTTTCTTCAAACTGTATAATAATGCTTATTATAGCTTAGTCAGAAGCATTTAGAACTGGCTCCATTTCTGTTATGATCTTATTTCGCAGTTTGGAACAAACTAACACGGTCATGCACTTGCCTGTTGCTGAAGGAATTGTGGTACAAAGAGGAAGCATGAGATTAGAGACTGTTTCCGTGGCAACGGGATTATGTGGGGGAAGGGAGCAATTGTAAGAGTCAGAGGTTTAGACTGAATTCAGTTCTGAGTCTATAACAAACACTCAAGCTCACCAATGTGGTCTATGGCACTACTGTTTCCTCCCCCCACCACCACCCCCCACAAAGGGTATAGGGAGAGGAAGGATACAGGAGAACTATACAAAAATAGTTGTAAATATAACTGTTACAAGCTTTATCCAGTTTCAGTTGCCTGCAGAAATGCCAAAGACAGATACATGTTATAATTTGATCTGATAACAGGACCTCCGGAGATCTAATTGATCTCTAGCCACAATAGCTACGTCTACACGTGAAGCCTAAATCGAAGTAGCCTATTTCGATGTGGAGACATCGAAATAGGCTATTTCGATGAATAACGTCTACACATCCTCCAGGGCTGGCAACGTCGATGCTCAACTTCGATGTTGCACAGCACAACATCGAAATAGGCACTGCAAGGGAACGTCTACACGCCAAAGTAGCACACATCGAAATAGGGATGCCAGGCACAGCTGCAGACAGGGTCACAGGGCGGACTAGCGCTTCTGGGGCAACAGCTAGTCACTCCCTTAAAGGGCCCCTCCCAGACACACACAGCCTGCACAGCACGCGGTCTGAGGAGCCATAGGCACACAGACCCCGGGCGACGCAGGCATGGACCCCCAGCAGCAGCAGCAGCCGCCAGAGGTCCACCCAGCCCTCCCGGCAGGAGCAGGGCTTGCCCTGATCCATGCCATGCGCGAGGCAGCTGAGCACCTCCTTGCTACACCAGAGGAGGAGCTGCCCCCAGGGCAGCAGGGCTCAACCCCCAACCCTGCAGCACCCCGCCCCCATCCCCACCTCACACGCCGGCGGCTGTGGAGCTACCCCACCAGCACCGACTGGTGGGAGCGGCTGGTGCTTGGGGAGTAGGACGACGACCGCTGGCTCAGGAACTTCAGGATGAGCCGGCAGACATTTATGGAGCTGTGCCAGTGGCTCACCCCCGCACTCAGGCACCAGGACACCGCCATGCGGCGTGCCCTCCCTGTGGAGAAACGGGTCAGCATCGCTGTCTGGAAGCTGGCCACTCCAGACAGCTACCAATCCATGGGGCAGCAGTTTGGCATCGGCAAGGCCACCGTTGGGGCTGTCCTCATGGAGGTAAGAGAACCCACGGGGGAAGGGCGGGACGGGGGGGGGAGGGCAGGGCAGGGGGGCCCGGGCAGAGGAGGGGAGGGGAGGGGAGGGCAGGGCCGGGCCACGCACACCCTGCTCACCCCTCATTGGTGCTCTCCCATGTGCTTTCCCTGCAGGTTGTGCGTGCCATCAATGCCATGCTCCTGCACAGGCTAGTGAGGCTGGGGGACCCAGATGCCACCATCGCAGCCTTTGCCACCCTGGGCTTCCCCAATTGCTTCGGGGCTCTGGATGGGACTCGCATCCCCATCCGCGCCCCGCATCACAGTGGAGGAGGCTACATCAATCGCAAGGGCTACCATTCTGCAGTCCTCCAGGCCTTGGTGGACAGCCGGGGCCGTTTCCAGGACATTTATGTGGGCTGGCCTGGCAGCACCCACGACGCCTGGGTTTTCCGGAACTCGGGCCTGTGCCGCCAGCTGGAGGCGGGGACCTACATCCCCCAGCAGGAGATCCCTCTGGGGGACACCACCATGCCCCTCTGCGTCATCGCAGATGCGGCATACCCCCTCCGGCCCTGGCTCATGCACCCGTACACGGGCCATCTCTCCGCTAGCCAGGAGCGCTTCAACCAGCGCCTGAACCACGGGCGCCAGGGGGTGGAGCGCTCATTTGGCTGCCTGAAGGGATGCTGGAGATGTCTCCTGACCCGCCTGGATGCGGGCCCCAACAACATCCCCCTGATTGTGGGTGCCTGCTGCGCCCTGAACAATTTGGTGGAGAGCAAGGGGGAGGCCTTTTTCCAGGGCTGGGCTGTGGAGGCCGGCAGGGCTGACGTGCAGCCACCCGCTGCCCCCAGTCGGCAGGTGGACCCCGAAGGGACCTGGGTCTGGGAGGCCCTGCGGGCCCACTTCGATGATGAGGCCGCGGGGTGAACTCTGCCAGGCCCCCCACTGCCCACCCCTTCCTCCACCACACTCCCTGCCCCAATGCCCACATCATGGAGCACCCAACCGCACCCCCCCTCCCACTTTTCCTGGACAAATGACAGCACGCACTTGTGGCTGAACTTAAACTGCTTTTTCTTTTAGAACTTTTTATTTTTTTAAATTATAAATAAAACAAGAACAAACTATATACAACATGTGTGGAACCAAAGTAATATGTACAAATAAAACAATAGCAATAAAAAAGTTTGTTCAGTAATAAAAAGAAAACCAGGGATGATAAAGGGGAGAACTATTTACATGGGGGGGACGGGGCAAATGGGGGGCACAAAATAATAAGTCCCAACTATATACAAGGGGTGGGGCCACGTCCCAGGCCCCTCGCCCCTAAAGTCTGGCACTGGGCGTAGGCGGCCGGGAGTCCCGCCGCGGCCGCAGCCCTGTCCGGGGCTGGCTGGGAGCGGGGCGGACCGGAAGATATGCCTGGCAAGTCTCAGCTGGCTCCAGCGGTCCCTCGGCGCTCCGGCCCTCGGTGGTGGGTGGCGGGGCAACAGCAGACGGGACGGCGACGTGCGGAGCAGCTGGTGGTGCGGCAGGTGGAGCAGACAGGGTGGACGCTGCGGCGGCCGGTGCGGCATGGGGGGCCAGGTAGTCCACCAAGCCGTTGAAAGTCTCCATGTAGGGCCCCCATGCCTCTTGGCGCCAGGCCAGCGCCCGCTCCTGCAGCTGCAGGTGCTGCTCCGCGACCTCCAGCTGCCGACGGTGGATGGCCAGCAGCTGGGGGTCCGTCGCCGTTGGTGGCACGGGGTCCGCCGTCTAGCCCGCCGTGGGGCCGGTCGGTCCTCGGCCGAGGGGCTTGCCTGAAGCGCTGGCCCCGTCCAGGAGGGGCGCTGCTGCCGCTTGCCAGCCTGGCTGCCCACCTGGTTGGGCTGGCTCCCCTTGGGGGGGGGTCCCCAGGGGGCGCTGGGGGGGCTGCCGGGCAGCCATTGAGGGTCCTGTGGCTGCTGAGGGACGTGCAGGCTGGCCACGTGTCTGGGCTGCTGCCTGCACACGCTCTCAGCTTCCTGCACAGGAAGGGAGGGGGAGGGGACCTTTAAGGGGCCGCTCCACGCAGCCACCATTGAGCTGAGGGGCTGCAGAGAGCGTCTCTCAACCCCTCAGCTGATGGCCGCCATGGAGGACCCTGCAATTTCGACGTTGCGGGACGCGCAACGACTACACGGTCCCTACTTCGACGTTGAACGTCGCAGTAGGGCGCTATTCCTATCCCCTCATGGGGTTAGCGACTTCGACGTCTCGCCACCCAACGTCGAAGTTAACTTCAAAATAGCATCTTTGAGTCTCACCACAAAGATACTGTGAATCAATCACGTTCCAGCTCATATTAGCCGTGTCTACATGTGCACGCTACTTCGAAGTAGCGGCACTAACTTCGAAATAGCGCCCGACGCATGTAGCCGTGACGGGCGCTATTTCGAAGTTAGTGCCGCTACTTCGAAGTAGCGTGCACATGTAGACACGGCTAATATGAGCTGGAACGTGATTGATTCACAGTATCTTTGTGGTGAGACTCAAAAGATGCTATCTATGCACAGTGCCCAGCAGGAAGTCAGAATCGTTTAGACTATGGATGGCTACTTTATAGTTGCTATTTCAGGATACAAATTTATCCCAAAATAGCAACTCTGCAGCTAAGCACCACGCTCAAAATAGCACTGCTATTTAGAGCACAGTAGACCGGTACCCCTCATCATACAAGGGGTAGCAGAAACTTCAAAACAGCTGCATATTTCAAACTTCAGTGCTCCATGGATGGCACCAAGTTCGAAAAAAGTTAACTTGAAATAAATTACGCAATTTGCATTGTGCACATTGACTAAGTTATTTCAAGTTACGGCTACAGTGTAGCTATAGCTTAATGTTTTCTGAAAGTGTAAAAATTAAACTTTCAGCATCAAACTCATCCGATTTTTATATTTTGTTCTAATAATCCTCATCCATCACTGTTCATAATTTTTAATTCATTCATTTCAGACTTCTGTTGGCATTTCAGGGTGGCCAAACTTACTGATCCTCTGAGCCACACAATCATCTTTAGACGTTTAAGCGCCATATGTGTATGCTAGGGTTCATGGCTCTTGCCCTGTAGCACACTGGTGAGGTTTGGGGCTGAAACTCCTAGTCCCCTCCCCCCACTGTAGGGGCAGAAGCCTCAAGCACCGCACCGCCCCCCCCCCACACCCACCCAATTGTGGTGGATGGAGAATGAGGAAGGGACCACAGGGAGCTCTGCAAGCCACACTAACTGTAAAAGAGCCACAACATGGCTCACAAATCAGTTTGCCCCCACCCAGCCACCCACCCCGCAAGATTTATACCCTCCCTCCCCCACTTCCACCAATGCACCCCACACACACTTCCCAACAGCTTCCTTTTTCCGGAACACTACACTGAAGCTGAAAATGATCTAATTACAGAAAATCTCAATTCAATTTTAACAATTGTATTCCATAAAGTCATTTAGCTGAAAAGAGGGAAACAAGCTGTGTTCAAGTTCAAAACCTCTCAAAAACGGGGGGGGGGGGGGGGGGGGGGGGGCTATAAAACTCTTATTGGCTTAAGGCTAAATGGAAAGGAGAAGCCTACAGCAATAAAGGATCTATCTGGAGATTTTGATACAGGACCCGGATGAACAGTTGGGAAAAAAAGACTGGAAACATGAAGTGGTTCCATTCATGCTCAAAAGAATAATCCCTGAACAGCAATATTAGGAAGCTCTCTAAACATACACAGGAACAATGTGTGACCACCTATTTTGACTCTCATATGTCTCAAAGTTTTTATTGTGAATTCAAAGAGAACGGGTTTAAACCATTGCTGCTATACAGACCTTTTATTTTATTTTCCCCTAATTTTACAGAGTATTTAAAACACTGTACACCTATGGCACAAAACTGGTTGATTTGAAACTGCCTGCAGTTAAAACAAACCAAAATCAAACTACTAGCTGGCTTTGTCAAGAAGCATTGACCCACGAGACAGGAATGGGAAATAGTAAATAAGTCTTCCTACGCCCAATGCATGCACAGTAGTGCCACATTTGATTATTTTGAGAACTGTTGCTCAATTAACACTGTTAAATAGAATATCTTTTAAGTATTTGAGGTTCTCTACCTTTCAAATACATTGCATTTTATTGTAATTTGAACTAAAGTGTACAGTAGTCACTTTTGCACTGTAAAAACTAAATAGTACTTTTCAATTCCATATTACAAGTACTGTGGTGCAATTTCTACCATGAGATTTGAACTTACAAAAGTAGAATTATGTATAAAAAACCTGCATTGAAAATGAAACAATGCCTCCACTCAGTACTACAACTTGTTCAGCCAACTGCTTAGGCAAACAAGGTTGTTTACATTTATGGGAGACTATAAACAAGAAACAGGAAGCACTGTGTCACAGGAAAACAAGAACAGGCATTTGTTGTAGCTGGCATCATAACATAGGTATGTGTCAGATGCACTTACCATTCCATACTGAAGATGGGTTCTGCTCAATAGCAGTCCAAAGCAGTGTGGACCAATACAACTCCATTTTCAGCAGCTGAGTCAGATGCTGCCTCCACAAAGTTGATTTTCTTTTTTGTTCTGTAGCTTTGGCATTGGAGTGTTGCTCTTCTAAGAATTTTGAAAGAAGACTCTACAATTCCTCCCTCTAAGATTCCAGAAGGCTCTTAAACTTTGATTCAAGTGTTACAGCTATCTTTAGAAAGCTCAGATGGGTACCTTCCTTGTGTTTACGCAAATCTGCAATGAAAGTCCTTAAAACAAAAGTGTGCTGCGTCATCATCCAAGGCTGTTATAACATGAAAGACGTGGCAGAAGGTGAGTAAAACAGAACACAGGAGACATACAGTTCTCCCCCAAAGAGTTCAGTCATGAATTTAATTAATGCTTCTTTAAAAAAAAAAAAAAAAAACAACAAATTATCAGCAGCACTCAACTGTGCGCTCTGGAATGGTGGCCAGACCATATGAATGTTTGCCATATCTGGCACGTAAACAACCTGCAATGCCCGCTACAAAAGTGCCTGTTCTCATTTTCAGGTGACATTGAAAATAAGAAGTGGACAGTATTATATCCCAAAAATGGAAACAAACTTGTTCCTCTAAGCACTTGGCCGAACAAATAGGCTGGAGTGGACTTGTAAAATTTTACAGCCTACATTGGTTATCTTTGAGTGCAGTGATATAATCCAAAAGACTCTACATTTATAAATGGCACATTCATGATTAAGATACAGAACTACAGTACTTCTATACGGTGAATGGAAAATACTATTTCCTTTGTCTCTCATTTCAACAATGCAAATAATTGCAATAAAAATAAATTAACATTACAGAAAGCCCTCAATTTAACAGACTAATGGAAGGAAGTGGTGACCATTAATGTCGAAAGTCCGTTAAATCTGAATCTGCAGGACTGGAGGCTCCTTGCAAAGTGCACTAGGGAGTGCTCCATCCACAACCTGGGAGGAACACAGCGGGCTCTTCACATTGTTTATAGAGCAAAGCCTCTATGCTCACCTGCCATGAGCCAACCACCACTCACACAGGCACTCCACAGAAACTAAGTTTCCTGGTAGTGGGCATGCATCTGTCCAGGACTCTGGCTGTCTGATCTGGGCACCCTCCCCACCCTCAGCCAGAAAACAGCCTGCAAGGAGCAACAGTGAAGTTCGTCACTGCTCTAGCTCTGGTGAATCGTCAGCATTTACACGGGGGCAGGGAGTGCAGACAGAGTATGTGATTTCCAAAGTCCATTAAATGGAGGGTTTACTGTACATACTTTGTATTGTTGTAACTTAAATCAGTACATTTGAAAATGTAAAAGAAATTCAAAATATTTAATGTTAACTGTGATTAAAGCTGTGAATAATCATGATTAATTTTTAATTGTGGTTAATTTTGTTGATTTGTGTGAATTAACATCAATTAAATAGCCCTACTTGTTTCATTCTTTTGGAAGAATGCTGAATAGGAATAAGGCTAGTTAATATTAGATAATACTAGAGATAATAAAACTAGGTAACTGTCCCCAACAGAGATTACTCAGTTAAACTATCCTTAGTATTTAGGGTTAAAGTTATTAGAGTGTAACTTTTTGGACAGAACTGCTATTTATGTTGTGTAGAATTTCTAAAATAATGGGATCTCTAGGGCTTTGCACAACATGAATGCATAGAGTGCCACAGTGTGAACTGTTAAGACTTTTCTACAGAGAGGTTTTTTTTTTTTTTAAAAAAAAAAAAAAAAAAGAGTAAAATGTTATATATCTCTACCTCATAAATCTTCTCTACCTTTTAGCAGGGCAACAGCCGTCCTTCTGTAAACCAAGCCCTGCCTAGATCTCTCTAGGCACTGCAGTTCACAGCGTGAAATGGACAACACAGCAGGACCAACACCACTCCAATCCTGAAGATGCCTAGTTGTTATTTTCTAGCACTTTCACTAAACAAGCTCCTGAGGCTGTCTTCACTGCAGAGTTAGGGAGGGCTCTTACCAGAGTGTCACTGCAATCACCCTCCCACCCACACACAGAAAGTCTCCCAGCTGAATTCAGACGTATTTTCTAGCCAGGCTAGTTGGCCTGGCTGAAAGCATATGGAGTTGTGGGTTAGAGTCCATCTTCTGCTTTCACTCTAGTTCAGGAGAAGTCAACAGGCAGCTTGTGGGCCAAACTTGGACTGCTGGATGCTTCTGAATGAACTCAGTATTTTTTTTTATTTCCTTTATTGCTATTATTTTCTCTGGAGCCTAGAATTTGCTATACCTTGACTAAGAAATGTTTACTTTCACAAAAAAGCTGACTAACCACATTTTAGCTGGAAACCAGTTCACTTTACAGTGTGGACACAAGCTAAGTTATCTGAGTGCTGACTGTCCTCCATTTGGAGCAACGGGGGTTTCCCCGGGTAACTGCCTCCTCCCACCGCCACAACTCTAAGAACAGGAGGGGTGAGGACCAAACAGCAGCCAACAGGGACAAAGTCCCTAAGCATCTGGGGGCACTAGTGAGCGGGGCCAAGTCCACACATCAGGGGTCCACCTGCCCCCCTTCTCCTACACACACTCACTGGCAGCAGCAGGGAAGCAGAGCAATGGGTCCAGATGCTCACATCTGGGATGATCTAACTCAAGTGCTCAGATCCAAGCACCAAATCACCAGAGTTAAATGCTGTGAGTAAATTGTTTGTAATAAATAATTTACTTGACCAAGCTCTGAACAATTCCCTACCACAAATCTTTTACTCTAAAGAATCTAATTTTTGGTGTAAGTGGTATCTCTCCTACTCAGAGTGAAAGCCAAGAGTTCACTGGACAGGATCTGATGCCCTATGTTTAAGGCCTTAGTTCATTTAAGATATTGAGGAAACAGTGGATCTTCCATATAAAACTATGGTACGCCCACATCTTGAGTACTGCGTGCAGATGTGGTATCCTCACCTCAAAAAAGATATATTGGCATTAGAAAAGGTTCAGAAAAGGGCGACTAAGATGATTAGGGGCTTGGAACGGGTCCCATATGGGGAGAGGCTAGAGAGACTGGGACTTTTCAGTTTGGAAAAGAGGCGATTGAGGGGCGATATGATAGAGGTATATAAAATTATGAATGGTGTGGAGAAAGTGAATATAGAAAAATTATTTACCTTTTCCCATAATACAAGAACTAGGGGACACCAAATGAAATTGATGGGTAGTAGGTTCAAAACTAATAAAAGGAAATTTTTCTTCACACAGCGCACAGTCAACCTGTGGAACTCCTTGCCCGAGGAGGCTGTGAAGGCCAGGACTCTATTAGGGTTTAAAAAAGAACTTGATAAATTTTTGCAGGTTAGGTCCATAAATGGCTATTAGCCAGGGATAAAGTATGGTGCCCTAGCCTTCAGAACAAGGGCAGGAGATGGATGGCAGGAGATAAATCACTTGATCATTGTCTTCTGTTCTCCTTCTCTGGGGCACCTGGCATTGGCCACCGTCGGCAGATGGGATGCTGGGCTGGATGGACCTTTGGTCTGACCCAGTATGGCCATTCTTATGTTCTTATGTTCTATACAAGACTTCCACTGCAATTCTGATTTTAGTTACAGTGAACCTTCACAACAATGAACCTGTTGGAATCCAAACCATTTGATCCTCCTAGCTCTGCGGTTCATTATAACAAAACAAAACAAAACAAAAAACCAAAAAAATTTGTTGCGGGGAGGGACATGACAGGTGGCAACTTCTCTAGCCCCAGAGCTGCATCAGGAGCTAACAGCTTCTTCTACCCAGACACTGAGAGCCATATGGGGCTAACTGCTAGAGCCCCCCCACTCATCACAGCCCTGAGGCTGACAACCAGAGCCTGAGGCAAAATGTGAAACAAACAGCAGTCATGAAACTGAAAAGAATGTCAATTTAAATTGCTAACAGGCTCCCTTGCTGTGAATGAGCCCCACACTGGGCTCACATCTGGATCTGTCAGCCTCAGGGTGGGTGGGATGCTCCTAGTGTGTGTAATATACTTGCAGCAAAATGTCCGATCACCAAAAAATAGTGGGCATAACATAATGTGTGAATGACACCTTATAGACTAAAAGATATTTTGGAGCATCAGCTTTCGTGGGCAAAGACCCGCTTCATCAGATGCGTGAGATGGATCTTTGCCCACGAAAGCTGATGCTCTAAAATATGTTAGTCTATAAGGTGCCACAGGACTTCTTGTTGTTCTCGATGGTACAGACTAACACGACTACCTCTCTGAAAATGCATGAGTGTTTATGTTGTTCCTGCAAATATTTCCTAAACAAGGTTCTCTCTGGCTTTTCCAAATTACTCCAAATAATAATGTTCCATTATTGCTCTTCCACAATTTCCCATGTGTTGTTCACATCTCAGCCACAATTATTTCATAATTCAAGTAGTGATCACTACATTTGAAATGTATCAGCTGTGACTGATCAAAAAAACTGACTTGGTACAGTTCTGTCTTCTGACTGAACAATTATAATTTATCACGGGGAGAGATGAAAGTGGGTAAAAAAAGGCTTCAAGCTCTCAACCTACGTTTACACAACATGCTTCTGCTGGCAAGGTCATGCAAATGAGGGCACTCGACAGTGCAAATGTGGTGTTACTTTACCGGTCTTGCACCTCATCTGCATACTTGCATGATTGCTTTTCTGGCAAAGGAGTGTCACCACAAAACAAGCTGTGTAGACCGGGGCGGGGGGGAGTGTCAACCAAAACCCCACCTTGTTGACATCCCCTCGGCCCTCAGGATAATTGACTTAGGACTAAGGGGCTGTTGACAAGGGAGGTTTCAGTCAACAGACCCTGTCTACATGGCTTCTTTTGTGGCGACAGAAGCCTCAACCGGGACAGCGATCACATGAACGTATGCAAATGAGGTGTGCAACTTGTAAATTAGTGCCTTTGTTTGCATTGTCAAGTGCCCTTATTTGCATAACCCTGCTCGCAGTAGCATACCATCTAGACATAGCCTCAGAAAAAGGAAGATGTTTAAGGAGGTGGTACAAGGAATGTAGTGCCTCTCCCCCACATTTTTTTTTTTTTAAACTTGGTTACTTTACCTTCTGGGCCAAAGCAGCCTTGCTTAAATGCAGACTTTCATTTTTGTCTTCTCATTAAGTCTTTGCCTGTGCATGCATCTTCTGTGTGTGAAATGTAGTGGCATTCATTCTGGTTTAACTGTTTGCCTCTTCTGCTTCAGGTACTGTCCTTTCATATATAAAATAGCATCTAGGGTAAATATTTTACCATGTGACTATAAGATTCATTTTCACAGAGTATATATAAATCCAAATAAAAAAATAAAGTGCTCAAATACCCATGAAAATAAAAAAGTTGGTGCATGATCACAGAAGGTAAATTATTTTCAAATTAGAATTCATAAATGCAAGAATTTTTTTGCAATTTTCACAAAAGATACAGCGAAACAAAAAACTGTTGCTGTAACTTATTATTCCTAGGCATCAAATAAAAAGTGCATGAAGTAATAGTTTTGCGAATTTTGGGCCTGTTGAATAGCTATTCCCTTTGAAAGAAAAAAACTGAAAGCATTGTAACGATACAAGCAAGCAAGCGTACACAACATCTGCAGAAGGGAACCATCACACCTAGTGGGGCTGACACAGCCATTGGGGCTCCTAGGGCAAGGTGCAGGGGGAGTAGCTCCACGTGCCCAGAAGGGGCAGAACCGAGGACAGTCAGCCCTTACGCACCACCCAGACAGTAGTGTGCCCAATTCCAGGAATTGTTCCTATGGCAATTCAAAAAGGCCCAGGCTCCAGTCACCCCCACTGCAGCTATGGCTAGGAGTTTCAGGCCCCTTGAATCTGTGCGCCCAGGTGCAATTGCCCTCCCTGGCCCACCTCCATCGGCAGGCTGGGTCACACCACATAAAATTAGTTTAAAAAAAAAAAAAAAAAAAAAACTATTTGTTAACCAAATAAGATTAATTTCACATTATAGTAAACGAATTCTGAGCAGATAACTCAGTGGCTCCTGTCCCTACTATGTAGTATCTTCCTGTTTGTTTTCAAGTTTCTCCTCCCATTTGATTTGGCAATACAGCTGTTCAAAAGTCTGCAATAATGTATATACCGATAACAAGAAAGTATAAAATGTATTCACCTCCTAGCTTCCACTGTTCTAGTTCTTTCCCTACTAATCCCCTTGATGGGCTTTTCCTTTCTGTTCTATGTAAACCATCATAAATTCTAGAGCTTTAAAGAAGACAGCCCTCACTCCCATCCACCCCATGGCATGATGTATGTGCATTGTCAATAAACCTTACCCACCTTATTTACAGAAGCAGTACATTATTTCTTCCTTGTATGTTTTGAGTGGAGTGATCTGAATAGTGATCTATTACAAACCATACTCATGAAACCGAAACCCCATTATGTTAGACATTCCACAGCCATAGCAACAAGACAGTCCCTGTCCCAAGTTACTCACAATGTTATTCGAAGTTCTGTTCTCTGCGTGCACTCTTTGTGCCATTCTTTGGGTTTAGGATTGACTGCTTTTTGACAAAACTAAGGCAGAACACTATGTTCCAAAATATGAACTAGAATATTTAATTTTGGTGAAATGGAAAGGGAAGCCATGAGCTAGTCCAAAAGTAATCTATCCTCATATGACACTGAATAGATAGTCCATGGACAATAAGATTTCAAATATGCCCTTTGACCCCAAGAACCAAAAATGAGTAACAGCAAATACGGCTCTCAAATGAAGGGTTCAAATGCAGCCTAAAATGGAAATAAGGACAACCCAATGAATTACAGACCAGTAAGTTTAGCTTCTGTACTGAGAAAGAAAATGGAGCAAATAATTAAGAAATTTGCAAGCTATAGTAAGGTAAGCAACAGTCAGCATGGATTTGTCAAAAACAAATAATATCAAACCATCCTAATCACCTTTTTTTTTTTTTTTTTTTTTTTTTTAAAAACAGGAAACAAGCTTTGTGGATGTGGTGAAGCAGTAGATGTAGTATATCTTGGAAGTCAGATGTTACCAAAAAAAAACCCTTCCTGTCAGGGTGGTTAAAACACTGGAATAAATTAATTCCCAGGGAGGTTGTGGAAACTCCATTGCTGAAGATTTTTAAGAATAGGTTAGACAAATACTGGTCATGGATGGTCTAAATAACACTTAATCCTGCGTAAATGCAAGGAACTGAATTAGATGACCTCTCAAGGTTCCTTTCAGTCCTACAATGCTAAGACTCTAAAGAAATAGGCCAAGAACCAGTTTGAAAAGATGGAGCATGTAGAGACTTTTGCCAGCTTAACATATCCTACTAATCAAACAACAAGTCCCAGTGCACAGGAAGGCTGATAAACCACTGGTGGAGAAAGAGGTAGACCAGGGTGGGCACTGGCAGCTGGTTACTTCTGGCAGCAGGCAGTGTTCCACCCCTGCACAGAACCCTCCCACTGTGGTACTGGAAAACCGTTATGCTGTACTTGCTACAGGAGATGAGTCGCCCAGTACAGAAGAGGAGAAGCCTCGTACCCCCGAAGCTGAGAAGTCTCCTGCCACCACTGCAAGAAGGAAACGCAGAGTAGTGGTGGTCGGAGACTCTCTTTTGAGGGGGACGGAGGCACCCATCTGTCACCCTGACATTTCGTCTCAGGAGGTATGCTGCCTGCCTGGGGGCCATATCCGAGATGTCACAGAGGCATTGTCGAGGATTGTCCGGCCCTCAGACTACTATCCCATGCGTCTCATCCATGTGGGCACTAATGATACTGTGAGGTGTAATGCTGAGCAGGTCAAGAGTGACTACAGGGCTCTGGGGGCACGGGTGAAGGGGTTTGGGGCGCAGGTGGTATTCTCTTCAATCCTTCCTGTTGCGGGTAGGGGCCCAGGCAGAGACAGGTGCATCCTAGAGATGAATGCCTGGCTGCGTGGATGGTGTCGACGGGAAGGCTTCAGTTTCTTCGACCACGGGATGCTATTTCAGGAAGGACTGCTAGGCAGGGATGGCGTTCACCTTTCGAGGAGGGGAAAGACCATATTCGGACACAGACTTGCTAACCTGGTGAGGAGGGCTTTAAACTAGGTTTGCCGGGGACAGGGGAGCAAAGCCCACAGGTAAGTGGAGAACATGGAAACCTGGGAGATGGGTCGGAAGTAGGAGGGAGCATGGGCAACAATGTCAGAGTAAAAAGAGGGCCAGGAAAAAACTGGGGGGAAAGTTCAAATCAATATCTAAGATGCCTATATACCAATGCAAGAAGTATGGGTAATAAGCAGGAAGAACTGGAAGTGCTAATAAATAAATACAACTATGATATCATTGGCATCACAGAAAATTGGTGGGATAGTACACATGATTGGAATGTTGGTATTGAAGGCTACAGCCTGGTTAGGAAAGATAGACAGGGAAAAAAGGGGGGAGGTGTTGCCTTATATATAAAAAATGTACACACTTGGACTGAGGTGGAGATGGACGTGTTGAGAGTCTGTGGGTTATTTTAAGAGGGGTAAAAAACAAGGGTGATGTCCTGTTAGGAGTCTACTACAGGCCACCTAACCAGGTGGAAGAGGTGGATGATGCTTTTTTTAAACAACTAACAAAATCATCCAGAGCCCAGGATTTGGTGGTGATGGGGGACTTCAACTATCCAGATATATGCTGGGACACTAATACAGCAGGGCACAGACTATCCAATAAGTTCTTAGACTGCATTGGAGACAATTTTTTATTCCAAAAAGTTGAAAAAGCCACCAGGGGAGAAACTGTTCTGGATTTGATTTTAACAAATAAGGAGGACTTGGTCGAGAATTTGAATGTGGGAAGCTGCTTGGGTGAAAGTGATCATGAAATCATAGAATCCACAATTCTAAGGACTGGTAGGAGAGAAAATAGCAAAATAGAGATGATGGACTTCAGGAAGGCAGATTTTGGTAAACTCAGAGAGCTGGTAGGTAAGATCCCATGGGAGGAAAAACTGAGGGGAAAAACAACTGAGGAGAGTTGGCAGTTTTTCAAAGAGACGTTATTAAGGGCCCAAAAACAAGCTATTCCCCTATGTAGGAAAGATAGTAAATATGGGCAAAGACCGCCTTGGCTTAACAAGGAGATCCTGCATGATCTCAAACTAAAAAAGGAATCCTATAAAAATGGAAACTAGGACAAATTACAAAGAATGAACATAGGCAAATAACACAGGAATGCAGGAGTAAAATTAGAAAGGCTAAGGCACAAAATGAGCTCCAACTAACTACAGGTGTAAAGGGTAACAAGAAGGCCTTTTACAAATATATTAGAAACAAGAGGAAGACCCAGGACAGGGTAGGGCCATTGCTCAGTGAGGAGGGAGAAACAGTAACGGGGAACTTGGAAATGGCAGAGATGCTTAATGACTTCTTTGTTTTGGTCTTCACAGAGAAAAGTCTGAAGGAATGCCTGACATAGTGAATGCTGGTGGAAAAGGGGTAGAGTTAGTTTTTGAAATAAAAAAAGAACAAGTTAAAAACCATTTGGAAAAATCAGATGTCTGCAAGTCACCAGGGCCTGATGAAATGCATCCTAGAATCCTCAAGGAGCTGATAGAAGAGGTAGCTGAGCCGTTAGCTCTCATTTTTGGAAAGTCATGGGAGACAGGAGAGATTCCAGAAGACTGGAAGAGGGCAAATATAGTGCCCATCTACAAAAAGGGGAATAAAAACAACCCAGGAAATTACAGGCCAGTAAGCTTAACTTCTGTGCCAGGAAAGGTAATGGAGCAGGTAGTTAAGGAAGTCATCTGCAAGCACTTGAAAGGTAGTAAAGTGATAGGGAACAGCCAGCATGGTTTTGTAAAAAACAAATCACGTCAAACCAACCTGATAGCTTTTTTTGACACAATAACGAGACTCGTAGATAAGGGAGAAGCAGTGGATGTGGTAGACCTAGACTCTAGTAAAGCATTTGATATGGTCTCGCATAATATTCTTATCGACAAACTAGGCAAGTCCAACTTAAATGGGGCTGCAATAAGGTGGGTGCATAACTGGCTGGCTAATTGTACCCAGAGAGTAGTAGTTAATGGTGCTCAATCCTGCTGGAAAAGCATAACAAGTGGGGTTCCGCAGGGGTCTGTTTTGGGACCAGTTCTGTTCAATATCTTCATTAATGATTTGGATATTGGCATAGAAAGTACGCTTATTAAGTTTGCAGATGATACCAAGCTGGGAGGGGTTGCAACTACCTTGGAGGATAGGGTCATAATTCAGAATGATCTAGATAAATTGGAGAAATGGTCTGAAGTAAACAGGATGAAGTTTAATAAAGATAAATGTAAGGTGCTGCACTTAGGAAGGAATAACCTGTTTCACACATACAGAATGGGAAAAGACTGCCTAGGAAGGAGTACAGCAGAAAGGGATCTAGGGGTTCTAGTAGATCACAAGTTAAATATGAGTCAACAGTGTGATGCTGTTGCAAAAAAAGCAAACATGATTCTGGGATGCATTAGCAGGTGTGTTGTGAACAAGACACGAGAAATCATTCTACCGCTCTACTCTGCGCTGGTTAGGCCTCAGCTGGAATATTGTGTCCAGTTCTGGGCACCCCAATTCAAGAAAGATGTGGAGAAATTAGAGAAGGTCCAGAGAAGAGCAACTAGAATGATAAAAGGTCTGGAGAACATGACTTATGAAGAAAGGCTGAAAGAATTGGGCTTGTTTAGCTTGGAAAAAAGAAGATTGAGGGGGGACATAATAGCGGTTTTTAGATATCTTAAAGGGTATCATAAGGAGGAGGGAGAAAACTTGTTGTTCTTGGCCTCTGAGGAGAGAACAAGAGGCAATGGACTTAAGCTGCAGCAAGGGAAGTTTAGGTTGGACATTAGGAAAAAGTTCCTAACTGTCAGGGTGGTCAAGTACTGGAATAAGTTGCCAAGGGAGGTTGTGGAATCTCCCTCGCTGGAGATATTTAAGAACAGATTAGATAGATGTCTATCAGGGATGGTGTAGATAGTGGTCGGTCCTGCCGTTGGGGCAGGGGACTGGACTCTATGGCCTCTCGAGGCCCCTTCCACTCCTAGTGTTCTATGATTCTATGGAGAAGATGTGCTACAAAAAGTTGGCCATCTCAGTTCAAAATACTCCCTCCAGAATAAAGGTTGGACTGTAAGCAAGCTGTACCTCAGAACTAAGAACAAAATGTTCCAGAGAAACTCTGCAATAGCTTGATTCAGAGCCATATTCTTGCATCAAGCCTCTAAATTTCTATTTGAGGGAAATAATCTTTCAGGAACTCATCAATTCTCAAGTTAAAGACTCCTAGTGATGAGAATCCACCATATTCCTTGATACTTTCCCACCCTGCCCCCCAGGTTAATTATTCACTACTTATTTCTGGACAGAATTTGACCTGCTTTTCCTTCCAATCTTTAGATCTCATTTTGCCTTATTCTGCTATATTGAAGAGAAGTCTTCTATTAGAAGTCTCTTCCCCTTGCAGGTACTGTACCTATAACTGTTAGCATATTCTTGGGAACAACAAAGAGTCTTGTGACACCTTATAGACTAACAGATATTTTGGAGCATAAGCTTTCGTGGGCAAAGACCCGCTTCATCAGATGCAAGAAAATGCATATTCTTGGGAATAGTTATTCTGTCTCTTCCTCTAGTCCACTGGTTTATATACACATGTATAGTTAATGTTTTCTTATAAAATGGAATAACGTTTAGATAACTTACGGTCAGTAGTACTGCTTTGATTAAAAAGCAAGCACTCGAAAGTGGATATGAGAGCAGAAAGGTAAGAGAAGTTAGCAAGCAACATGTTACGAAAAAGGAAATCAAAGTATCAAGCAAGAGAGCTGGAGACCCACAACTGTTTCCAACAACAGTCAAAAGACTTGTTTGCCAAGCAAGTTGGAAGAAGTGTGCCCTGATCTCAACTACAGCTTTGCTCCCCCTTCTCAATGACACTTAATATAGGTGTGTGTAGTGTCTATAGTGAACCTCCCTTCAAAAATGTTGCCATTAAACATTTCCAGTCCAACCCATCGTTTAGGATTAGTAGAACAATTATACTATTTCCCCAACTCTCATTGCTCTTTATACTCCAGAGATCAAACATGAGAAAACTCTAGCAGGGGAAACAACAGCTTCGGAGAAGAGGAAGTACAAGGAAAAAGGTAACAGGACCAAAATACTAAGGCCCACTTAAGTCAAAAGTTGCTAACTCTCTGGACTGCAGAAGGATTTTCTATAGCTGCTGTTCCCAGTTATTTAAAGCACAAAACTGTTCAAGTTAGCACTTAGGATGAATTTGCTTCTCAAAAAGGGAAAATCAGATTCTGTGTGTATTAAATTGGTATCATCTTTTTATGCTATATATCAAGTTTTCATTTTTGACAGAGAAACAAGCCACCTTCTTTAAAGAAAGTATTCTTAAGTCTAATTTAAAATAAACATTCAATTTACTAATGATTAAACTATGCCATTTATTTTCCCTAAAACCTTTGTCTCCCTAAAGCGTTTATTTCCCTTCTTAAAACCAAAAAGAGAATTCTATGCTGTTCACATTTTTCACATTCCATACTACAAAAACAAAAACAAAAACACAGTCATATAGCAGTTTAAAGACTAACAAAATAATTTATTAGGTGAAGAGCTTTTGTGGGACAGACCTCTTCTTCAGACCACAGCCTTAACAGAATAGACTCAATATATAAAGCACAGAGGTAAAAAATTGTTTATCAGGGTTGACAAATCAGAAGAGCAGAGAGACAAGGGGGAAGAGGGAGGTTTAAGAATGAGGTCAAACAAAGTATGTATGAGAGTCCTTATAATGGGTCAGGTAATTGCTGTCCGTGTTCAAACCATGTATTAATGGGTCGAATTTCAACAGGAAATGTTAGTTCTAAGCATTCTCTCTGTAGACATATCAGAGAGGTAGCCATACTAGTCTGTATCTTCAAAAACAACACGAAGTCCTATGGCACCTTATAGACTAACAGATATTTTGGAGCATAAGTTTTCGTAGGCAAAGACCCACTTCATGCATCTGATGAAGCGGATCTTTGCCCACAAAAGCTTCATGCTCCAAAATACGTCAGTCTATAAGGTGTCACAGGACTTTTTTCTTTTTTTCCGTAGACAGTTGTTAGAAAGTCTCTTTTCAGTAGAACACAAACTCTCAGGTACGCGCACACACACACACAAACACCCCTGCTCTTCTTATTTGTCAACCTTGATAATTTTTGGACCTCTGTGCTTCATGTATTGAGTCTTTTCTGGTATGGCTATGATCGGAAGAAGTGGGTCTGTCCCACAAAAGCTCATCACCTAATCAATTATTTTGTTAGTCTTTAAAGTGCTTCATGACTGCTTTTTTGTTTTGATAGAATACAGAGTAACATGGCTATCTCTCTGCACTACTCCACACTATGTTTATTCACAGTCAGTCGCTGTTACCCTAGGGCAGCTGTAAGTGAAACTGAATTATATAAATTATCCTCAGAGATGATCACTCCAAAGCCAAGTCCCCTGTTGTCATTTTTCTCAAAATAGTTCCTGAGACATATAGGATGTAGACAGAGCATTACATTAGGCTCGAGTTTAGATTGACATTTGTGTCCTATTCTTCAGCTCGGTCACAAATTCAACATTTTTGGCTCCCTCACTTTCTTGATTTAGATTGTGCAAGGTTTTCAGTCAAGCTCAATGCCTTGTTCTGAAGGAGATCATCAGCATTTCCAACACCTTAGTTACTCCACAGCATTTCACAGTGGTATTCTGAGGCAAGGGATTTTCAAAGACAATGACGTTTCTGGATTTTAACCTCCTAGGTAGTGAGCTATGTCAAGTGAGTGGCTATCTGGAATCATGCACATTGTTGTGTGTCTCCTTTTCACTGAAGCTATCCTCCCTGGGGAGTCAAAGTTTATTTGGATTCTGTTCAGGTTTGGGTTCAGTTCAGTTCAAGCCACCCAAAAAAGCTAACCCTCTGGTTACCCATCTGAACTCACCCAAACCAAGTTTCAAGCTTAATGAAGTAAACACAGAAAAAAGGGAAGCTGAAATGCAAAACTATTTTTAATATATTTATTATGACTTTTATTTTTTAATTTTGACGCTCCATGAGTTTTCGTGGTGTGTTTTGTGTTGGCAAACATTTGAACCAACTTAAAGAGCATCATCTTACATTTATTCCTATTGTTCCCCCCTCCCCCACCCCCCAGTGCTGAAAGGGTAAATTAATATTTGGGAAAAGTGGAGGGAGGAGCTGTTCAGGGTGGCGAGGGAGGAGACCCAAGGATGAGAAGAGTTGCAGAGCCATTACATTATCCTTTGGGTCTGAAGAGGTATTGTTTAATTCAGGTACTAGGGAGTATTCTTTCTACTCCCCACAGGAAGAGTCTCAAATGAGTGATCTGTTTTAAAATAAAAGAGAAGATTGGTAGCTCGGGAAATTGAGTTTGATGTTTGAATGTTCGCCAAGCTTGGCAGTTTCACTGCAAATGTTGCATTACCAATCAAGGTAACATCGTCAGTGAGCACAGATTTTTAATAAAAACTCCTCCAAGACCGGTCTTTATATATACCCCAAACCCCACCAATTTACGCAATTTGATTAACGCAGAGGTTGCCCAGGATACAGCCTCAGCGTAAAGAGAGACATTACTGTGTGGAGTTTGATATTCTCACAAATTAACCCCTCAAGTTTAAAGACTTTTCCTACACATCCTAGGGGCAGCTTGTGAAAAGAGTCAATGGGGGCAGGGGTAGCTGGGAAGACAGGCTGGCCACCTGGGGAGTCAATGGTAGGTAGGGTGAGAGAAACATGAAATAAGAACCATAAAAGTGAATCCGAGGGATGAGCGCTATTGACAGACTCCAGAAAGCCACTTTTTAAAACAGAAAGGTTACAGTGTTGTAAGAGAAATGAACACCTTTGAAGCAGTACTCTATTTCAAAGGCCAACTAAAATGGCTCAATGGGACCTGAGGTAAATGGTTTTGTTTCTCCTCATGAATTCAGTTTAATTTGCCTGAACCATTCTGATGGAATGCCAAAATCATATGCAATGTACAAGCCACAGTTTTACCAGTACAGTTATGAAGAGGAAGTTTTTCACAGTAGGCTTTACCTGGAGCCCAAAAGCACACTACTACTTCTACCACTCTTGGGCATGCAAATTCGAGTTTGCAATCCACTGTCTTTCCTGTAGCCAAGTTTCTCTCACATTACTGAAATTCAGGTTTTTCCTCTCACAGTGTGAGCAATTATGGCTTTGAGTTACTTTTTTAAGTTCATTTCCAGTTTGGCTATGTTTCTAATCTTTTGATTTCTTTGCATTAATTCTGTCCTCAGTAGTGTTGGTGAAGTCCCTCTATATTGCTAAATATTACATTATAATACATTAAGCAAGCCCTGGCATCAATCCCTCTTATACCTGAATAGATGCTTTTGACAATATGAAACACTTTGGTTTCTTTCTACACAAGTCCTTCTCTCTTTCATCTTACTACAAATCCCTCTAAATGCTATGCACCAGCAGAAAGACTAAAGTTTGCTTGAAAATAATTGCCAAAGTTGGCTCACTACTAGAAATGGTGACATTCTCTTTGATATAACAGGGAAAGAGGTATACCTACGTATACAGCCAAGTTATCTGTTTCAGATTTATAGACAACTGGTACCATAATAATCTTCATTTCCATGCTCCATACCAGATTCTCCAATACTCTAAGCTAGACATCAACTTCTATAATGATTTGTCTTTTTTACATGTCTTTGTGCCTTCTTTCATCCTGTTCCTTAGGCTTCAAGCACTGTTCTAAATCTACTTTCCATGTTTCTACCATGCACTAAGGAAAACGACTAAAAACCATTTCTAGAACATCATGTGCAAGGAGCGGACATGCACTCTAGCTTCAAAAACAAAAAGCACCCTTGTACCATCAGGATACATGTATACCTGAAGTGACTAACCACACAGTTATCCAATATCATATTCTTCTCTACTCTCCACTGGCCTGTATTACAAAATCAGTTGTCTGTCAAGTTAATTATTTTGTTTGTTAAATTCTTTATAGGGTAGTTATCTGTCTTGATTTTTGTGAAGCTTGTGTTGGTGAATACAACAAGCATATGATGCACACACACTTTTCCACCTGAATCTTAGAGAAAAAAGTTACCATACAACTGATACACCTAAAAGCTTTACATTTGTTATATAAAGTAGGAGAGATTTACATGCAGAGTTGCACGAAAATAAGCATCAACACTGAAAACACAAAGCTTAGTTTAGGACAGAGGTCAGCGACCAAACAGCAAGGAGGGCCTTGTTTCTTCTCCCACTCCTCTGAATTCAGTAAACACAAATAATTTAAGAGCCACCGTGCATGTGGTGAGCTGGGCCGCAAGGGGCAGGGGGTTGAGCTGGAACCAGAGCCGTACGCAGGTGGTAAGCCAGCAGGGGCTTGAACCAGAGCTACACGCAGGCGGTTTAAACTGGGGCGGGTGGGGTGAGGTGGAGCTGTGCATGAGTGGTGGTAAGCCAAAGCCAGGCATGGAGATGGGGGGTGAGCTGGCAGAGGGTTTGAACCGGGGCCAGGGAGGTTGAGCGGGAGCTGTACCTGAGGACTGATGAGCTAGAGCCAGAGGCGGGGGTGAACAGGAGCTATGTGCGGGTCGTGAGTGGACTGGGGGTTGGGGGCCTGAGCTGGGGCCGTGTGGAGCTGAGGTGGGGTTGAGCCAGGGCGGAAGGAATGAGTTAAGCACAACTTGAAATTGTGGTACAGGGTTTACTATAGGAATTGGGGTCAGCCGCATTAGAGCTAGGTAGCGTACTCTGACTTCGCATACTCAGAGACCTTACTGCAACTCTAAACCATACTTTCTGTAACCCCTATTTTAAGGGCATCACACACATGATTTGTAATACGACACATGCATACTACAGAACGTTAAACTTCTTACTTATTCTATTTCCTCACACTTTACATGTCTGTGTTTGTATAACTATCTTCCTGACTTTCACTCCTGAACCTTCAAAACAAAAAAAGCAGTCCAGTAGCACTTTAAAGACTATTTTGTTAGTCTTTAAAGTGCTACTGGACTGCTTTTTTGTTTTGAAGGTATATAGACTAACACAGCTCTCTCTCTGATACTACTACTGAACCTTCTCTCCCTCACTGGAAGATGCTCGATGTCATTTGCTTCTGCCTGTCAAATACAGGGGGTGAGTTATCCAACGTTTGTAGCTCACATGTTGCTTGCTATTTAGATATGAGATGCTCATTGTTGGGCTCTCAGATAGTCACAGTTTACTGAAAATTATCAGGATTTTTTTTTGTTTGTTTGTTTTTTAAACTTTACAATTATAGAGTTGGGAGCCACAAAGAAGTCATTGAAAAGCCACGTGCAGTTGCAGGTTGCAGACCGCTGGTTTAAGATATATTTTCTATGCTGAGTTACAGTATATTTGCACTACAGCAGTGACCTACACTTAAGATGAACAGAACTGAAGTTTGATCTTGAATAATGCTGAGCCCCTACAACTGCCATTTGTTTTCAGCCAAAAGTACCTCAAGATAACTTGCTTGCAATATTGGTGCTCCAAAGCTGGTTGCATTAAGAACAAGCGAATATTCTTACATAAACTGTGTATAAATATCAGAATACTTGTTAAATTTTTTCCTCCTCCTTTGAGAGTGGGACACATGTCCTCATTTCCCTATCAAGATCATGGACTTCCTTTCTGCAAACATCTCTCTTCCTGTTCAACAATGCTCACCTCCGGTCTCTCAGAAAACAACAAACAACATTTATTTTTAGGAGATATCCACTGGGTAATTTACATAACCAGAGAATGTAGCGTATGGAAAAAAAAATCACCACATAAAATCTAGCTTTCTGGTTACTACATTCTTGGCATCATTCACAAAGACAAGTACATATTCTTCATAGGACAGCCATTTTACCTCCACATTTTAAAGAAAAGTGATTAGTACTGTTCAGCATGTTATATAACTAATTAGTGACACCAAATTACAAGAGCAACTCTAGAGAAAAGACACTATACCTATACATTCAAACTCAGATAGAAAGACTACAGAAAAGAGCCATAAACAGCCTTTTGACTCATTTTGTGAGCCCTCACAAAAGCCCTGCCATGGGGTGCATTGGGGAGCAGAGGGCACTAAGTGCAGTCCATGTAATAGCCTTCTGGGTCAACCCTAATTTAGGAAAGCTGCTATAACTTACATGGGTGTTCATTACATCATTCAAAACTCACATTAATGACTTCACTGAAAAGGTCAAGAAGCATCAATTTATACTCTGATAACAATGCCTGGGTTAGCATATGAAGAATTCAACTCAAATTCTAGTCAATATCAAATTTAAAGGACATTTAGCATAACAGAATCACAGGGCTGGAAGGGACCTCAAGAGGTCATCTAGTCAGCCCCCTGCTTCAAACAGGATCAACCCCCTTTAAGTCATCCCAGCCAGGGCCTTCTGAAGCTGTGACTTAAAAACCTTGAGGGATGGAGAATCCACCACCTCTCTAGGCAACACATTTCAATGCTTCACCACCCTCCTGGTGAAGTAGTTTTTCCTAACATCTAACCTACACCTCTCCCTCTTCAACTTCAGACCATTATTCCTTGTTCTGCCATCTGACACCACTGAGAACAGTTTTTCACCCTCCTCTTTAGAGCTTCCCTTCAGTAAGTTGAAGGTTGCTATTAAATCAACCTTAAGTCTTCTCTTCTGTAAGCTAAGCAAGCCCACATCCCTCAGCCTATCTTCACAGGTCTAATTTTTTTTTTTTTTAAAAGGACTGAACTCACAATGCTGGGTTTAGCAGGCCAGTGCTCAAACCACTGAGCTATCCCTCCCCCAGAGAGGGATAACAGAGAAAAAACAACATTATTCAACAGTTGGAAATTAGTGTTATTCCCCAAATGCTATATGACCTGGGCCAAAACAAGAAGCACAAATGCAGGACAGATATCCTCTCTCAGGGAGAGACTGACTTGCCTGACCTAGGCACTGATAAAATGTTATAGCTAAGTATTAATCCAAAAACACACCAATGCATGTGTGTTTTTATTATAAAACACTTCATGTATTTTCCTATTTTGCAGCAGAACAATCAATCACTCTTATAATTAAACATTTTAAATAAGATTAGCATAGTCTGCTTCTATCCATTTCAATACAGTGATGCCTTCTTTACAGCTGAGAAGACTCATTTTCACTAATAGTGGCTGCATGTACACCAAGATAAAAATCGAATTTAAAGTTAGCTCAGTATTAAAACATCACTATCTTCACTGTAAATAACACTAGCTCTATTTATTGAGCCCTAACACTGATAAAATGTCGATAATTACTAGGTGGGTATAGAGCCAATTTCGAATAAAGGCCTCTCACCACACAGCACCATGTCCTTAATTCGAATTTATTAGCCTCCAGAAGTGTCCCATGTGTATCCCACAAAGCTACGCGGTGACTATCCCTCTATGGCCACTTCCTTCTCCACTGCCATCCATCCAGCTGCACAGGAAGGTCACAGGAAGCCTGCAAATTTTTGATTGAATGTGAATTCAAATTCAGCACTGCCCAGGCCTACAAATATAAAGAGTGCCCACTAGGAAAAAACTCATTAGCCATCACATTGCACCACATTGGTAGCCACTACACCGCAATCATAAGCACTCAGGGTAGTGATCTGCTTAATGCTTCTCAGGCTCACAAGAGTTCCAGTGTAGAGATTCTGGATCTTCTTGCAATTTGGGGAGAGCAGCTGGTGACCAGAGAATCAACTTTGGATGGCCAAGAGAATCACAGCAATCTATGAGCAGATGTCGCACAAGATGACTGCCAGAGGTTATTCCCAGGACTTTACGCAATGCTAGGTGAAGTTGAAAAAACTCCAGCAAGCCTATCAGAGTCCAGGAAGCCAACCAGTGGTCAGGGGCAGCTCCACAGACCTGCTGCTATTATGAACAGCTGCACATGCTTATGGTAAGCAACCCCACCAAGGAGCCCAACACAAATTACAACCCTTGAGGAGGCCCTGGTGTGGAGTCCAGGGTGAGCCAAGAGGAGCTGAGTACCCTGGAGGAAGAGGTCAATGAGCAGGGGACCGAGGAAGTTCTTTCTGACATCCTGGAGCTCTTCACCATAGACCTGGAAATGGTCCCCTCCACACCAGTCCCCAAGCCCCCTGAACCAAGCTGTTCAGGTGAATATCCTGCATGCTAGAGGGGGTTGTGGGCGAGTACAGGTTTGGGTATGGGTACAGGTTTGCTATGGATCTGTGCCCCTCTAAACAGCATGTTAGTATTTCTTGAGATGTAGCATTTCTCCTTTTTGAAGAGCTCCTCAAGGACCTCATCCAGGCACCTTTCCCCTGCCCCCTACCCACCCATGAGGTTCCAGGACAGGCCTGACTTCTTGCAGCTTCCACAGTAGCACATCTTGCCATCATATAGTGATCTGGTGTCATGGTTCCACGCAGCATGCTGGCAAGTTTTTCAGGCTTTTGGTCACACAACATGAGCAGGTCTTCTTTGTCCATATCTGCTCATTTTAGGGGGGCAAGGTCTTCTCTGGCAACCTACAGAAGCACAGGAATTTGCACTGGATTTGTTTCCCATGCTTCCTGCCCTTTTATACTTCCCTGAAGCAGCCAGCAGGTGCTCCCCATTCCACACCCCCAACATGGGTTTCAGGCTCTGCTAGGCTTTTATCTTCCTCTGTCCCTTCCCACCAGGCATTTCTTTTTACTTTACAGAGATCCCCCTGATGCAGCCATCCAAGAGGCTGTAATTGAACCCTTCCCCACCACCACCCCTCACCACACAGCTGCCAGGCACTGTATTCCTTACTCATTACAGAGGATTGCTCCAGGAACAGGCCAAAAAAAAAAATCCCCTGCCCCACGACACCTGACAGCTTCCTCTGCTTTGCAGCAATCCCATTCCCCCAAAAAGCAGACAACTGCTTATAACTTACCTTACACACAAAGAAATGTGCTAGATAAGTGATGGTAAATGATGTGTTGTGAAATGCACACTAAGAATCCCATCCTTAAGCCTTTAGTGACCTTGGAAAAAGAAACTCTCGCAGAGTAGACAGAAGCCCATTCATTCATTTGAAAGCCCACTGTGTGATTTGTATCTTAATTTTGACCTTCACTTTCCAGATGCCATGCCCAGATTAGGAAACACATTGAGAAACAGAAAAAAGCGCATCCAAGATCTCATCCTGCAGCACATGGAATGGAATGAAGCAGAACACAGTAAGATGACAAAGGACACTGCTCACTGGCATCACAGTACAGCTCAGTGGCATCAGAGTCAAGGGAGTTTAATCAGAGAATTCTTGACTCCCAGCAAGGGCACGTGGCAAACCAGAGGGAGGCCGCGGCAAAGCTCATAAAAGCAGCTACGAAACAAATGGAAGTTCTGGACTCCCTGCTGCAACTGCATAGGGACTCCCATCACAACACAGCAGGAGCCAATACCTTCCACTCTGACTCTCATGAAGAGAGCTTGCCCACCCACTACCCATCACTACGGTTTCTGAACACTGGGAGAAAGGGCAAGGAAAGACTGACACTCTAGCCCCAAGGGCCACTGCAAAAGGCACGCTGGACAACACTTTTCCCTACCACTTAAACCTGTCCTAACCCCCAAAATAAAATAATTCCTTTGAGCTTGGTGTGACTTTGTGGTGTGCAGGAGTAGCACAGAAAACAAAGCATTCTGGAGAACTGGGCAGGTTGGGGGAGGGCTGAAGGCATAGTTGCCCACTGCTATGCCAAAGTCCACACAGCAGAAGCACAGGTAACCAAACCAGGCGGGGGTTGACAGGGCTGATAGTACAGCTATCTGCAGAGGATGTTCAGCACAGGGATCCCGAGCGGGCTTGAGTGACAGCTGAAGGCACAGCTGCCTGCCACATGCATTCTACTCACTGCAACTTCACCCCCTCATTCATTCATTAAGACATGGTATAATTTATTGACATTAGGGCAGAGAAATACATCAGTAGCATGTGCGTTACAGATCATTCATGAAGCTATGTTTTAAAGTGTCCCTTACTGCTGCTGCCTCAGCATGGTTATTGCTGGATGGTTGCGTACACGGCTGTGAGTAAGCCCTGCCTATGGCCTCTGCTTCAGGATTCCAGATAGATGGGAAGGTCTCCCACAAAAGTTATGCAAAACGATGTGCGCTGTAATCATGGTGGGGACATTAGTTTCAGGAAGGTCCAAATGGGTCAAAAAGTGTCTGAACTTTGCTTTTAAAGGATCAAAGCCGCATTCCACCATCATTCTGCACCCACTGAGTCTGAGATTAAAGTCTTCCATGCTGCAGTCCAGGGTTCCTGTGTCGGGCTTCGTAAGGCAAGGGAGCAGAGGATAAGCAGGGTCACCCAATATTACAATAGGCCTCTCCACATTGCCAAGGGGGATATTCCAGTCCAGGAAAAAAAACCCATCCAGGAGCTGTCTGTACAGCCCAGAATTTTAGAAGATGTGCATGATGTGAACCCTCCCTGACCATCCAATGTTGATGTCTGTGTAATGATCTTTGTGATCAACCAATCCCTGCAAAGCCATGGAAAAAGTACCCGTTTCAGTTTATATAGTCTGACACCAGACTTTCACGGGCCAGGATGCAGATATGCATACCATCTATTGCCCCACCGCAGTTAGGAAAGCCCTGGGCAGCAAAGCTATCCACTATAGCCTCTACATTTCCGAGGGCCACTGTCTTCCTGAAGAGACACCAACAGATTGCATGGGCTACCTGCAGCACCACAGACCCTACTGGAGATCTGCCCACTCCCAATTGATTTACTACAGACTGGTAACTGTCAGACGTTTCAAACTTCCACAGAGAGATTGTCACTCGCTTCTAAACCATTAAAGCTGGCCTCATTCTTGTGTTGCTGTGCTTCTGGACAGGGGTCAGCACATCACAAAGTTCCATAAAAGTAGACTTGCACATGCGAAAATTCTTCACCCAGGACTTCAAAATGATGTGGTCCCACCAGTGTGTGCTGGTCTCATAAGTCCAAACCCGCCACTCCACTGTTACCAGTGCATCCAGGGGAGCAAGCACCTGTGAGTTCTTGGATTGCAGTTGTGAGATTTCCTCTTCAAAACCATAATCATCATCATGATACTGAACCATCACTGATCTTTCTAATTGAAAGCAAAACTGAGCAACAGCCAGTGGGGTTGCCAAAAACGACATTCCTTTTTCTATAATTTGATTAATTTTTTTTTCCCCCCACCATGAAGCTAGCCTGGCGGTTATGACTCAGCTATGCATTTCAGTTTGCTCCTCTCATCTACTACAAAACTGCCTGTGGACAATGGGATTTTCAAGTCCACCCTCAGTTTTCAGATATGTTTAGAGACAAAAAGAGTAGCAGCATGCTATATATCTGTAGAGTTTAAAAAGTCTGGTAAATTATAGTGGCAATGTGAAATAATTTAATGCACTCCATATGTTGTTCAATATAAATATGCAAATTCATCTAACTGATTTGACAGTTACATTTTACTGTAAAGAAGAGCGTTTTCATAGTAGAGTTCCACATTTAGAGGTACACAAAACTTTACAACCTGTAGACTAATGCATCTATTAGATAAGCTCAAGTAGCAAATCTAGTGTTAAATCTATGAGCAGGTTTGGATTTCAATCGACATGCAAAATTAACTTAGAAGAAATCTAGTTTTGATTAACAAAGTCCCCAAGTAAGTTTAAAAATGGAGGTGGTGGAGCTTTAATTATTAGAAGAATTTGGCAGTGAAACAAAGTTCCCGAAAGGATGGTGCCTCTTCCTTCACCTGAAATATATGCGGCTAGACTAGACACCTAGGAATAACGAAATCCATTCGGTCACAGCACAGGAGATTATACTCCATAGGCCCCCCAAAAGGTCCTTTCTAATCCGAATTTCCCATTGGCTTTAAAATTAATAAACCAACAAACAATGTATGTTTTTTGAAGCTTTGTATAACTGTGTGTGTGTGTGTGTGTGTGTGTGTGTGTGTGTGTGTGTGTGTGTGTGTGTGTATTTACACTAAAAAAAATGTTTTGGTCTATCTCGTATGAGAGGACTACCCATAAACATACTCACCTTACCCCACAGCATCAAGCCTTAGGCAAGTGAAAAAAAGACAGACTTTACAGGGCTCCCACAAGATTAACAAATCTGGGCTCTGGCAAACCTAGCAGGATGGAAACAAGTTCAGCTGAGGATACACCCACACAGGGAATGTCCTGCCAGCAGTTCTGTCATGTGCATATCGAGAGGTTCCAACACCTTTGCAGATTTGAACTATGACACTATATTAAAATATACTATGACAGTATACCAGAAGTCATCTTTCAAGTAACCAGGTCCCAAACTATTTAGGACTTGATAGGTTGAAACCAACATCGTGAATCCTTGTGGGGGTCAGTGTAGATCATTAGACTCATCTGTGCCCAATGTCCAACTCCACATAATGAACAGGCCTGCAATACTGCATATTGGCATCAGCTTCCCAGGGGGTCCCAAACAGTAACACCATCCAGAACGCACTCAAACCCTGTGGCGAAAGAATCACTGATAAGCATGGCAACATCCAAATTAGTGAGAAAAGGTAGAGCTCATCTTGCCATGTACAGGCGGGAACAGAGACCTCTTGGCTAGTGACTACCTGAGTAACCAAGAGCAGTGCAGGACCCAACATCTCCTGCAACCTCTAAACTTGTTTTACAATGGCAGCCTAGAAACATATTTACAAACATAAAATCATACGACTCGAAGGAACCTCAAGAGGTCTGCCATTCTACCTTTCCGCACTCCTTGTAGGGTTAAGCAGGATGTAATCTAGTGTATCCCAATTTTATTTGGCCATGGAACCCTTTCAAACTCAAAAGAATTTTGCAAAACCCCAGGCTCTACCCCCTCAGCCCACGACCCTCCTCCAGCCCCAGACTTACCCACCCTGCTCATCGTGGAACCCTTTCCCAAGACTAACCCCTCTGTGGAGCTGACTAAGTACACTACACTGGGCGGCCACGTGTGCCCAGTGGAAGGAAGGCTGGTGCAGAGGTGTTCTTCTGGTGGGTGTAAGCTGAGCCAAGCCCACAAGGAGGATGTGGCTGCTTGGGTAGCAGGGTACGTGAGGGGCCCCTCCCTGCCTTCCCACTGCAGAAATAATTTTGCTAAACTCATTTGGTTTAATGGTCAGATCCCTCCTGTCAACCTGCCAGCTGCTAAACCAATTAAATTTTGTTCTACTGTTTCAGCAGTGGCAGAGCAGGAAGCCACAGAGAAAAATTGCCCAGAATTATCATCTTCACTTCGCAGAACCCTAGGGTTCCCTGGAACACCAGTTGGGAAACACTGATCTAAAACATTGTCTCATTTTGATTCAAAATTTACTTTTTAAGGCAAGTTTGGCATCTTGTCATTCTACTGCTGAACATTTACATCAGATAAAGAATCAAACAGGTTACATAAAGTTGCTGACACTGAAGAAATTATTTCTCTAGCTTTTTAAATTTCCTAGCGGAATAATTACTGTGGCACTCATTTTGTGTTCTTATCATTTAATGTGTCCCATACTGAGTTTTGCTCAGTTGTGGGGTACTGGTACTTTGCTCACAAGCCAGATCTTGTTCAGAGCCCCAGCTGCTCTTTTGCTTAACACTTTCACATGCGTTATGTTGGCAACAACATATAAGACAAAGTCCTTATTCTGTGTGTAGTTTATTTTGAAATTCCACAGTACTGTTTTCTGAATACCACATGTACAGAAGACAGAAACGTGGGGGAGGGGAAAGGGAATTCCTGAATTTGCAAGGTATAAAAATCGTTCTTGATATTTTATTTTAACCTAGAAACGTGGTTAGTAACCTATTCACCCTGTCCATTTGGGTCATGAAGCTCATTCTTCTCAAACATTCTTCAAGAAATGTCTTTGCAGACTCAGAATCTTTGAAACTAAGAGACCAACGGCCTCAGATAAGCTCTTGGATCCAGCACAGGCCAAAATATCTAACAAGAAGTCAAGTCTACAGAAAGAAAAGCCAAACAGTAGTGTGAACTCTTGCTAGTTCCTCAATTTAAACTCCTGAAGTAGAAGTATATTTTTCTGCTTAGCTGGGCAAAGGCATCTCCCATCACATTGCCCTAAGCTTTTGATGGATTTTGTTTTTGCCTATGGCAGAGCTGATTAATAGCAATGGCTAAAAGCCAGCCTACAGGTCTGGCAGCTGCTGTCTAATTACTCTTCCTTGCACTTGCTGTTCTCCCCCTGCTACACAAGCACATGCCATCAGATAACTCAAAGTCATAAAAATATTCACTTTTAAATCTGGTAAACCTCAGATGACCCATCCAAAGGAGATGTTCCTTAACTTAATACCAGAAGCAAAATCAACTGCAGTTCTTTTGCAAAGCCTGACAATTATTTTTATATCCCTAACTAGCCTGTTGGGTAAACAAACTGGCAGCCCTTTCCACAGTTTAGAAAGCAGGCTCTAATTACATCACTTATGAAGGTATGCAAGCAATGCTGAGGCCATGGAAGGTATAAATAAACCTTAAAATAAACTGCAAGTATTTCAACTGTATATAGTTCTAAACTAAAAAATATTTGGAGGCAAGATTAGTCAGTATGAAAACAAGTCTGAATTTCAATGGCTCATCTTCTGGTAATGTCAGAGACAATCTTAAAACCAGAAGGATACTTTCAAGTAAGAAACATGTAGCTGAGTTTCTCAGGCCATTATATTCTACAGTCTAACTTACAATGCAGCTCTTTAGAACAAAAATCCCCTTCAGTGCTAACCCATCTTCAAAGCCAACAGCAACTCTAGTGTGAATAAGAACCTTAATTTATTTTTCAAAATAAACTCAGAGCAAGTTCAATCAGCACTAAATTTGGTAGATGCACTGCTTCTACATGGCAGCTTTTAGCAAAGCAAAGCAGCTTCGTATTGACTTGGAAAAAACTTTATTTGAAAAAATTTTCACACACTATTGTACAAAAACACTAACGTCTATGATTACTAACTGAAAAGCAGCAATATTTTATTTTTTTAGTTTCATGACACTGTGCACTGAGATTGTGTTTAATCACTGTTTTCTTGATGGCCAGATCTGTCTTAAACAGTTGCGCTTTGGTGGTGGTACTGCCCTTCAGCTCACCTAGACTACATCTACACTACAGCGATCTGTTAACAGAAGTCACTGTCGGAACAGATCTTCAGACAAAACTTCTCTGTCAACAAAACAAAAAGCAGTCAAGTAGCACTTTAAAGACTAGCAAAATGGTTTATTAGGTGAGCTTTTGTGGGACAGACCCACTTCTTCAGACCATAGCCAGACCAGAACAGACTCAATATTTAAGGCACAGAGAACCAAACAGCAAGCAAGGAATTATCGCACCGTTTTGGAAAGAGAAACGGCTGAGCTGGCTTTTATATTCAAATTCGGCACATTAACACATGGTTTAAATCGTGATGGGAACTTTTCTGAGTCACTCTAGGGGCTTGTCTGCATACTTGGCTCAATCTAATTCTTGACCTTCCCCTCCACTCTCTGATTTGCTCACCTTGATTATCTTTTTCTGATTTGTCCTCCTTGCTTACTGTTTTTGGTTCTCTGTGCCTTAAGTATTGAGTCTGTTCTGGTCTGGCTATGGTCTGAAGAAGTGGGTCTGTCCCACGAAAGCTCACCTAATAAACCATTTTGCTAGTCTTTAAAGTACTACTTGACTGCTTTTTGTTTTGATAGTGTATAGACTAGCACGGCTTCCTCTCTGTTTCTCCTCTGTCAGTGTGTCCGCACACAGAAGCGGATTCAAAAAGCCATCTTCTCTGTCAACAGAGAGTTCCTGAAAGGATGGTGCCTCAGACTGCACAGCCCTCTCTTGACAGAAAGGCCAACCAGAAGCACAGCAGACAGGGATGTCCAGTGACCCAGAAGCCCTATCTCTCAACAGAGGACCCCCCAGAGAGTCCACACAGCTTTTGTTGACAAATTATGTCAAGAGAGGCGTTCTGCCTCATAAAGGAGAGGCACAAGGAGGTCAACAAAAGTTCTGATGGTATGTTGACAGAACACATTTGTAGCGTGGACGCTCTGCACGATTTGTCAACAAATCCCTTCCATGTAGACGTAGCCCCGCTTTCCACAGGCATAATTGCTTTTTCTGTTCCCTTTGTTATTTTTTTTAAATAAAATGTAGAAAGACTTGGCATACTGCTCAGTGTACCCTACAAGAGATGGTATATTTTCTTACAAACCCAGCAAGCTGACAGTGTAGGATACAGGAGCAGGCTTGAGTTGTGGGGTTTGGGTCGGGGAGGGTGCAGGAGCGGGCTGAGGTTAGGGGATCTGGATGGGAGGTGAGGTGCACAAGTGGGCTGAGGGCAGCAGTGGAGGGAGTTCAGAAGTGGGCTAGGAGGTGAGGGGTACGGGCAGGAGCGGGCTGGGGTTTGTGTGGAAGGGAGAGTGCAGGAGCGAGCTGGGGCACAGGGGCCCTTACTTCCACTTGCTGCCACCAGCCCCTCCCCAGGGTGGGGGAATGGCAGTGCAGACAACTGCTCCCTGGAGAGGCTTCTCTTCCTCCCAGTGCTTCCAGACACCAGCCCTGCTGCTCTCCCTGGCTGCAATTCCTCTCCAAGGAGCTATGCACCACTGTTCCCCAACCCAGGGGAGGCAGGAAGAGCAGCTGCACTGCCACCACTGCTTCCTGGCCCAGGATCTCGCCTCCGCTTGCCTGACTCCAGCCCATAAGGCTCACAGGCCAGGTCCAAGCAAGCCCCAGTTTAGATGCAGACCACAAGCCAGGGATTCCCCACCCCTGCCCTACACCAAAGCCTAACTTCACACATATATGCATGATACTGCCTATTGAAAAACCAGAGTATACTAACAAAGACTGGTGCTCCCTGTAAGATGAGTGCTCGGGCAAGTACCCAGGAATGATTCAGGCTCTGCCCAAATGACTAACACAGCACCAACAGCTACACAGAACCAAAATGTACTGGTGGTGCACATCTGCATATGCCTTGGCAAACAAAATTTACATCACTCATCAATGGAACACATCAGAGAGAACACTGCTACAGGCCCTTTCATAAAGTCATATCGCACCACTGTACTTTAGTGTAGTTAAATATTCAAAGCACAAAGATTTTTTATCAAGTCTGAAATTGAAAACAAAGAGGGAGATAATAAAAGCCCCAGAAGATAATTTATGTAACCAGTCAGTTCTACACTGTTCCAGGGAAACCTGAGAGATACGGACACTTACAAGTAAGGGACCAAAATGAGAGAAGCTCCCCAGAGAGTTGACCAGTACTCCGAGATGCCCAGTTTCAACATCGATCTTCCAGTTGCATGGAAGATTGCAAACACTGGCTTAGTAGCGATCTCCCTGGATCTTACTTTCCAACTTGTTGTTTGTAGCAGCCCCAGGTACCTGAACTCTGAAACCACTTCCTTGCTCTTATTTTACACCTCCTCGCTTCTAAACCTCATCTTCCAAAGCTCCCTGACTAATTCACTCTGTTCTCTCCTCAGAATTCTTGTTTGGCTTGTGAGAGGGGGAAAGTGAAAGAGGTCTCTGCTACTCTGTTCACCTCAGTCTGTTCTTTTTGATCCCTCTTCTCATGAAGAGCTCCAGTGACTGCCTAAATATCTGCAAATAGCTTTAACAGCAGCAAAAATAAAATCGACGCATCTATTATTCAGGCTGCATCTACACTATGAGATAAATTTCAATTTAAGGCAGTCAGCTCAATTGCACCAAGTGACTGTCTTCACTGTAAACGCCATTAGCTCAATTTAGGGAGCACTGATATGTCATCATCGGAACCGAGTGGGTGTAGCATCAAATTTGAATTTAAAATCTTGAATAAAAGGCCAGTGTGGAAGTGCCATATCTAAATCAAATTTATTAGCCTTCAGAAGTGTCCTGTATGTATCCCACAAAGCTACACAGTTACCCACCAGGTATAGCTGCATCATTGTCCACTGCTCTCCATCCAGGTGCGCACAAAAGAAGTCACGGGAAGCCCACATATTTCTGATTAAATTTGAATTCGAATTCATCAGCACCCAGGCATGCAAATATAAAGGGCACACACAATGAAAAGAGTTCTTTTACTCATCACCATTGCATCACTGGCAATCATCTCATTAGCCATCTCCTGCCATCATGAGCACTCAGGATAGTGTTCTGTTAGTAGTTCTCAGGCTTGCAAGAGAACTCCATCGTAGACCCATCAGGAGAGTCTGGATCTCCAGAAAAGGGCAACTAGGATGATTAGGGGCTTGGAAGAGGTCCCATATGAGGAGAGGCTAAAAAGATTGGGACTTTTCAGTTTAGAAAAGAGGAGGCTGAGGGGGGACATGATAGAAGTATATAATATTATGACAGGTGAATAAGGAGACGTTATTTACTTGTGCCCATAATACAAGAACTAGAGGACACAAAATGAAGTTAATGGGTAGCAGATTTAGAACTAATAAAAGGAAGTTCTTCACTCAGTGCATAGTTAACCTGTGGAACTCCTTGCCAGAGGAGACTGTGAAGGCTAGAACTATAACAGAATTTAAGAAGAGCTAGATAAATTCATGGCGGTTAAGTCCATAAAATGCTATTTGCCATGGGTAGGAATGGTGTCCCTGGCCTCTGATGGTCACAGGCTGGAGATGGATGGCAGGAGACAAATCACTTGATTATTGTCTTCATTCCCCTGCCCCCCCCGGGTCACCTGGCACTGGCCACTGTCGGCAGACAGGCTACTGGGCTGGACGGACCTTTGGTCTGACCCAGTATGGGCGTTCTTATGTTCTTATCTTCTTGCAGTTTGGGGAGACAAAACAGTGGCACGGAGATTTAAGTTGGCCAAGAGAAATGTGGACCTCTATGATCAAGTCTCGTAAGATGACTGCCAGAGCTTACTTCCAGTACTCTATGCAATGCCGAGTGAAGGTGAAAGAACTCCGGCAAGCCTATCACAAAGTCCGGGAAGCCAACCAGTGGTCAGGGTTATCTCCACAGACCTGCTGCTACTATGAACAGCCGCAAGTGCTTATAGGGTCCAACCCAATCACAGACTCTGGTCTTAATTGACACTTTAGGAGGCCATGGTCTGGAGTTACTGGTGATCCAAGAGGAGCTGGGGTCCCAGGAGGAAAAGGCCAACGGAGAGGAGGAAGGGCGTAACAACCAGGGACACAAAGAAGCTCTTCCCAAATGACCAGAGCTCTTTACCCTAGATCTGGAACTGGTTCCCCCACACGCAGCTTCCCCCGCACCCTTCCCACCCCAACACAGGTCCTTAAGCCTCCGTAACCAAGCTGTTTTGGCGAGTATTTTTTTTCTGAATGCTACAAGCAGGTTGCAGGTGGATATAGGAATAGGTGTGCATATGGGTACATGTATTCTGTGGATCTGAGCCCCTCAGAACAGCATGTTAATGTTTCTGGGGATGGAGAACTTCTTTTCTGGTGATATTGAAGGCCTCATCCAGGCACTCTTGTATGTTTTGCAAAGGTTTTTGGGAAGGCCTCACTTACTGCAGCTTCCACAATAGCACACCTTGCCACACCAGCCAACCACATAGCAATCTGGTGTCATGGCACCACACAGCATATTGGCAAATTTTCCACTCTTGGGGTCACCCAAGATGAGTAGCTGTTCTTTGTCAATATCTGTTAGTTTTCAGAGGGTGATGTCTTCTTTGACAACCTAAAAAGCATGGGAATTTGGATTAGATGTTTTTCCCATGCTTCCTGCCCTTTTAAATTTCCCTGGAGTGCACTGCTGCATGACGTGGCTAGCAGGTGCTCTGTTTCCTCCTCTCCCCATATGGGTTGCAGGCTCTCTAGGCCTTCTCCCCTCACATATCCCTTTCACACTGGCATTTCCTTGCACTTTACAGGGTTCCCTCCCCACCCAGCCATCCATGCAGCTGGAACCAAACCCTTCCTCCTCACCACGTGGCTGCTGGGCTCTGCGGACCTGGCTACCACAAACCAGCATGTACAGCAAAGGAGGTTTGCCCTCCTTTAAATGGCCTTCATTCCCTGATGAGGGCTGCTCTGGTGACCACTGAGGAACTTTTTGCCCCCGACCCAGCAGACAGCAGGAAAACCCCCCTCCCCCCCAGCATTTATTTTTCACTTTACAGGGATTCCCCCACCCCCAGCTACCTACGTGGCTTGAATCAAACCCTTCCCCACCACCCCTTCTCAGCACAAGGCTGCCAGACGCTGCGGGCTTTGCTCTTTGCAGAGGATTGCTCCAGGCACAGCTGAAAAACGTAGCTTCCCCAGCCCCAAGGCAACAGAAGGCTTCTCCTGCTTTGCAGTCCTCCCCCTCCCCCAGAAAGCAGACAATAGTTTACCATGTCCACAATGAAGTGTTTTGGATAAATTATGGTAAAATGACAGATTGTGCAATGCATGCTTCGAATGCCATCCTTAATAAGCCTTAAGTGATCTTGCAAAAAGAAACTTTTCCTGATAAGAGACAGAGACCCATTCATTCCATGGAGAAGTGCATTGTCTGAACTGTATCTCAGTTTTGACCTTCACTCTACAGCTGCAACCCCCAGCATGGGAGACAGGGCAAGGAAGCAAAAAAGGACAAGCAGGACCTGGTCCTGCAGCACATGGAGCAGTCTGTGGCAGAAACCAGTAGAATGACAAGTGACACAGCTCAGTGGCATCATACTACAGCTGACTGGCAGCAGAAAGTGCAAGAGCAAGTGGTAAATCTCCTAATGGCAGTGAGTAACCAAATGGAGGTCCTGTGCTCCATGCTGCAGGGGGACTGCCAAGGAAACACTATGGGCTCTGTTCACTGCTGCCCAGAGTCCCCTGAAGACAGGTCACCCTGCACCCCCAGCATTGCAGTCCCCAAACATGGGGAAGGAGGGCAAAGACAGCCTGACACTCTGCCCACCAAAATAAACACTCTTTTGAGCTCAGTGTGATTTTTTAGCATTCACAAGTGGTAGGGTACACAAATCACTGCAGGGAACTGGGGGGGGGGGGGGGGGGGAAAGAGGGCTGATAGCCGCTAAGCCAAGGTCCAAAAAGAGGACTGGTGGCAGACAGAACTGGGTGGATGCATGAAGGCAGAAGTGCCCCCACTTTTAAGGAAAATAACCCTCCCTCTACAGCCATTCTACTTCCTGCAACTTAGCCCCCACCACAAAGTAAAAGCATTCTTTCAGTAAGACATGGTCTGATTTATTGGTTTGTATTTGGCAGAGAGCACAAATCAGTCTTGTGAATGGGAGTTGGTCGGTATTACAACAGAGAAATACATCACTATCGCATGCGTGACCTATCATTCATGATGTTTTAGAGTCCCTTATTACTGGTGCCTCCACATGGTTAGTGGTGAGTGGCTGTGTAGGCATCTGCGAGTAAGCCCTGCTAATGGCCTCAGCCTCAGAATTCCAGATAGATGGGAAAATTCTCCCTGCTGGATTCACATACATTGTGCAAAAAAAAAAAAAAAAAACAAACAACACACCACACATGCTATAGTAATGGTGGGGACATTAGTTTCAGAAAGGTCCAAATGAGTCAATAAGTATCTGAACCTCACTTTTAAATGGCCAAAGGCGCATTTCACCACCATTCTGCACCTGCTGAGTCTGTGATTAGGGTCTTCCTTGCTGGGGTCTGGGACTCCTGTGTAGAGCTTCAGAAGGTAAGGCAGCAGAGGGTAAGCAGGGTTGCCGAATATAACAATAGGCACCTCCAACTGGCATTTTCCAATCAGGGAAAAAAGTCCCATCCATGATCTTTCCATACAGTTCAGAATATGTGCACATAGTGACCCCACCCCAACCATTCCAAGTTGATGTCAGTCAAATGACATTTGTGATCTGTCAACATCTGTAGAACTATGGAGAAGGTTTTTTTTTAAATATACACTCAGAGTCCAGGTTGCTCGGGGCCATGATGGGCATGTACACGTCATCTATTGCCCCACCACACTTAGGAAAGCCCTGGGCAGCAAAGCCACCCACTACAGCCTCTACTTCTGCCAGGGTCAGGATCTTCTTGAGGAAACACCAACAGATTACATGGGCCACCTGCATCGCCATGGACCCCCACTGGTGATCTGCCCACTCCCAGTTGATTTGCCACTGGCCGGTAACTGTTGGGCCTTGCATACTTCCACAGAGCAATTGCCACTCACTTCTGAATCATTATAGCCAGCCTCCTTCTTGTGCTGTTGTGCCTCAGTGTGGGGCCAGCACATCACAAAGTTCCATCTAAGTGGACTTGCACATGTGAAAGCTCTGCACCCACTGCTGGTTGTCCCAGGACTCCAAAATAACCTGCTTCTGCCAGTGTGTGCTAGTCTCATGAGTCCAAAACAGCCACTCCACTGTCACTAATGCATCCAGGGGCTGCATTTGAAAGTTCTTGGACCACTGTTGAGAGATTTCCTCTTCAAAACCTTCATCATCATCCTGAACCATTCCTTTGTAACAGAAAGCAAAACTGCACACCAGTCCAGGAAGTTGCCCCAACTGTGTGTGCAATGACTTGAAACAATTGGGGATCCAAGCTTGTGCTAGTGCTATGCAGGAGAAAATGCCAGAGTAAATTTGCACAATCTCCAGTTCATTGTCACGCGGTTATTGGGTGCTCTGAACTCTGGGACAGTGCTTTGGATTCTGGGATTCCTGACATGAAGTACCCACAAGCAACCAGGGTTAAGGCACTGTGGGATAGGTGCCCACAGAGCATTGCTCACGCAGTCGAATTTGGGTAAGGCAATGGGGGACATGGAAACTCGACAGAGAAATTGTGGCTCACACTTCCAGAAGATTGGTAGACACTGAAATCGGAATGCATAAAGATGACGTTCAAAACTCCAATTTAGTAAATGTCAAATTTATCTCATAGTGTAGATGCAGCCTCAGTTACACAGCTGCCCAAAAATTTCTGAACACCAGAAGCTGATCAATTTTGTTTACTTCACTCAGAGATGTGTCTACAAACTGCAGAAGACAGCAAAATATTTGTTTAGACTCCTTTGCAACAAACGACAGAAAACTTAAGTAAAGTTAAATTAAAGTAGGGTCATTGTGGTGGGGAGGTTATTAGTACCATTTTCTGGAAAATCCATCCATTCAGCAAGCTAAAGTCTTATTCTCGGTAGTTAACACTTTAGTTTTAACTGCCTTGTCTGCGTGGATTAAAAACCACAGCTAGTGAGTCCTAGAGGTCCACCAAGAATTCTAAGGAAGCAGGAAGTGAGCTGGCAGGAGGCCAGCAGAGTCTATGAAAAAGTATGGACTTTTGAATTAGAAGCAGTGGCCCTTCCTATTCCTATTCTGGGGCATGAGCAGTGCTTCTAGAAGGATATCAAATAAGCCAGGAGACCAGCATGGAGAACTCAGCCACATCCATACCTAAGGAAGGACTAAGTCTTGAAAACTCAGACGTGTGGGGTAGAACAGGAAATGTTTTGTCAAATGCACGAGGTTCTTTTCTTTATTTTGGGATTTTCTGGACTTCTCTGTGCTGATCACACGTCAACTACCTGCTTACACTAACCTTCCAAGCTCAAATTCCAGGGAAGCAATTCTGTGGTCCCTCCAACTCCCTCACCCATCCTACCCCCCATGTGCACGCGCACACCTGCACGTGCTGTCAGTTGCTCTATAACATCTAGCAACCAAGTAATGTTTCACCAAGTGTGGGATTGCTTGGCTTTAAAACCATAATCGGATTCCTCTGCTATAGATGGCAGGATGTTGTGAGTACACAACATGCATGCCTCAGACTGCACAGCCTCAGAAAAATTCATTCCCTTTTCAGCTGATTACAACAACTGAGTTTCAAGTTCACTCCAGAGGGAGGATTAAGAGAGCTTTAGGGTGACTCACAGGAACGAGCTTTCATGTGTGCCTTTCTGGATTTTCAAAGGGTTTTTTCCATTTGGGTGGTGGCAGCAATACCAATCCAAGTCCAAGGAATCTGACACCTTGGGGAGTTTCTAAACATAAGTGTTTAGTGGCAAGACATTTTTGAGTCACTTGCTGGCACCTGAAGTGCCAGAGTGAGGACCAGCCTTCACAGCAAGAAAGGTATTTCATCAAGCAGGTGAACAGTGAAAAGTTAAGATAAAAAGCATAAGAAGAAACACTAAGATGGCAGAAATAGCTTCACCTGTTAAGCATAAAAGGAATTTTTAAACCAGGTCAACTTTCAACAATTGCCATGTAAACCCAAATCAACTATTTAGTTCCTGTGTTTATATACTGGATAACTTTGACAACACTTACCTCAGTATGCCAGTAAAGTTATTAAAATTGACTAATGACACAAACAAGCCTGAATGGCCAATCGGGAAGCATTATTTAAATGTTAGCTACAGCAGAAGACTACATTCAGCTAAATACACTCATCCCTTGCTATACAAACACAGTTGGTTTCCAAATTTCTGCTCATAGGTGAAAACTCATAAGAGCGACGTAAATTCCCATTAAAATACACGTAAAAGTCTCCAATTCATTCCAAGTGCTTGTAACTTGACATACACCAATTGAGTTTAGGTACTTTTCTGATATATTTAAATAGTTTGGCACCAGAAATAGGATGCAGCGTATGTATGCAGAGCAGGGGTTCCCAATTTATGGGTCAGTACACAAACATGGATCCCATTATATTTGTTAAAGGTCACCAGGTGAGCAGTTCCCAACTGCATGTGGCTGTTAAAGAAGCCATTTGCAGCTTCTTAACACTGCTGCCTCAGGCAGATATCTATCAATAGCGATAGCTGCTGGAGATGACAGCTCTCCCTATCACTAGGGATAGCAATTACCTTATGCCTAGGTGCTGAAACCTTGACACTTGAGTTAACTGGATTAATGACTTTAACCTGCTGGGAGCAGGAGGGCTGGGGGAGCCACCCATCTTAGCAACCCAGGTGAAGAGGCTGCACCCCGGGGTCGGGGGGGAGGCAGGGCAGGGAAGAGGAGGCTAAGGCTGGGGCTGTTTAGGGATGGAGGGGTGGTCATAAGACTGAGGGAAATTTGGGGCTTTTGGGGGGGGGGTTGTAAGGCTAGGGGCAGTTTGGGGCTGCAGGGACAGTAAGGCTGAGGGCGGACTGGGGCTGCTGGGGGGTACTAATATAGTAAACCCTCAAGTTACCCAGGGGTTGTTCCTGCAATCCCTGCATAACTTAAATTTCCTGCAAGGGAAGGGGAGCCAGGAACCACCAGGGCTGGTCAGTTTCCTGGCTCCCAGAGTGGCAGGAGCTGTGAACCATGGGAAGGCTGGTTCCAGTCTCCCCATGGCTTGCAGGACCTGGAAACTAATCAGCTCATGGCTGGTCAGTTTCACATTCCAACCAGTGCAGGAGAGGAACCAGGCTATGAGACTCCTCCCTCTCTTCCCCCAGCCACAGGGCTGTCAGATATCTGCATGTCTGAGTGAAGTGAGGGAGAAACAGTGCCAGCCCTGGGACTGCAGGTCTCTCCGCTCCTGGCCCTCCCCCCTGCCCCATACACCAGGGACCCCACAGCTGGCCCCACTCCAGTCACAGGGCTGTGGGTCTCCAGGCCCCCTAGCCAGAGACCCCATGACTGGCTCATATAAACAGGGGAAGTTCACTTGGGTAGTGAACAAAGGTAGGTATGTGTGTCCCTTGTTTTAGCAAGTACTCGTAAGTAAAATACTCGTTAAAGGAGGAATGAGCGTACATCAAATTTAGCAAGGAGTACTTTTTAGTTAAATATGTAGTTAATAATATGTAAATTATGCTAATAAACTAGAAATCAA